>NC_029778.3:7348955-7381438 GCF_000817695.3 Arachis duranensis
AAAGTTCCCAAATCGATACGATTTTGAGTTTTCTCACGAGCAAGTTGCCTTTGGATTTTATCATCTTGACAAATCTTTAGGGCAACCTTTTGGATAAAAGAAATGAGTTGGCCATAACTTAACTCATCATAGGTATTATCCCGTCTGGGGTTAAGCTACGAATTTTGTCCCTTACTTTATCTCCAAGGGATTTGGGGAGTCCAGCAAGGAATTTTTCTTTCCAGAAAGGTTGTTGAGTGTCTTCTCTGGTATAAACCCTAGTAAGAAAGGTATCTTTATACCATCAAAAGTCAGACAAAGTTTTGCATCTGAGATTGGAAAGCAGCTCCGCAGAACGGTCTTTCCAAAGAGATTGATCACCAATGAAGTGGCTTGCTATGGTAAAAATTAACGTATTGACAGCGTCGGGGATAGGTTCACCGTCGTCACCAATGATGGGTTCGTTCTGGTCGTTGACTTTTATGGCAGAAAAGATTGAGTATTTTTGGTTATCGGAAAGGTAGTTATCCCACCATCCCTTCAGTTGGCCACTAAACCCGGAAACAATAACATTGGCTATAGCTTCTTCAGAGGTTTCATGGGCTGCTTGATAGGCTGTGCCTACCATTGTCATATGCTGAAGCATACTCATGATATTATATTCCGTTTTGCCATCTATATTCCATTCATAGACATTATTGGCATTGAAGCTAACAAAACCTAGTTCTCTTTCTTCGAGAGCTAGATCTGGAGCGGATACACGATTATAACCATACGTAGAGGGTTTAGTTAAACCCTTCCACTTGGTTAAGGAGTTGGTCAAAATGGGGCTGATCTTGAGGGATGATTTGCCAGAATCATCACTTTGCTCAGAGCAAGATTCATTGGACTCAAGGCCGAGGGCATTAATAGCTTTAGATGAGCGTGTTTGAAGACGAGAAGTAGATTCACCAGAGTTTGTAGGAGTTTCAGGGATAGTAGTAAAACGATTCAAAAGTTGGTCAATCTTTTGAATAACTTCGTAAAATGGAGGTTTTAAGACTTTGCTTAGCCTTGCTACTTATTTTGAAAGATTTAAAAAGAGGTTTCTCAATACTTTTAGAAGTAGATGCTTCAGAAACATTTTTCAAAGAGAAAGTAGATCCTGAAGATGAAAGGTTGTCACCCAAGCATTGTAAAAATCTGTTGGTATAATTTGATTGTTCAATGAGATTTTTAATATCTTTAGGGGCGACAGCTTCATCCACATTCTTTGTTTTAAAGGGAGAGGCCATAACAGGATTATGTCCTTCCGTATTTGAAATAATAAAAGCTCCTTTTGGAGGAAACTCATATCTAACTAAGTTCCCATCTTTGACTTTCCAAGTTGAAATAACATTTGCTGAAAATGAAGTTTGTTTAGTTTTAAAAGGATACTCAATGTTGTTTTTTATGGAATAAGCATGAAACCATTCAAAAAAAGGAATATGCATTCTAACATCATTTAAAAATTTGTAATATTTTTCTTTGAATGATGAGATTTGAGAGGCTGTGTAAGTACGTAAATACCATTCTCTTTGGAGGTCATACTCTTCAGAGTTAAGGTTTTTACGTAAGGCTTCTCTGTTTATAACAAATTCCATGTTATTCATTTACCATTCAAAGAAGAATATGTTGGAGATTGATGAGAAGATTCAACTTCAAATTCTACATCACCATCATCTTCTTGGTAAACTCCTTGAGAAATACTTGAATTATTTTGTAATCCGGAAATATGTATTTCAGAATTGGCTGGTCTCGACAATTTTGAAAACTGAGATTGGGAAGTTACTGAAAAAGATCTTCTTGCTGAAGCAAAATCATTAGATGTTCCTGCTTCAGATCTAGAAGAAAAAGAGTTTCGTCTATCAAAGAAAATCTCCACCTTCCCTGATTCATCTTGCTAAGTATCAGTTTTAAAATAACCAATGTCTTTATTGAAAAGGGAAATCTCAGAATTCCCACCGATTTCATCATAGCAAAAGATATAAAAAAATGATGTAGTTTTGGGGACACCTTTCATAAATCTATTGTTTCCATATCTGGCAGATTTTCCTGGACTTACCTCTTTTGTAGGAGGACAAGTAACTTTCTTTGAGTTCCTAGACTCACCAAAGCAAAGATCTCAAATTTTTCACCGGAATCGGGACCTAGAGGAATATTATTTTCAGCGGTTTTGATGATAAAATCAGATTTTCTCTTGTTATCATTAGGGACATATAACTCATCTTGTGGGATTTTGGGTATTTCCCAATTGTCAATGGCTTGATTGATATCTTCGAAGCAAACTTCTTCTTCAAAGATATTGTGTTTGGGGGAAAGTTCCTCAGGACAAGTAACTTTCTCAGTAAGGGGATTGGAAGAAGAATGGATCGGAGAGGAGGAAGAAGAGGACGGTGAAGAAAAGGAAAGGCGTCTAGAGAGAGAGAGCGAAAGAGTTACTATATAAATAAGTAGCAAGGCTATATACAGAATGAACAGTAAATAAGAACATGAACAGTAAAATCCCCTTACAATGATGAAACAGTTGTTTTCACTAATTGTATTTTTGGTATGTTTGAAACAAAATATCAAAGAGCATCCTGAGTTTTGGCATTCTTTTGATTCTAATGCATTCTCTTTTTTTTAAAAATGCCAATTGCAGTTCAAAAAATGGCAATTGAAATGAAAATTTTGGTAAAAAGCTTTATGTGAAGAACTCATCCAATAAAATATTCATCACCAAGATTTAAAGGGATACCTGACTTTATTATTAGTTTTTCACTTTTGGAAGAAATATTTGGGAAATTTCAGCTTTTACATTCAACCGAAACACATGCAACAACTGATAATGAAGCAATAAGGTGTCATTTTAACCAAAACATACAAATTGATAACATACCTTGAGACGATTAAATTTTTGGGAGGTTAGCAGAATAAGAAGATAGTATTATATGTGAAGTTATTGTATTGAAGTTATTATTACATGATACAAAAGTCACCCTATTTATAGGGATATTACTAACTAACCTCATAAATATCCAGCTACTAACTACTAGTTATAACTACTAGGCAGAGGAAGAGGTGTGTGACGCGAGACAAAGAGGAAGACAAAGGAAGAGAGAGGTGTAGCATGGACCGTAATTTTAGTAATGACAGAAAGGAGGAACAGGGCTTCTACTCTGGTTATGGGAAGATGTGAACGGCGTCGGTGAGTGGTGACGTAGAAGAGGACACATTTGGCCCGATGACGCAGAGGAAGAAGGAAGACGCGTGTATCGCGGGTTGGTGATTCTGGTTGTGACGGAAAGGAGGAATAAGGCTATTGCTCTGTTTCTATGTTTGAGAGTGAGACAGGAGTGAGATAACCAGGAAAAAGTAGGAAAAAAATAAGAGAAGAAGAAAGGGGGCGCCAGGGACGCCGCGATGGCACAGGGTGGCTGGCGGTGGGCTGAACAGATAGATAAAGAGAGGGAGAAAAGGTGCGAACAGTGAGTGGTTCTTGTCAGAAAAAGAAGGAAAAAAGAGCCGAAGAAGAAGAAGAAGAAGAAGAAGAAGAAGAAGAAGAAGAAGAAGAAGAAGAAGAAGAAGAAGAGAAAAAGAAGTGACGGTGACAACAAACTTTGAAAGGCGCGTGAAGGCGCGTTTCAGCCCTCAATGACCATAATTTTGGGTAATAGAGGAAGAGAGGACATGAAATAGCCAAGACAACACTAGGTTATTGCAACACTCCCATATTAGAAACAGAAGATCATCAGTTTAGAGGAGAAGGAATAGAGCAAGTGAGAACGCACTATTTGTTTTTGGAGATAATGGCTATAGAAAAGGATCGACACCAAAAGTGATAGTTACTGCCAAAAAGGACAGGAGTGATAAGAACAAAAGTTAGATTTTTACTAGGATGAATTTAGAAAAGGCCAGTGAGATCTTGAGCTACGTTAGAAGATGATTTTGCCATTAGAGAGGAAGAAGACAATGGGGACTGATTATTTAGGTTTGAAGAAGGAGCATGGTGATTTTTCTTCGAAAAACTAATAGCATATCATCTTCAAGGAGGATACCATGGCTCTAATACCATGTTAAATTTCTGGGGGAAGAGCAGAATAAGAAGATAATATTATATGTGAAGTTGTGTTGAATTTGTTGTTGATATAGGGTCACCCTATTTATAGGGATATTACCAACTAACCTCATAAATATCCATCTACTAACTACTAGTCTACTAACTTTACTCCCAACTACTAACAACTATAATAATCCGATTATACAGTTTTGGGGTTTCTTTCTCTGCTGCTCGATTCTCCTTTCTTGCTAGCTTCAGACCGGGATGAGATTCAGAAAATTGAAATGTTTTGGTAGGTTGGTGTGCTAGGTTTTTTGGATGTTCTTTGTTTAGTTAGAAATTACGTATTTTAATGAGCATGATATTATTTGAGTGATTTTTGGAATGTGATTAGGGAGGAAATTAATGATGAAGCTAAAATTGATTTTTGGAAAAAAATTGATCGTGTTTTGTATCTCAAAAGTTAAGAGAGAGAGAATAGTGATAGGATAGTGATATTATTGGTTAGCATAAATCAAAAACTAATATTGAAAGAAACCTGAGCTTGAAATGGCTAAGAAAGAAGATGTACTTAATTTCTGTGGCGTACTTAAATGGGGTATGTCATTAATGGAGTATGGGAAGAGTACATAAACTTTATGGGCTATGGATTCCATACTCCCACTTTTGGGTGGGAGTATCATTAACCCACCTAAAAATATTTATATTTTGAACACCATTTTTTTTATTTCTGAAAATATCCATAATTAGACATTTGCACCTTTATCTTTTTGGTTTTCTAAATTGTTTCCATTCCTTCTAAACCTTCTTTCCAATATCGAAGAGCAGAGAATTTCTCTTAGGATTTTCTCCTGCACTCAGCCAGCATTATCACAGTTGCTTTTACACTCGTTGCCACCATCTAAACTCTGGGTCATTGCCGCAGCTGTGTTAATTTCATCTCTGTCTTGTCATTCTCAAAATTTTGTCTCTGCAAAACTGATAATGTTTGATGTTTATTCAGCAAGTATTTCATATGATTTAGCAGAAGTTCATCTTGTGTTTATTCTTGGCATTATAGGAGGAATTTTCGGAAGCATATATAATTTTATGCTAAACAAAGTACTTCATGTATACAATTTTATCAATGAGTAAGCATGACTATACTTAATTGTTTGCAACAAAATTAGACATTTTATAATATTTTATAGTGTTTTATTCTAAGCTACATTAGAAGATAATTCTGCCATTAGAGAGTAAGAAGACAATGGAGACTGATTATTTGGGTTTCAAGAAGAAACATGGTGATTTTTCATCGAAAAACTAATGGCATATCCTCTTCAAGGAGGATAGTCCGAATACCATGGCTCTGATACTATGTTAAATTTCTACAAGAAGAGCAGAATAAGAAGATAATATGATATATGAAGTTGTTGTGTTGAAATTGTAGTTACATGATATAGAGTCACCTTATTTATAGGGATATTACCAATTAGCCTCATAAATATCCATCTACTAACTACTAGTCATTACTAACTTAACTCCCAACTACTAACAACTCTAATGATCGGATTATACAGTTTCGGGGTTTCTTTCTCTGCTGCTCGGTTCTCCTTTCTTGCTAGCTTTAGACTGGGTTGAGATTCAGAAATTTGAAATATTTTGGTAGGTTGGTGTGCTAGGTTTTTTGGATGCTCATTGTTTGGTTAGAAATTATATGTTTTGATGAGCATGATGTTATTTGAGTGATTTTTGGAATGTGATTGGGGAGGAAATTAATGATGAAGATGAAACGGATTTTTGGAAAAAAAATTGATCGTGTTCTGTATCTCAAAAGTTAAGAGAAAGAGGATAGTGATAGAATAGTATATTATTGGCTAGCATAAATCAAAAACTAATATTGAAAGAAACCTGAGCTTGAAATGACAAAGAAAGAAGATGTACTTAATTTCTGTGGCGTACTTAAATGAGTTATGTCATTAATGGTGTACGGGGAGAGTACATAAACTTTATGAGCTATGAATTCCTTAATTCCACTTTTGGATGGAAGTGTCGTTAACCCACCTAAAAATATTTAATTTGAACCCCATTTTTTATTTTTGAAAATATCCATAATTAGACATTTGTCCCTTTATCTTTTTGGTTATCTAAATTGGTTATCTTTTACACTCGCTGCCACCGTCCAAACTCTGGGTCATTGCCATAGCAGTGTTCATTTTATCTCTGTTTTGTCTTTCTCAAAATTTTGCCTCTTTAGAACTGATAATGTTTTATGTTTACTCAGCAAGTATTTCATATGATTTAGCAGAAGTTCCTCTAGTGTTTATTCTTGCCATTATAGGATGAATTTTTGGAAGCATATATAATTTTATGCTGAACAAAGTTCTTTATGTATACAATTTTATCAATGAATAAGCATGACTATACTTAATTATTTGCAACAAAATTAGACATTTTATAATATTTTATAGTATATTATTCTAAACTACGTTAGAAGATGATTTTTCCATTAGAGAGGAAGAAGATAATGGGGTTTGATTATTTGGGCTTCAAGAAGAAGCATGGTGATTTTTCATCACAAAACTAATGGCATATCCTCTTCAAGAAAGATACCATGGCTCTGATACCATGTTAAAATTCTAGGAGAAGAGCAGAATAAGAAGATAACATTATATGTGAAGTTGTTGTATTGAAGTTGCTGTTACATGATACAGAGTCCGCCTATTTATAGGGATATTACCAACTAACCTCATAAATATCCATCTACTAACTACTAGTCATTACTAACTTAACTCCCAACTACTAACAACTCTAATAATCCGATTATACAGTTTTGAGGTTTCTTTCTTTGCTACTCAGTTATCTTTTCTTGCTAGTTTCGGACCAAAATGAGATTCAAAAATTTGAAATATTTTAGTAGGTTGGTGTGCTAGGTTTTTTGGATGCACTTTATTTAGTTAGAAATTACATGTTTTAATGAGTATGATGTTATTTGAGTGATTGTTGAAATGTGATTGGGGAAAAAATTAATAATGAAGCTTAAATTGATTTTTTTTTTAAAAAAAATTGATTGATGTGTTCTGTATCTCAAAAGTTGAGAGATGATAGTGATAGGATAGTGATATTATTGCCTAGCATAACTCAAAAACAAATATTGAAAGAAACCTAAGGTTGAAATGGCTAAGAAAGAAGATGTACTTAATTTCTGTAGTGTACTTAAATGGGGTATGTAATTAATGGAGTATGGGAAGAGTACATAAAATTTATGGGCTATGGATTCCTTAATCCCACTTTTGTGTGGAAGTATCATTAACCCACCTAAAAATATTTACATTTTGAACCCTATTTTTTATTTTTGAAAATATCCAAAATTAGACATTTACCCCTTTATTTTTTTGGTTTACTAAATTGTTTTCCTTCTCTTCTAAACCTTCTTTCCAATATCGAAGAGGAGATAACCTCTGCTAAGGTTTCCTTCTGCACTCAGCCAGCATCATCACAGTTACTTTTACGCTCGCTGCCACCGTCTAAACTTCGGGTCGTTGCTGCAGTTGTGTTCGTTTCATCTCTGTCTTGTCTTTCTGAAAATTTTGCCTCTCTGGGACTGATAATGTTTGATTTTTATTCAGCAAGTATTTCAAATGAATTGGCAGAAGTTCCTCTTGTGTTTATTCTTGGCATTATAGGAGAAATCTTCGGAAGCATATATAATTTTATGCTGAACAAAGTTCTTCATGTATACAATTTTATCGACGAGTAAGCATGATTATACTTAATTGTTTGCAACAAAATTAGACATTTTATAATATTGTATTGTATATTATGCTAAGCTACGTTAGAATATGATTCTGTCATTAGAGGGGAAGAAGATAATGGGGACTGATTATTTGGGTTTCAAAAAGAAGCATAGTGATTTTTCATCGAAAAACTAATGGCATATCCTCTTCAAGGAGGATACCATGCCTTTGAAACCATGTTAAATTTCTGGGAGAAGAGCAAAATAAGATGATAATATTATATGTGAAGTTGTTGTATTGAATTTGTTGTTACATGATACAGAGTCACCCTATTTATAGGGATATTACCAACTAACCTCATATATATCCATCTACTAACTACTAGTCATTACTAACTTAACTCCCAACTACTAACAATTCTAATAATAAGATTATACAGTTTTGGTGTTTCTTTTTCTGTTGCTCGATTCTCCTTTCTTGCTAGCTTCAGACTGGAATGAAATTCCGAAATTTAAAACATTTTGGTAGGTTTGTGTGCTAGATTTTTTTTCTCTTTGTTTAGTTAGAAATTACACGTTTTAATGAGCATGATGTTATTTGAGTGATTTTTGGAATGTGATTAGGGTGAAAATTAATGATGAAGTTGAAACTAATTTTTGGAAAAAAATTGATCGTGTTCTGTATCTCAAAATTTAAGAGAGAGAGAGAGGATAGTGATAGGATAGAGATATTAATTGCTTGCATAACTCAAAAACTAATATTGAAAGAAACCTGAGCTTGAAATGGCTAAGAAAAAGATGTACTTATTTTTTGTGGCGTACTTAAATGGGGGTATGTCATTAATGAAGTATGGGAAGAGTACATAAACTTTATGTGATATGGATTCCTTATTCCCACTTTTGTGAGGGAGTATTATTAACCCACCTAAAAATATTTACATTTTGAACTCCATTTTTTTTGAAAATATCTATAATTAGACATTTGTCCCTTTATCTTTTTGGTGTTCTAAATTGTTTCCCTTTCCTTCTAAACCTTCTTTCCAATATAGAATAGCAGAGAACTTCTGCTAGGTTTTCCTTCATGCACTCATCCAGCATAATCACGTTTGTTTTTACACTTGCTGCCACCGTCTAAACTCTGGGTCGTTGTCGCAGCTATGTTTATTTCAACTCTGTCTTTTCTTTCTCAAAATTTTGCCTCTCCAGTACTGATAATGTTTGATGTTTATTTAGCAAGTATTTCATATGATTTAGCAAAAGTTTCTCTTGTATTTATTCTTGGCATTATAGGAGGAATTTTCGGAAGCATATATAATTTTATGCTGAACAAAGTTCTTCATGTATACAATTTTATTAATGAGTAAGCATGATTATACTTGATTATTTACAACAAAATTAGACATTTTATAATATTGTATAGTATATTATTCTACGTTACATTAGAAGATGATTCTGCCATTAGAGAGTAAGAAGACAATAGGGACTGATTATTTGAGTTTCAAGAAGAGACATGGTGATTTTTTATCGAAAAACTAATGGCATATCCTCTTTAAAGAGGATATCATGACTCTGATACCATATTAAATTTCTAGGAGAAGAGCAGAATAAGAAGATAATATTATATGTGAAATTGTTGTTACATAATACAGAGTCACCCTAATTATAGAGATATTACCAACTATCCTCATAAATATCCATCTACTAATTACTAGTTATTACTAACTTAACTCCCAATTACTAACAACTCTAATAATCCAATTATACAATTTTGGGATTTCTTTCTCTGATGCTCGATTCTCCCTTCTTGCTAGCTTCAGACCGAAATGAGATTAAAAACTTTGAAATGTTTTGGTAGGTTGGTGTGCTAAGTTTTTTGGATGCCCTTTGTTTGGTTAGAACATGATTTAATGAGCATGATGTTATTTGAGTAATTTTTGTAATGTGATTGGGAAGGAAATTAATGATGAAGCTGAAAGTGATTTTTGGAAAAAAATTGATCGTGTTCTGTATTTCAAAGTTAAGAGAGAGAGCATAGTGATAGGATAGCGATATTGTTGGCTAGCATAACTCAAAAACTAATATTGAAAGAAACCTGAGCTTGAAATGGCTAAGAACAAAGATGTACTTAATTTTTGTGACGTACTTAAATGTGGTATGTCGTTAATGGAATATGGGAAGAGTACATAAATTTTATGGGCTATGGATTCCTTACTCCCACTTTTGTGTGGGAGTATCATTAACGCGCCTAAAAATATTTATATTTTAAACCCCATTTTTTATTTTTAAAAATATCCATAATTAGACATTTGCCCCTTTATCTTTTTGGTTTTCTAATTTGTTTCCCTTTCCTTCTAAACCCCCTTTCCAATATCGAAGAGCAGAGATCCTCTGCTAGAGTTTTCTCCTGCACTCAGCCAGCATCATTAAGGTTGTTTTTACACTCGCTGCCACTGTATAATCTTGGGTCGTTGCCGCAGCTGTGTTTATTTCATCTCTGTCTTGTCTATCTCAAAATTTTGTCTCTCCAAAACTGATAATGTTTGATGTTTATTCAGCAAGTATTTCATATGATTTAGCAGAAGTTCCTCTTATATTTATTCTTGGCATTATAGGAGAAATTTTTGGAAGCATATATAATTTTATGCTGAACAAAGTTCTTCATGTATACAATTTTATCAATGAATAAGCATGACTATACTAAATTGTTTGCAACAAAATTAGATATTTTAAAATATTGTATAGTGTAGTATTCTAATCTACGTTAGAAGATAATTCTACCATTAGGGAGAAAGAAGACAATGCGGACTGATTATTTAGGTTTAAAGAAGAAGCATGGTGATTTTTCATCGAAAAACTAATGGCATATCCTCTTCAAGGAGGATACCATGGCTTTGATACCGTGTTAAATTTCTGGGAGAAGAGCAGAATGAAAAGATAATATTATATGTAAAGTTGTTGTTACATGATACAGAGTCACCTATTTATAGAGACATTACTAACTAACCTCATAAATATCCATCTACTAACTACTAGTCATTACTAACTTAACTCCTTACTACTAACAACTCTAATAATCTGAATATACAATTTTGGAGTTTCTTTCTCTACTGCTCGGTTCTCCTTTCTTGTTAGCTCTAGCCTGGAATGAGATTCAGAAATATAAAATATTTTGGTAGGTTGGTGTGCTAGATTTTTTGGATGCTCTTTGTTTGGTTAGAAATTACATGTTTTAATGAGCGTGATGTTATTTGAATGATTTTTTGAATGTGATTGGGGAGAAAATTAATGATGAAGCTCAAACTGACTTTTGAAAAAAAATTGATCGTGTTCTGAATCTCAAAAATTAAGAGAGAGAGAGAGAGAGAGAGAGAGAGAGAGAGAGAGAGAGAGAGAGAGAGAGGAACTAATATCGAAAGAAATCTGAGGTTAAAATGGCTAAGAAAGAAGATGTACTTAATTTCTATGGCATACTTAAATGGGGTGTGTCATTAATGAAGTATGGGAAGAGTACATAAATTTTATGGGCTATGGATTCCTTACTCCCACTTTTGTGTGGGGGTATCATTAACGCACCTAAAAATATTTATATTTTGAACCCCGTTTTTTTATTTTTAAAAATATCCATAATTAGACATTTGTCTCTTTATCTTTTTGGTTTTCTAATTTGTTTCCCTTCCCTTCTAAACCTCCTTTCCAATATCGAAGAGCAGAGATCCTCTGCTAGAGTTTTCTCCTGCACTCAGCCAGCATCATCAAGGTTATTTTTACACTCGCTACCACCGTATAAATCCCGGGTCGTTGTCACAGCTGTGTTCATATCATCTCTGTCTTGTCTTTCTCAAAATTTTGTCTCTCCGAGACTGATAATATTTGATGTTTATTCAGTAAATATTTCATATGATTTAGCAGAAGTTCCTCTTGTATTAATTCTTGGCATTATAGGAGAAATTTTTGGAAGCATATATAATTTTATGCTGAACAAAGTTCTTCATGTATATAATTTTATTAATGAATAAACATGACTATACTAAATTGTTTGCAATAAAATTAGATATTTTAAAATATTGTATAGTGTATTATTTTAATCTACGTTAGAAGATGATTCTACCATTAGGGAGAAAGAAGACAATGCGGATGGATTATTTAGGTTTAAAGAAGAAGCATGGTGATTTTTCATCGAAAAACTAATGGCATATCCTCTTCAAGGAGGATACCATGACTCTGATACCGTGTTAAATTTCTGGGAGAAGAGCAGAATGAAAAGATAATATTATATGTGAAGTTGTTGTTACATGATACAGAGTCACCTATTTATAGGGATATTACTAACTAACCTCATAAATATTCATCTACTAACTACTAGTCATTACTAACTTAACTCCCAACTACTAACAACTCTAATAATATGAATATACAATTTTGGAGTTTCTTTCTCTACTACTCGGTTCTCCTTTCTTATTAGCTTTAGACCGGAATGAGATTCAGAAATATAAAATATTTTGGTAGGTTTGTGTGCTAGGTTTTTTGGATGCTCTTTGTTTGGTTAGAAATTACATGCTTTAATGAGCGTGATGTGGTTAGAAATTACATGCTTTAATGAGCGTGATGTTATTTGAGTGATTTTTGGAATGTGATTGGGGAGGAAATTAATGATGAAGTTGAAACTGACTTTTGAAAAAAAAAATTGATCGTGTTCTAAATCTCAAAAATTAAGAGAGAGAGGATAGTGATAGGATAGTGATATTATTGGCAAGCATAACTCAAACACTAATATTGAAAGAAATCTGAGGTTAAAATGGCTAAGAAAGAAGATGTACTTAATTTCTATGGCGTACTTAAATGGGGTGTGTCGTTAATGAAGTATGGGAAGAGTACATAAACTTTATGGGCTATGGATTCATTACTCCCACTTTTGTGTGGGAGTATCATTAACTCATCCGAAAATATTTATATTTTGAACCCCATTTTTTTATTTTTGAAAATATCCATAATTAAATATTTGCCCCTTTATCTTTTTAGTTTTCTAAATTGTTTCTCTCCCCTTTTAAACCTTCTTTCCAATATCGAAGAGCAGAGAACCTCTGCTATAATTTTTTTCTGCACTCAGCCAGCATCATCATGGTTGCTTTTACACTCACTGCTACCGTCTAAACTCTGGGTTGTTGCCGTAGCTGTGTTCATTTCATCTCTGTCTTATCTTTCTCAAAATTTTGCCTCTACGGGATTGATAATGTTTGATGTTTATTCAACAGGAATTTCATATGATTTAGCAGAAGTTCCTCTTGTGTTTATTTTTGGCATTATAGGAAGAATTTTCGAAAAAATATATAATTTTATGCTGAACAAAGTTCTTCATGTATACAATTTTATCAACGAGTAAACATGATTATATTTAATTATTTTTAACAAAATTAGACATTTTATAATATTGTATAGTGTATTATTCTAAGCTACGTTAGAAGATAATTCTCCCATTGGAAAGGAAGAAGACAATGGAAACTGATTATTTGGGTTTGAAGAAGAAGTATGGTGATTCTTCTTCGAAAAACTAATAGCATATCTTCTTTAAAGAGGATACCATGACTTTGATACCATGTTAAATTTTTTGGTGAAAAACAGAATAAGAGGAAGATAATATTATAGGTGAAGTTGTCTTGAAGTTTTTGTTACATGATACAGAGTCAGCCTATTTATAGGGATATTACCAACTAATCTCATAAATATCTATCTACTAACTACTAGTCGTTACTAATTTACTCTCAACTACTAATTTGGTTTTCCTTTCTTGCTTCAGTCCGAAATGAGATTCATAAATTTAAAATATTTTAGTAGATTAGTGTGCTAGATTTTTTGGATGCTATTTGGTTAGAAATTACATATTTTAATGAATATGATATTATTGGAGTAATTTTTGGAATGTAATTGAAAAAAAAAATTAATAATAAAGCTAAAGTTAATTTTTGTCATCATTTAATATTACATGAAAGGCACAATATACAAAATTATTCTTGCTTGTGTAATCTCCATTTTTATTCTTTTAAAATAAAAAATTGTTTTTATGAATTTTTAATTAGTATACTTCGAATAATCTTCTGCAAATTCTATTATTTAGTGTTTGCATAATCTTTGGCAAGATGAAATGAGATCTTTAAGATTCATTTACTGAAATGGAGGTTTAAGTTTGTTCTCACTTTTACTCAACTAAAAATCTAAAATTGTGTAGGTAATTTTTTTTTTATGCTCGTAGCTTTCAGTTTTATTTACTGAGGAAGACTTTATAGGAAATAAAGCTAGCTAATACCGTACTAGAATCGGAAAAAGAATTATTAAGACTTAAATAATTCTTTTAATTAAATAACAATTTTTTATGTTTTTTAATTTTTCTCTGACCGAGACAAAAATTTCCCTGAACATTCACTTCTCTCTTTCTTCGATACATCGTCTATTTTTTTTTAATTTCGCTACTCTTTTAAATATTATTCTTTATTCAATTTTTAAATTTAATATTTTATTATTTTAATTTTTTAATTAATCATATTTTTTATTTTTAAGAAATTACTGTTATTTTAATTTAATTTATTATTATACTTATCACCGTTAATAAAATTAGTAATCATTTGCAATGCACTAATTTTTTATAAATCACACCGTAAAATTTGTGATGACTTTTCTTGCATTGATTTTTCAAAAATTACATGTTTCTAAAATAAATTATAAAAAAGTACGATAAATATTTTAGTAATACATTTTAAATTTATGTAAAAAAAATTATATACAAACTTAAGAACATAATGAATAACATAAACAAATCAAAAAATAAATAAATAAAATAAACACAACTAAAATTATAAAAATGTACGTTAAGTGTTTTATAAAAATTCATGTCAACAAATTTATATACAAATCTAAAACATAATAAACAACATAAACACATCCAAAATTAAATAAACAACATAAAACTTTTAAAATTAGATATTAACATATTCAAATTATATTAGTATTACAAATCCTAAATCAAATAAATGAATGAAAAAAATATATCATCAAAAACACATTAAAAAAAACCACAGACATATTAATAAATTTCATTAACCAAAAGTTATTGAGTTGGTTGACCCTTTTGTTAGTCTTTGTTTTTTGAATATTTAAAATTAAATTTTTATATTTTAATTTAATTTAAATTATTTTTTAAATTTATATTTTAAATAAAAAAAGACACTAAATTTATTTAAATATATTTATTTTAATTTTTTATAAATTAATAAAATAAAAAGTTGACTAAAAAAATAATTTAAAGAATCCTTAGTTAATTATTTTTTTCGGTCTATCCTATTTATATCGTATAAGGATGTTAGAGGTATGTGGTGAATATTATAGTGGTCCGAACAAATTTGGTGAATCAGACACAAACATCAAGCAAGAAATTAGTGTTCTGCTAAGGTTTCATTGTGCCTATTAGGGTGGCTGCTATACGATAAATTTCACACCAAATTAATCACTAATCATTGTGATGCAACATGGATGATTTGCGAAGAGATCCTAATGTAGAGAACATTGACAGTGAGGAGAGTGAGGAAGATATAGTAGTGCTAGAAGAGACGGATATCTCTCATGGTGTAAAGGCATGCACAAAGAGCTTAACAGGTCGAATTTTTTTGGCACAAAAATTCTCTGCAGGTACTATGGAGAATGCACTATCCGCAATCTGGGATAAACTAATAGGGTTCAAAGTAGTCAATCAAGGGACTAATCAGTTTCAGTTCTTCTTCGATGAAGAGAAAGACATGCGGCGTATAGAGAAAGGATCCCCCTGGCTATTCAAGGATTACATCCTTCATGTGCGACAATGGAGTGACACACAAAATTCTGACAATAATTCAGATTCAACATTCCCCATTTGGGTACAATTTTGGGGTGTCCCTGAATGTTATAAAACGTTGGAAGCTGGGTGGAAACTTGGCAAAAAACTGGGAGAACTTATGGAGATAGGAATGTATAAAGTCAGAGGCAAAGAATCTCGGATACTGAAAGCAAAAATTATGCTTGATGGGGATAAGGCAGTGAAAGATAGCCTCAAGGTGAAAGGACCGAACCAACGACTGGTGGAGGTGGGGCTGAGGTATGAATGCATTGGAATCTTCTGTATGTACTGTGCTCACCTTGGGCATAGTGCGAGGGTATGTAATGTTCTATTAGAGGATGCAGCCTGTAACAAATTGAACCAAGATTTGGTGGGAGAATGGTTGAAAGCTGACTAAGTTGGAAGGAGGGTGGATATACGGGAGGAAGATAATTAGGGCAATGATAAACAACATATGCATTCAGCCCCAAAACCAACAAAGAAACCAATCCCTTCATGGCTACTTGATGGATTTGCAAAACTTGAAGTTAATACCCTAGAGCAGCAACGCAGCAGTCTTAATACAAGCAGCAGCAGCAGCAGCACTAATCTAATGGGAGAAAATAGGGGCCACTGAAAGACCATAGTGGAGCATGTACTCATGGACCCACCAGTTCTCAAAGACATTACCTCTGCTACTAACATGGAACTGCGGAGCCCAGGCTTTCATGTTCAAATGGCAGAACCAAAGAAGGCATTGAAACTGAAACAAAAGGCCCGTCAGGGCAGCAGCCAAGCAATACCAATCATTGGCGGCAAACGGGATCTGGAAGGGAAAGAAAACGACGAGAATCACAAGCGAATATGCATAGAGAATATACTCATGGAGAATGCAAAGGTAGGGGATGCCAGCCTCAATATGGCATCCAAGAAGCCATGAAAATCCTAATGTGGAACTGTCGAGGTTTGGGGAGACCCCTGACAGTCCACAATCTTAAAGGGATCATTCGATCTCACTCCCCCAAGATTGTGTTTTTATGCGAGACAAAAAACCCTTCTCGAAGTGTGGAGCAAAAGTTGAGAGGATGTGGATTCAAAGACTGGAGCCTAGTCAATCCGGAAGGAATAGCAGGAGGATTGGTAATAGCATGGAAGGAAGGTTTGGAGGTAACAGTTATCAATTCAAACCATTTTTTCATTGTTGTCATAGTTAAAGATGAGGTCACAAATCATGATTGGTGTTTGCTTGGGGTTTATTTAAGTACTAATGACCAGATTCGATCACAGCAGTTTGGGGAATTATCACTAATATTGCAGTAGGTTCATGGGGAAGTTGCAATCATCGGAGACTTTAATACCATCACAAACCAGCGTGAAAAAGAGGGCAGAAATGAGAAATCTCCAGCGTCCATGGCGTGTTTTAATAACTTTCTTAATGACTGTGAACTGGTGGATATTGGTATGATTGGTAGGCCGTTCACTTGGTCAAACAGACGAACAGGAGGAGACCTTATCTAGGTGAGGCTTGATAGAGTGCTCGCTGGAAATGGGTGGTTGCAGAAATACCAAAACGCAGCTGTTCTGAGACTTTTTGAATCTGGTTCGGATCATGCACCACTACTCCTAGACACAAACCCGAGGAGTGAGCAATCTAAATGCCGGTTCAAATTCCAGGAGCGATGGTGTGCGGTTCCTGAGGTTCGGAATATTATTCAGGATACGTGGAGAGATGAAGTGAGGGGTTCACCTATGTATAGCTTGGCCCAAAAACTCAAGAAATGTAGACACAGACTTGTAGCATGGCAGAACAGGAGCACGTCAAACAGTAAAGTGAGAATTGATGAGCTTCTCCAGCAAATTGAGGGTATCCGAGCCAGCGGGACACATGGTGGTGAGGAGATGATCGAGTTGGAGCGTGATTTGGAGATAGCTTACCACGATAAGGAGATGTATTAGAAGGAAAAGTCTAGAGTTAAATGGCTCCAGGCAGGGGATCAAAACACAAAATTTTTCCACCAGAAATTTAAGACTAGAGCCCGACGAAACCGAATATGGAGACTGATTGGCGAGAATGGGGATGTTGCGACCATAAACGCTGACATTGCAAATGTGGCTGAACAGTATTTCAAGAATATATTCACCTCCACCTGCCATGCAGATTTGGCACCTTGTTTTACTGAGTTGGAGCCTAAGGTCATTGCTACCATGAACCGACGGCTCTGTAGACCAGTTTCTAGGGAGGAAGTCAAAAGAGCAACATTCAGCATCCACCCTCAGAGTGCCCCAGGTGAAGATGGCATAACAGCTAAATTTTTTCAGCATTACTGGGATATTGTTAGTGAAGATGTCTTTCGAGCTGTGCGGAGTTTCTTCGTAGGAGGGAGGATTCTTAAGGGATTTAACCATACTCAGATATGCCTATTCCGAAGGTTCCAGATGCCAGCAGTATGGCCCAGATTCGGCCTATCAGTCTTTACGTGGTTATCTATAAAATCATGTCAAAGGTACTGGTTCACAGACTCCAACCTATTATGAACATCTTGATTAGTCAGTCTCAGAGTGCATTTATTAAAGGGAGGATTATTTCGGATAATATCCTTATTGCTCATGAGTACATGCATTATCTTAAGAACAAGAGGCAAGGGTTGGAGTATGAAATGACAATTAAGCTAGACATGAGTAAGGCATATGACAGAGTTGGGTGGGATTATTTGTGGTTCATTATGGAAAAACTGGGCTTTGAAGAGAGATGGATAGCATGGATCCGGGAGTTAGTCACTACTGTTTCTTATTCCGTCAATGTGGAAGGTCAACCTTTTGGTTTTTTCAAACCAAATAGAGGTATCCGACAAGGAGACCCTCTATTGCCATACCTATTTCTTTTCTGCACTGAAGGATTATCATTTATGCTACACAAGGCAGAGCAAAACAGACTAATTCAAGGAATTCAGATCAACAGGAGGTGTCCTCGAGTCAGCCACTTGTTATTCGCAGACGATTCAATCCTCTTTAGCAAAGCTACAACACCAAACTGTGAAAGAATTCTAGACTTATTGGAGCATTATCGAAGCTATAGCGACCAGCAGGTAAACCTGAGCAAGTCAGCAATCTTCTTCAGTCACAACACTCCAATGGAGTCTCAGCGCCAACTGGCTCATGCTCTCTATATTGACCACATTGGAACACAGGATAAATATCTTGGACTCCCAGCTACGGTTAATAAATCCAAGCGGGCTACCTTCAACTTGATTAAAGAAAAGGTCCGGAAAAAAGCTCAGCATTGGAAGCACAACCTCCTCTCGACGGGTGGAAGACATCTATTAATTAAGGCTATAGGAGAGGCTATACCAATTTACTCTCTGTCATGTTTTCAATTGCCTGATTCTCTGATTATGGAAATCCACCATATCCTAACTCAGTTTTGGTGGGGTCAAAAGGGGGAAGAACGGAATATGCAATGGGTTAGTTGGGATACTATGACTCGACATAAGAATGAGGGAGGTTTGGGACTAAAAGATCTCAAGGCCCAAAATCTTGCTCTCCTAGGAAAACAATGCTGGCGATTAATTACTCATTCTAACTCACTCCTCGCCAGAATCCTCAAAAGTAAGTACTTCAAATACTCTGATGTAATGAAAGCAGAGGTTGGAGTATTACCTTCTTGGGGATGGAGGAGTGTCCTCGAAGGCAGGAAAGTGGTGGAGAAAGGGCTTCAATGGGGAATTGGCACCGAAGAGGACATCCAAATTGTTGACAAGCCATGGCTTCCTCTGCCATACCCCTACACATTACCTCCAGCAGTGTACCTACAAAACACAACACTACCAGTATTCAGAGTGAAGGATTTAATAAATCAAGAACAGAGAAGCCGGAACCAACAAATCATCCAAGAGCTTTTTCCTGTGGACATTAGTAATCGAATATTAACAATCCAATTGGGGGAAAATGAAGACAAGTTACATTGGACTTTGAGTAGTACACACCAATACTCTGTTGCGTCAGGGTACAAAGTGGTTTACAACTTCTTCCACAGCCCAATCGAAAGCTGCCCAGACTATTTCAGACAAAGCCCCTTGTGGAAGGGACTATGGAAGCTCCGGATTCCTCATAAGATAAAGATCTTTCTCTAGAAGTTGTTGCATGACCGCCTCCCAGTCTTACAAAATATCCACTAGAGGTTTCCAGGAACGCCGGGGGAGTGTCCCGTCTGCCACCGGGAAAAGGAATCAACCTCCCACTGCCTAATCTACTACTCTGAGGCTCAAGAAATGTGGAAAAGAACACCCATTAGTTGCTTATTACCACTGCAAAGAACGATGACCTTTCGGGAGTGGTGGACACAAATGAAAGAAAATATAGCACAACAGCACAATGGAGATTTTGAGCTCAATATCCTGGCTATTACCTGTTGGAGCGTGTGGAAAAGGAGGAATCTGAGAGTTTTTGAACAAACCAACAGCCTTCCCAATACAGTGGTGGAGTCGGTCCTGAAGCTCTACAACGAACTGAATCATCACCCACAGAGGAGGTCGAGCCCTAATCCTTGAAAGTCCATCTTTGATTTTCTGCTTCCCTTTCAATTTTGTTGAAGCTACGCTATTGTTTGCTCTGTTCGCTTGCTTAGCAACTATGGGAGATCCCCAATTTTTTATTGTAAGTCCAATTTTGGACAAATTCAATTATTTTAGTAATAAAATAATATGCCATTGTCTTTGAAAAAAAAAAACAAATTTGGTGAATCTATTGTCTGTATATACTTTTAGTTAATGATAGGCTTTAAAAAGCAGTTCAGATTTAATTGATATGAGAATTATATATAAATTATGAAACAAAATATGTTTTAACAATAAAATTCTCATTTTTAAATGATCATATATTGCCCATTTAATCATTCTCTTGGATTTTTTTATTCTAAATTAAAAAAAAATTATTATTTTCTCAAAAAAATAAATCAGACTTTAATTTTTGGAATATTTTTTTTTTACATTTAGATTGAGTTCGTCGCATCTCGATGATGAACTTTACTAATTTTGTAAGGTTCATCATACTCCAACAAACTTCTATATTTTTATAGAGTTCGCCACATAAGGTTAAAAAAGTCATATTTATTGTTTATTCAGTATTTAACCCTCTAACCTTTTTTTTTCTTAAGGAGTATATAATTTTTTTTCAAACTAAAAGTACAGAAACAATTAAAAAGCATAAAAGTTTAAAATTCGTCTGAACACAACAAACTTTATAATTTTTATAAAGCTCGTTAGAGGTACAAAACTTATCCCACCAAAAACAGAAACAAAAAGGTTAATTTCAAAAAATTAAAGTTTAAATAATTTTTTTTAAAAAATGATTTTTTTTCATATCACAATAGAAAAAATTTCTTCTCTTCCTGCTTAAAAGTTAAAACTCTATTGTCTATTAGTCCTTCACATCTTCATGCCATAAGATATTCAGTCTAAAAATAGTATAAATTATAGTTATTAATTTGGGCTGAATTTAGAGGTGACAGGCGGTCTGCAACTTATTTTGTATTTAACTTAATTTATTATAAAATAGTTTCAAACTCAGGTTAATTTAAAAGTTTAATTTTATTAATAGATTAAGTCTAAATTCACAAAATAACCTAATAGATATGTTAAGCTAAACTTGTTAAAATATAAAAATAATCTTTTATAGTTAAAATAGTTATTAAAAAATTTTAATTCATTATACTTTATTATAAAGATTTTTTTATATTTTAAAAATTTAAATATTATTATAAAAATTAAACTTAATATATTGTATATAAATATTTTTGTTTTTATTTTAATAAAAAATTATATATATCAATTTTTTTATCAGGTTTTAGACTAAATCAAGTTTAATAACAGGCCAAATTACTTAACATTTAAAATAAATCATATAACAAATTATAAACTAATTTCAGACTAACTAGCTCATCGATTGTATTGGACTAATTCGAGATTTCAAATTATTATTTAGGGCAATTTACATAAATAAAATGATTGAAGAAAAACGTTACGTAAATACAATATTGGCAAACTTCAGATACAAATGCAACAAAAGCAATTGTATGTAATTTGCGATATTCTGTAGCGAAACCCAGATTCACGTAATCCGTTATACCCTCTCGCGGATTACGTTGAGAGCATGCATAACATAAACTACTACATCCTATAGTGATTTATGACCAAATTTTTTAAAAGCATAATCCGCTACTCCCTGTAGCGGATTATGAGGAGAGTGGCTCATTATATAAACTTGTGTAATAGTAACAATCCATGATGCAAAATGCACGAATTGATACAAAACGTAATCATCATTTGCAATAAGTCGTACGAAAATAATAGCCACCAGGTATTAACACTAACACAAAATAAGTTAACTACATAAGTCATACAAATATAACTGTTACAAGTCGTTAATCTTAACAGAAAATAAATAAGTCATGATTCATACAATGATAACAGTCGGAACTAAGACAATGGGTGCTACTGCTTGTCACCATCAACATCATGGTCGCCACCGAATGGACCAAGTAGGTGCGAGCCTGTGCCACATCGAGTCGGACGCCTAACCCTGGCCGCTCGCCTATCTCCGGGTGGAGCCTCCTATAGCCCAACTCCAAATACAAATGGGGGCGTCCCCCATGCCGAACCATGTGAAGTGGACTGTGTTTAACTTTCTGTTATCTGGTGGCGAAAACTTACCAAATAAGTCCTTGAACCACTCCCATGTAGGTCTGGCCCCCTCGATGTACAGGTGGAAGTCAGTCATGCACCCGGAAACAGCCTGGCCATCCACGGGCAGCCCTAACTAGTATGCCACATCTTGGAGCGTGATAGTACACTCTTCGAATGGCATATGAAAAGTGTGGGTCTCAAGCCGCCACCTCTCGATAAATGCGCTGACCAGAGGCTCATCCAACCAGAACCAATGCACGTTCAGCCTAGTCAGGTGGTACAACCCAACCCTCTCCAAGTAAGGTATGATCCTATCATGTAACGACATATTCTGTTGCATACGGACGCTATACACACATTGGGTTCGCTGCATATTTAGAAATAAAGAACACCGGCTTAATTTCTAACAATGACATCACCAAACTATAGCTTATGTTTCTATTCTTAAGCTTAAAATTACTAATTTACCATCCACAACTTAAAATTCTACTTCTCTACCTTTACTTTTAAATGTTAAATGTCAAAGTTTAAATTTCAAATTTTGATTTTCAAACCAAAAGCTAAACTAAGTCTCTATCTTTCTAATTAATAAATTACTTCCTTAATATTGAATAACATATACAGTTATTAAAATATTGAAAGAAAATAAAGACACTTACCTCTTCATTGATGGTTCCGACTACGTGAGCAATGCCGTCGAGCCGGTACAACCGCCATTCATCCTCCATTCTTCCGATGCTCAAGAATTTTCTCTCTCTTCTCTCTATTTTCTCTCTCTAACTTTCTTTCTAAATTTCCTCAAATGAATTTCGCTACAGTCATGCGATTTATATAATGAGCTACTCTCCTCATAATCCGCTACAAGGTGTAGCGGATTATGCTTTCAAAAAATTTGGTCATAATTCGTTACAGGGTGTAGCGATTTATGTCATGCATGTTCTCAACGTAATTCGCGAGAGGATATAGTGAATTACGTGCATCTGGATTTTACTATAGGGTGCTGCGGATTACATACAATTATTTTTGTTGCATTTGCGTCTGGAATTTGCCAATATTGTATTTGTATAATGTTTTTCTTTAACTATTTTATTTATGTAAATTGTCCTATTATTTAACTGGTTAAGTGATTAACCCACTTAAATACATTATTACCCGGTCAAATTCTAACAAATCTATTAAAATATAATCAAGTTAAAAATTAGACTAGACCACATTGATGATGTCGGTATATGTGGTGTTGCCCTCTATTATGGAAATGGCTCACTTAAGGTTCAAAGGGATTTTTTAGATTAACCTAGTCAAATTGTAAAAATTATAATTATCAAATTTGGATTGGACTGATTAGTCAATCAACTTTTTCTAAACCAGTTTGCGTTATTATTGAACTAGTTAAGTAATTTATTTGGTCAAATCTATTTAAAATTGGTTAATCCGCTCAACCAGTTAAAATTGAATCATATTTAAAATTGGTTCACTTGGGGTTAAAAGGAAGTCTTTGAGATTAGTTGAGTAAATAACTACCACTAAACTAATTTGCTCTTTGCTATTGTTTCTTTTACTAATTTTATTTGAAAGAAAGGGATTTATGTGTTTCTATATACTACACATTTTTGCACAAACTTTTTTTTTATCGAAGATAAAAAGACTCGAATTCGTATATCATTTGAGTTATGATTTATTGACACCCTAGCATGATTTATCTACCTACGAGTTTGAAATTTTGTAACATAAATCATAATAAATACCACGATTTCACATATTAATGTTACTCTATGACCTTGGTGCGATTTATAAATAAAAAAGACACGTGTATTTAATTTCTTTTGTGAGAAACTAATAATTTTAAATTTTTTAACAATTTATTTAAGTAAAAATGCCGGAAATTTGATAACATATAATACCATTTGATGTAAAATTTAATAGCACTGGAAAGCAAAAGAGTAATTTTGGAATTGGTGGCAACTATGCTCCCATATAATTGAACTGTCCCTAAGATATATGTGACTCTAGAGTGGACTTAGATGAAATATATTAAAAAGAATAAAAAATATTTACACAATAAAATAAAATTAAAATAAAATTTTAAGAGAAATTAAACTGAAATTTACATATAATTTACATATAAAAAATTAAAATTAGGAGGTCGTTGCCCCTTTCCTTATCCACTCCAGGGTACCCCGTTTATATGTGGCTCAATTTTATTGATATGGAAGGAGTGTGCGTGTCATTCCCGAATATGGCATCATAGGATTCCATACCAATCTGTGGGGCAGTCTTTTTTCTGGTGTCAGGTATATGAAGTCGGACCCTGCGACATGTTTGTTTTTTAGCTTTGGACCAACAAATCGGTTGGTCCGATTTGAAGAGGATGGATTTTTGAATCTTCTGATAGTGGTAATCGGACCCTCCGAATTGCTAGTAGAGTGTATTTTTTTTTAATTCGTTTAATCAAATCAGAGGGTACGATTAGGTTATTTTAATATTTTTTTGAATGAAGCATACCTAATCGGAGGGTCCGACTTGTTGATGACTCTAAACAAAAGTGTCTGAATGCTGGTGAGGATCTACTCGCGTCTTCTTCTCCTTCTTCAACGGTTCTTTCCTCTGGTTTTTTTTCTCTATTTCTTCTTTACTTAGCATAATAGTTATAGATCTAGTTCTCAAATTTTTTATTTTGCTTATGTGATTAAGAGTAATGAGTGACAGAGCTTTATTGAAGGTGTATTATTTTGGTCAGATTTTATTACAAACATCTGAAGGAGTAACATTTGTTTGTGAAAATCCATTAGATGTTGTGATTCCTTTCACAATCTCATTTGAAGAGCTCAAAGGTGTGATATGTGAAAAGATTCATTCTGAGAGGGTAAGAAGAGTAGCATGTATTCTATATAGATACCCTATACAAGTGTTTGGTGGATTCGTCCAGTTTCAAACCAAATATGTAACGGACGAAGCGAGCATGCAAGAGATGTTTTCAATGTATATTGAAAATCAGAGTCAACTCGCGTTCATCGAGTTGTATGTTGAGTTTGAGCAATTTGAGGCCAACCGGAATATTCTATGGGAAGATTACAATAGCGACAGCGCAGAAGAGTTCGAAAGCAACTACGAAGTTGTTGGTCCAGATGGAGATGAAGATCAAGGTAACGGACCTGTGGCTCCGGATGTGTCAGATATGGCAAATGCACTGGCAAACGAAGTGCCGTTTGAGGAGCCATCGTTCAGGCGAGTTTTGGATTTGGAAGCCATGCATGTTTCGGAATTTTCGGATTATATAAGTGCAGGTACGTAATTCTCTATATTTATAAAATGTATTAGAATTTTTTAATAATTTATGTTGATAGTTGGACCAACTAGCTAAGTAAAATGTGAAAATATATTGAATTAGTATTTAATTTTGTTTACCTGTTTGTGTATTTAAGTTTAAGAAAGTTTTTTTAGCAAGTGACTGAATTAGTTGAATACAAATTAGAAATTATATAGAAATTAGTAAATCCGTTAAATATTAGTTAGGATTTATGAGTTAAGTTAGAAAACTTCAGTAACTATATAAAGGTGTATTTATTAGTAAATTAGTAAATTAGATTAATATAAATTAGTATTTATTAGTAAAATAGTAAACCAGTGAATTAGTTAAATAGAAATTAATATTTGTTAGTAAATTAGTTGAAAATAAATTCGCAATCATTGTAAATAAGTCAATTAGTTAAATATAAATAAATTGGAGTTATGTCATAGTTGATGCAGTAAAAAATTGTTTATGTTCATTTTTGATGTTACAATATTTGTTTTTTAAATATGTTTTGTATGGCTGTCCTTGTGGCAGAAATTCCTTTTGTCGCAGATGGTGAATTTGCCGTTGGTATGGAATTCAGTTCTAGAGAAGCTGTTATTAAGGCGATAAAAGAGTATACCATACGAAGAAGCGTAGACTACCGAGTGCATGAGTCTGAGCCATTGACATTTTATGCTAAGTCTACACAGTATGGGTCAGGGTGTGATTGGCTTATCCGGGTTAGCATGATCAGCCAAAAGTACTGTTGGGTTATAAGGAGGTATAATGGCAGTCACACATGTACCAGAGCAACAATTTCTCAGGATCATTCGAAGTTGGATTCGAATACAATTGCAGAAGCAATAAAGCCGTTGGTTGAGGCTGACCCCGCCTTAAAGGTAAAATCGGTAATAGCAGAGGTGCAATCGAAGTTCAACTACACGGTTAGTTATCGGAGAGCATGGTTGGCTAAGCAAAAGGCAGTGGAAAAAATATTTGGAGACTGGGAAGCATCGTACGAAGCCTTACCTATATGGTTTGAGGCCATGTGTCATAAGGAGCCATCAGCTGTTGTTCATTTTGAGACTATGCCTGCATATCAAGGTGATGACTTGGTGACTGATATTCGGGTATTGCATCGGGTCTTTTGGAGTTATTACCCCTGCATTAGAGCATTCAGACATTGTAAGCCAGTTGTCCAGGTGGATGGGACACACTTGTACGGAAAGTACAAGGGTTGTCTACTAGTGGCAGTTTCACAAGATGGCAACAATAATATCGTCCCAATTGCGTTTGCTATTGTGGAGGGAGAGACTTCTGATGCATGGTACTTTTTCCTTAGCAACCTTCGTCAACATGTTGTAACTCGGGATGGTGTGGGACTGATATCCGACCGTCATGAATCCAAAAATGCCGCCCTGAAAAGGAGTAATGGTGCTTGGTCACCTCCAAGAGCTTTCCATATGTTTTGCATCAGGCATATAAAATCGAATTTTCTGAGAAAATTCAAGGCGCCGTACTTGCAGAAACTGGTCGTCAATTTAGGTAACGCTCAGCAAAGCTAATTAATATACTAACAGATTTACCTTCTATAAGTGTGTTTACCTCTTTATTTTCCTTTGTATATTTTTATCATACAGGATATTCGAGGACAGTGCGGGAGTATGAGGTACGATACCAACGTTTACGAGAACGGGGCGAGGCCTACACTAACAGGTTAAACTGAATCCACCGAGAATAGTACGCGTTGGCTTTTGATGGTGGATATCGATGGGGTCATATGACGACGAATCTAGTGGAATGCATCAACTCAGTATTGAAGGATGCTCGCAATCTACCCGTTACTGCCCTTGTGAAGGCAACATTTTACAGGCTTAACGAGTTGTTTACACGAAAAAGAGCGGAGGCAGAAACCCGGATTAATGCTGGGCATGTGTTTTCTAATATCGTGACCTCGAAGTTGCATACAAACCAACTTGCATCAGGAAACATACAGGTTAGCTGCTTTGACCGGCAGAATGAGGTGTTTGAGATGCATGAGATGCCAAGTGGACTGGAATTTGCAGTTGACCTACGAGGCCTTCGATGTGATTGTGGTGAGTTCCAGGTGGATAGAATCCCCTGTCAACATGTGTTCGCATGTTGTGCCAACCAGCGACTGGACTGGCAACTGTATGTGCATGATGTGTATAAGATGGACTAAGTTCGGCGTGTGTACCGAGCAAGGTTTAGGCCACTAGGTAATCCTACTACATGGCCTGCTTATAATGGACCTCGGTTCATGCCAAATCCGTTCCTGAGATGAGTGACAAAAGGTCGCCCCATAATGATGCGCTTCTTGAATGAGATGGACATGCGTATGTTACGTCGGCCTAGGCGATATAGGCTGTGTGGAGCTGAGGGACATAGCCGTAGCAGATGCCGTCAGTCCGGTGGTGCAAATTCTATATGTAGCATTATAAGATGATAATACATATGTAGCATTATATAATATGACATAAGTTGTCCATCTTAGTTAACAAATTATTTTATGTAACTTGACCTGCTCTATGTAGCGTTATAAAGTATGACAATCTAGTATTATTCTCCATCTGTATCATTATATAATATGACATCAACTGTCCAAAATGACTTAATTTGATATGCCATTCGTAGTAATATATTCAAAATTTTGAAGCACTAATACATAGTCCAGGACCTTAATACATAAATAAGTTCATTAATACTAAAATATTATGAACATACAAAGTAATGTTACCACAGTCCAGGTCATTGATACATAATGTCCAACACATATAAAATACTCTAAACATAGCCCACATCATTAATACACAAATAAATTTATTACACCACAACTACTTTCTCATTGTCCACTTTACATCATTCAATAAGTTCTTGCATTTTTAGCGGCCTTTTTGAACATGGATGGAGTGTAGCGATTAGCGCTACGACGTGACGGATCAATCCTCAAATTGTAACCTTTAACTTTGTCATCCGGAGTGTGACAATGACCTGTATACAATTTAATAAAAACAATTAAATTTATGGTTTTAGGTAATCAAAACAAGAGAGATAACACATATCATTTAATCAAATCAGATGGAGATACTATTTATGAACACAACATGAGTCACTAATAGAACATGTAAAGCAAAATACACAATCATATTACTATCATTGCGCGATTCCTCATCCTCATCGAACTCCTCTATCTCATCATCCTCATCATCATCCTCATCATCCGGTTCATCTACTAGATAAGCATTGGTGTCCTCTTCGAGTGTGTTAGCATCTTCTTCAAGAGGTACCATAGAAACACGGTTAGGGTTTTGACTATTAAGAACTCCACGTCCACCTTAACTTCTACTAGAGTCAACAGACACGAATCCTCTAGAAGCAACCGATGAGGTATGGCATGGAAGTCTCGCATCCAATGAATACCTATCTGCCATGAAATCAGGCTGATTGCGATATTGTGAATGTCCAGCATCTACAGCCATGAACCCAAGCAATTGGCTAAAAGAACCCCCTTCTCCTATTTCAAACTGTGACATACCCCAATATTGTTGATGCATTGAAAATGACGGGGTAAAATGTGTCTGAGGTACATATTGGCCTGAGGATTGTGGTTGCTCTTGTGGAATCAGATTTGGAGGTAGTGGTGGCGGTGATTGCCGCTCCTGTTCCTCATTGTCATCATCCGCATCCTGACTCCCCTCATCCATCTCCTCATTACCCTCATCCATATCCTGATTACCCTCATCATTCTCTTCTACAATAAGGTTCGACAAGTACAAGCGGTTCCCAAATTTTGATCGGTACCAGTCCATGTAAGACTCCAATGGATATTGTGAGGGCAACGGAACCTCAGAAAGAACATGGTTATACCTGTTTGTCCAATGCATCACCCAATATGAATGAGTTGGTGCCGTGGCCCAGTTAAGATTCTTAGGACCAGTCAGGACTTCTCCATGCGCCTTGTCTAGATTCTGTTCCTGATTAGGTACTCCCTGGATGAAACTGAACTGTCGCCTAATCCTATCGGTAGCATGCCACTCGATGCATTCGAATGACACCAACGGCACTGTTGCACTCCAGACAACTGATTACATGTAGATTTCAGGAGGAATTATATTCGGATCCACGCGATCCACAGAATAAGCAACCCACACAAACTGCCAATCATAAATGAAACTCATAATTACAACCCACATCACAGTTACAATACCAATGCTTCATCATATTTAGCTAAACACTAAATCCGAAAGTAATACATCTTTAATGAAAACTAACCTGGCCTTCCTGAAGTTCATCAAAGGCCTTCCTAAAGTGACTTAGCGTCAGATATCTATATCGTCGGTCACCACGCTCTCAGTTACGCCACCTAATATGATATATTTATTTAGTGCAACTGAATTCTAAATATCAAGAAACGGATACATTGTAACATAATATTACCTGTTTGCTAGCGAAAAACTGCGGGGTTCCTTAGAAAGCGGCGATAGATAAGGCAGTCGGATCCAAGCCCATCTGAGCAGAAGTGTTAGTGGACCATTGATTTCCTTGCAGTTAAAGCGAGATGCCCTGCATAATGCCCTGTAGAGGTGTGCTAAGCATGCTGATCCCCAGCTGTACTGTCCAATACTGCCAAAATCACGAAGCAATGGTAGAAACTTCCAGTGCACAGCTGCCCCAGATTTATCCCCAAACAAGATCGTCCCGATCAACAACATAATGTGGCACTTCACATACCTACGTATACTTATCTCATCAGTCAACTATAAATTTTCTTTTAGATCGCGCAGCCACGTCAGTTTTATGCAGCATCCTCTACACTCTTCCTTACACGGTGCAACTCCAAATTGATCCAAACACTCAGCCTGCAACGCTTCGAAACTACTCATTGTCATCCCCGTGACTGGAAGACCATCCGTCGGAAGACCAAGAATTAAAGCCACGTCTTCAAGAGTTACGGCACATTCACCAATGGGAAGGTGAAACGTATGTGTATCTGGGTGTCACCGTTCGATTAGAGCATTCACAAGTGCTTTCTGGCACTATACTACACCAATCTGAGATGCATGATAAAATCCAGTAACTCGTAAATACTCTTCCACCCTATCGTCGTACCGATCAGGAGGAACTGGATGGTCACAGGTCAACATTCTTAATTTCTACAAAAAACATAACAAATTATTAGTCAACTAATTAACTATTACTAACTTACTACTAGGAGACAAGAAATTATTAAATAGAACAATCATTAACAAAATTTGCACAACTAACTCAACAACACATATTAGTAGAAGGCAGACAACATTCATAAATTATTTGACTAAGTCAAAGTAAAACAAATATTTACAACTTTTAAATTGAATTATTAATCCTTGAAATTTCTCAAAACTAACAATTAATGACATCAACTAATAAATACATTCCTAATCAATTCTCTAGAATATGACAACATTAGATTAGACATGCTGATTATTTATTTATTTCGAGTAGATTCCAATTTTTTTAATATATAACATTATAATTTGTATTTTTAATTATCTATTAACTATTACTTAAATAAAGTTAAACACATATATGTAAATTTTAAAAAATACTAATAATCATTCTTATTATCTTTCTAAATTCATTTTTTAATAACAATAATGAATAATTAACTTCCTAACAATTATGATTATAATTAACGAAATCAAAGTAAATATCTGTTAAAAATTAATACTAACCGTTCATATTTTATTCTTATATTCAATTACTGACAACCACAATAATATTTAATTTCCTAACAATTATAACTAGAAAAAATTAAAAAAATTAAAAAAAAGAAACGTTCTACAAAAATTTTTATTAACCATCCGGTTTACATTTTATAATTTATTTTCTAAATACTAATATTCACTTCACTTCCTAACACTAATAAATATATTAAAAAAATTAAACAAATTTAAAAAAAAACTGTATTTGTATTACATAAATATAACATCGTGCTAACTACATTTCCATTTTCAGATTCTATGTTACAACAATAATAAAAATTCAGACCATAACAACAATAATTTTCAAAAATAAATAATAAAAAAAATTCAACAAAAAATAAAAAAAATTTAAAAAATAGTTCTAACCATTCTATGTATATTTCTAAGTTTAGATCCTAACAACAACAGCAATAATTAAATTTTGAGAACAATATTTATAATTATAAAAATTTAACAAAATATTAAATAAACTTACATAATTAGAATGATTGAGATAGTGTCTAATATAAAGTTCAGGGCGATCAACATCTTTGATTTTATATTTATTTGATATTTTTTTATTTTTTCAGCAAAACACCTACTACCAGCAGAAGAATGAAGAAGAAGAATGGGGTTTGAAAGTTGAGAGTGAGATATCGGATGGTGAGAATCCATATTTCATGCACTAAGTTGGTAATCAGGACACCGTTTGGGAAGTGAGGATTGCACGACGCATGTCTACATAACCACAAAACGGACCATTCGTGTTGTGAGCTACATGTCGCAGGTTCCGAGTTGAGAGCAGCTGCATGTCGCACGGTCCGTGTTGCACACACCTACTCGCACGGTCTGATTTTCTTCTTAATTGACACCATTCCTTTGTGCAGCACCCCTTCTTCCCATAATCGGGTTCAACTCCAGTCTTTTTTCCATATAGAAATTAAAAAGCGTTTATATGTTAGGTGACTATATATTTCATATTAAGATATTAATAATATGTATTATTTAAGTAATTTAATTAATTATACTAAATTATTTAAAGATATTTAATTATTATATTCACATGAAGATACATACATTATGCGAGTAGTTGTCTATATCTGAATCCTTATCTATACTATTGCCTCCCACCATGGTCATAAATTGGATCTTAGGTGCATGCATATGTTGATGGGAATAAAAACCAAATAG
>NC_029778.3:7381655-7385161 GCF_000817695.3 Arachis duranensis
AAAAGATAGCCGCGTCTCTTGGACTAACTGAAAAGACGTTTATCTGATTGATTCCTTCCAAGATGATGCATGCTGCACCACCACATACAATAATTATTAATTACTACTACAATTCAAAAATGAAGAAAGAATAATGTGTTCTCAACTACTCAACCTATGCATGTTTCTTTTTCTCCTTATTTTGGGGCTATACGGACAATCTTTTCATTATTGTCCCTCTTTTTTTTTTTAGGTAAATTTATTATCCAAAGACAAAAGAAATAAAACACTCAATAAGGATGAAAAAATCCAACCCTTTTTTATTATTTTTAAAAAAAGTTACGCCCATGACATTACTATAACCCAAAATCTAAGATAGAATTAAGATGTTGGTAACCATATATATAACAAGTTTTTTATATAATCTACATTAATATACTTCTGATTAGGATACAAGTTAATTAGTAAAGTAATTAAGAGAATGATAGATTAAGCTCCTAACTACAAGAGTGTGTTTGGCTAAATAAATCTAATATCTTATCAACGGATTATTGGCAATTTATCTTTAAGTTAATAATCCAAAGTAGGAGCGGTTAGATCGTGTACTAGTGAGTCTTAAGCTATTGTCACTCATTTAAATGATTTGGGATCTAATCATCGCCCTTTGCTGCTAAATAATTTAGTCAAAGAGGTTAGGAAGGCTGAAAGGAGTTTTTTATTCCAAGAAAGATGGTACGAAATAACAAGTTGGTGCAAATAGTGAAGCAATCTTAGAACTGTACGGTTAAGGTCTCTCCAATGTTTAAATTGAAGACTTGTAGGCATAATATTGTTGAATAGCAAAAAAACTCATGCTCAAACTTAAAAATTAAGATCCAAATGCTGCAGAATTGAAGCAGAAAAAGAAAAAGGTGTTCAAGCTAGAAGAAACACTTGAGCAAGTGGAATGAAATTTTGGAAAGAAAAATCTAGAATTTAGTGGCTAAACTAGGGAAATAGGATTATAAAGTTCTTCCATTCCAAATTTCAAGTTAGAAATATCAGAAATAAAATTTAGTTTTTAGATGATGAAAGCTACAAGGGATGAAAGGTAGAGGAAGACCTAAAAAGACCATCTATAAAGTGATCAAACAAGATTTATATGTAAACTATTTCTGTATAGACATAATACATGATAGAGCAGTACAAAAATAAGGTCGATAATTTGGAGAACAAATACAAACTCCAGACGCACAAAATCAATTGTGGATGCATCAATACATTTATTTATCATTCACTTTAGTTTTATAGAAATATTTCATTTAAATTATAAGAAAAATGATAAATAAATATATTGATGCATCTACGGTTAATTTTGTACCTCTAGAACTTGTACTTGTTCTCTAGATTATCGACCTTATTCTTGTACTGGTGTCATATAAGATATTCCGTTAATTATTTAACTTTAACCTTATGGTGGGACTACATTAAAACTAAATAAATTTTTTTTTAATTTAAATAGGATACTTTAAATTTTAAGGACCAAAACAAAATTACGCCTAAATATAAGAAACTAATTTAGTACTTTATCCAAAAATAAAAGATAGATTAAGCTCTGAATTAATAATTTTTATTGATTAGAGAGACCTAAAAAATAGTTTAAAGATAATTGATTTTGTAATTAGTTTCTTATTTTATTAACAAGTAATTATATATTTTAAAATTAAAGAATCAAATCTATTATGACCTCCCACTAGTCATGAGAAATTCATCTAAGGTCATATCCCATCATATTTGAAAAAAAAAAAATCTAGTACAAATCCTTCCATATCCAATATAATACACCATGTCAAGATAAGGCACCATACTCCTTATAAAGTATTTCACCTACCCTAATTCTAATATCTTACTTGTCATCTATCCTAACCCTAATACCCTATTCCTTGTCATTTCTTCTCAATCTTGTTTTGAGTGATGTCTAAGTGGTAGCAATGGTAAGATCAGTAATAATTAGACTGATGTAAAATCATTCATAATAATGATTAGTGTAATACGAATTTGGCAGTAAGCTAAGCATAATCACAATATAGAATGTTAAACACAAAGGAGCAATTCACAAGTGCTTTGGGCTGTGGATGAAAATTTTAACAAAAATGAAGTCAATAAAGGATATTATTCGAATGTGAGAGTGTCAGGACAATAATTTTTGTGATTTATAGTCATTAATAATATTTTTAATAGTGTGAAATTTTATTCAATAATATAAAATTATTCATTTTTTTTATTGGTTACATAACCAAAATTTAATAAAATTAATGGTCCCTAAATTTTTCCTTCGAATATTATTCCTCTAAAAAAAATGTGCCTACAAACACTAATATACTATAGACACAAGCAATCAAGAAAAATAATTAAACAAGAAAAAGAAAAAGGAAAAAGTTAACAAAGTAACAAGGAGAAGACAGAAGAGAGATAGAAAGAAGTGTCTCGGATGATTTTTTTTTGGTATGTTCATAAAGATTTTCTCCAAGTAAATAGGTGATAGGTCAGTAAAAAAAAAATAAAATAAAAAGACTTATTAATTTTAATAAAATAATATATCCATATTTAATTATTCATCTTACTCTAGGATTATGAACTAATGAAACAAATTGAGAACAAAATTTAATTTAAAGATGGAAGATTTTTATATGTCACATTAGTGCTATTTATAAAATTTAGTTATTAGTTTTTTTATTATTTTAACACTTCATTGATTAAATATTAGCTATAAATACGAAAATCAATCACATTTTCTAGAAATGAAAAGAAAATTCCATCCTTACCAATAACGTGATGCAAGATTAGACAACTCACCTTAAAACCAGATCTTGTTGGTTTTGATTTGCAAATATTACACACAAATGTCTAGAAATGGTTGCTCCCATAACTAGAGCCAACGTGGTAGTATTTCTCCTTGATAACAATAGCCAAAACATTATCTTAACGTCAAGGGATATGCTTCTTTATGCCCACAAATTTTACACCATCATTTTACTGTATATTCATTATATTGTTATAGTAATTTTTTTTGGGGGGTCTATATTGTTATAGTAATTATTAAAATTAAATTTATTTATTATTTTCCGATAAATAATAAATAAAAGACTTAAATTCAAGGAGGCAAACAAAATATACATGCAGCCAGAGCCACCAAGATTACAACAAATACTCACTCAAATAGAAACTTTCCCTCTAAAATGTCTTAAAAAAATATTGTAAAAAAACAAAATTAAAGTATATGGCCTAAAAGGATTAATTCTATTTCTTATTTGAATGATCATTGAAATAATTATATTTGATTAACTCAATATAAAATATTATAAACTAATTTTTTCTAAGTAAACTCAAATATAATAACTAAAAATATTTTCAATTATCTCTCTAAATATATTGAATAAAATAAAAACTCATAGTTTAATGCTTATTAATCTGAAAAAACTGTCTCTCCATTTTGTAGAAGCTAAGAGAATGTTTATAATGGACTAAGACGATAATGAGGGGCATAA
>NC_029778.3:7385227-7396529 GCF_000817695.3 Arachis duranensis
TTAGTTTTATTTAAACAAATAAATTCTCAAATTATAACACAAAAATATATATATATATATATCTTATTTTTATAAAATTTAAAAATTTCAACTTAATAAAATTTTTTAAAAATAAAAAATATCTGATACAATATTGTCCAAGAACTTATTTAAAAATATACTCTTTTCTTTATTATCACATTATTAAACCTATCTCCATTCCCAATTTCCATCAACCACCATGCTATACACATAAAATAAAGTAGCGAATTCCTCTCTTGTCCCTCATCATTCCATGTACTTATGTGAAAAGTAAGGACAAATTTGTCAATTCAAATCACTATAATCTATCGCAGCGAATTAGGCAACACCACATGGGAACACGAAAATAACAAAAAAGAAAAAAATTGTGAAAGAGAGAGATTGAGAGAGAGAGAGAGAGAGAGAGAGAGAGAGAGAAAAAGAGAGATGGAGAAGAAGCAAGATTAAGAAATTGCCCATTGAAGAAGGTGGTGGCTGGTGTTTTTGGGTCTCTCCTATTCCCAAAAAAGACTCAAACTTTAACCCTAATTTTTCTTCTCCTTCTTTTCTTCGTCTTTTCTTTCATCACCACCACCAACTTCATCATCGTCATCATTATCTTCATCTTCCCCATCATCATCGATGCGTCGAGGTAGAGATGCCGTCGCCGTCGCCGCCGCAGCCGTAGCAGCAGATCCGACGCATCCAAACGCCGATTCAAGAAACAACGTCGGAGAAACGCGGTTTCGCGGAGTGAGGAAGCGACCGTGGGGAAGATTCGCGGCGGAGATAAGGGATCCATGGAAGAAGGCGCGCGTGTGGCTTGGAACATTCGATTCCGCCGAGGACGCCGCCAGAGCATACGACGCTGCCGCCCGATCCTTCCGTGGACCAAAAGCAAAGACAAATTTTCCGTTCCCCAACGCCGAAATCGGAATCTCACACTCTCAGATTCCGATTCACGGTTACGATGATCCGGTTCACGGGTTCGGAAAGTACGAACCGGTTCAGGTGAACCGGCCAACGAGCAGCGGCATGAGCAGCACGGTTGAATCGTTCAGCGGACCTAGGGTTTCGTCAACGGCGGCGCTTCCAGCGGTTGATCGTCGCCGGAGGAAACCGGAGAAGCCGGTTGTAGTTCCGGTCGACGATTGCCACAGTGATTGCGATTCGTCATCAACCATCGACGACGAGGATTCGTTCCGGAAAACCCTAACTTTCGATCTAAACCTTCCGCCGCCGGAGGAAGACGACGTCGGTTTCACCGACGAGGAGATTCGCGCCACCGCCTTGTGCCTCTGATATGGGATGAGAGATTTGACAACGAGGTTCGGTTTCCGGTGCATAATCTCGTGTGGATTTTCTCTTAATTTTCTCGGGAAAATGGTTTCTGGGGAAATTGGGGCAAAATCATGTATTTTTAGTTTTCCCTTTTTAAAAAAAATTACAATTTTACTTTGTTGAGGTACTAAAAAATTGGGTAAAAACAAAAGGAAAAAAAGATTTCCACTTTGTTTAGATTAATTAATATTATTGATATATATTATGATGTTGTTAGAAATTGGCATAACCATGTGTGTTATGTATGAGGATAGATACAATGAAGAGATTGTTGTTAATGTTGCTGTATCTGTGTTAATGTTGTAACTTTGGATCCTTATGTGATAGAAGCATTGGACATGATCACTCTCTGGATCTACTTCTTAGAGATTAGAACTTACATTTTTTGTTAAGTTTTTTTCTTTTTTGTACAAAAGATTATGGCAATCAGATTAGAGAATAAAATTACATTCTGCTTATTTACAATTTTGCTTCGTTGAGATGAATTTTTTGTTTTATTTTTTTACATCTTTGAAATTTGAGTATTGTTGAGTTTCTATTGAATAGAAATAGAAATGTAATCTTCATTTAACTTGCTTGGGTTAATCTTAAGTTACAAGTTTTAGTACACTGATTGGTACTATTAGTTTTTTTTTTTTTGGTGACTATTGGTACTATTAGTTTGATTTTGGAGATTACCTCCTGTGTGTTTTAACTTTTAATCATAATGTGTCAATGAACAAATTTGTTTACTTAACAAAATTGGTTTGATAATATTAGTCCTTTTTTCCCCTTTTTATCATATCAACAAAAAATAAATGTGTTATCAAATGATTATCAATGTGGATGTTATATTATGAATAGGGAGTATTAACATCCATAATGGAATATGGAGTATTATTATATTATATATAATGAAGAATGTAATATTATCAAGTCATGGCACATAAATTTTTATAACGTATTTTCACTCGTTAGGAATTGAATTAGGTAAATAATACGTTATTTTATTTAATAATAAAATTTTACATTCAACCAAAATACTTAAGTCTAATTAAATTGTTATAACAAATTACTTAAGTCTAATTAAATTGTTATAACAAATTTTTAAATTACGCTTTTTTTTCTTTTTCCATTTTCTTCTTCTTCTCTATTTTTTTCTTCTCTTTCTCCTTCTCTTTCTTTTTCTTTCTCTTATAAATTCGCGCACGTAGGTTCTTGTTCTTCCAAATTCTCACATGCAGACTTTCTTCCTTTCCAATGTTGCATCTTTTTTTCTTTTTTTTTTTTGTTATTGTCATCACCAATAATACTAACATTTTACTAACATCTTTATTAGTTCTGATTTTTTCTGATGTCATCATTAAATAATTTTGATTCATTTCTTAATTTATTTCAGTTCATTTGTGTGTTAATTGAGGTTCACTTGATACTGTTGATAAGTATTGACCAAATTTTTTATTCTTTAAGTAATTTCGGTTTATTTCTTAGTTTAATTAAAGTTCATGTGGATTCAAAAATGAATTCGATGTGTTTTGTTAATGATTGAATTTTTTTAACTGTTTGTTCAAATTTGAACTAATTTCAGTTCATTTGAACTAAGTTCAGTTCATTTGTGTGCTAATTGAGGTTCACTTGCTGCTGTTAATAAGTATTGACCAAATTTGTTAACAAAGAAGAATGAAATTATTCATTATCACTTTATTCAATGGCATTAGATTCCACTACATTCCATTCAATTAGTTTAGTTTTGAACGGACAGTAAAAAAGATTTAATCATTAACAAAAATATATTGAATTCATTTTTGGATCTAAATGAATTTCAAATAAACTAATAAATAAATTGAAATGACTTAAGAAATAAAAATTTTGGTCAAAATTTAGCAGCAGCATCAACTGAACCTCAATTAACACACAAATGAACCGAAATTAGTTCAGTTTTGAACAAGCAGTCAGAAAGACTCCATCATCAATAAAAACACAGCTAATTTATTTTTTGATCCAAATGAACCTCAATGAAACTAAAAAATGAATCTCAATCATCAACAAAAACACATCGAATTCATTTCTAGATTCAAATGAACCTCAATTAAAAGAAGGGAAAGAAAAAATGCAGCAACAACAGCAACAATAAAAGAATGATGATTGAGAGAAAACATACTAAGAAGAAGGAGGAAGGAGAAGAAGAAGAAAGAACGCGAAGAATAAAAAGAAGGAATTCGAAGACGAAGAAGGAAGAAAGAGAAGAAGAAAAAGGAAGAACGTGTAGAAGAAAGCATGCGAATACAAAAACGAATAAGCGTTATTAAAACGCGTGTGTGTATCCGCTGATATAATAAAATAATTTTTGTTGAATTTAAATCTATTTAATTGAACTTTAATACAAAAATATTTAGATGTATAGTTAAATTGTTTCATAATTTATCAAATATTATATTATTAGAATATTATCAATATACAACTTTTCAATATTTTTATATATAAATTTCTATTCTTATTTATTTACTTTAATTATATTTTCACAATAATTTAAAACAGAATCACTTATTTTGAGAGATCCTTATGGCTAAAGTTATTAAACTCTCCGCTTAACTTATAGTAGTTTTACAGTTCGTCTCTAAATAGAATTTAAGTAAATTTTTGACTTTAATAATCTGAAAATTTTTTCATAAAATAATATTTCATGAGAAACATGAATTCAATATTCTTCACCTTAAATAAGGGAATATTTCACAATTCACACCTATATGGCAGAAAATTTGGATGATTACATGCGAGCAAAATATCTCACCCTTAATCCTCACTCTAGGAATTTCGGACTAAGAAATTTAATTAAAAATATAAGTGATGGATTATGAAAAATTTTAGGGTTATGTTATGTGTATACTAAAATTAATCATTAAAGTCAACCACTAATATAATATTTTTAAGAATAAAATACATAAATAAACCAAATTCAACCCAAAATTGCACAATTCACCTAAACCTGAAAACGTTACATGAATTTTCTATTAGCACGTCTCTCTATAAATCGAATGAGCTTAATTCGATTTAGCAACTTGCATAATAAATCGAAGAAGCCTAAGTCGAAATACTAAGAAACATGCAAATCGAAGATGATTAAGTCGATTTATGCATGCATGTGTTGTATCCTAGTAAATCGAAACACCATATATCGATTTATCCATGCACGTGAAGCTCACAATAATTCGAAACAACCTGTTTCGATTTACCCATAATTTGCTACACATTGTAATTGGCATTGGACTGCTTCGAATTACATCCAATGTGCGCCCATGGTAATTCGAACGAGACTCATTTGATTTGCTAACAATTTTTCTATAAATAGAATTCGAATTGAGCTCATTCAAACTACAATTCAAAAATCCTACTCCACCAAGGTCCAATTTGGATAAACAACTTAATTAAGTTCCATTTGAAAAAATAGCTTAAACAATAAATGACTATATTAAAAGTAGTTTATAAATAAGTTATTTTGTATTTGGATTTTTAGTTCTAAAAATGTTTATTTTATAAAAATATGGTAAAAAGTAATAGTATTAGGAAAGAAATAATTTTTTTAACTTCTCTGTAAACTCCTAAATAGCTTCTTAGAAAGCTGCAATTTGGTTTTGAAAATTACACCAGACATTAATACTACTATTTTTCATAAGTCAAAAGTTAAAAAAAGTTACTTTTGAAGCTTCCCAAACGGGCCATAAATCTCAAAGAAACCTCAGCCCAAAGACTTCAACATTCGAATACTCTGCTGATGGAGATAACCCAGACCATCTTTATCGTTTGGACTGAATTGCTCATATTGCTGGTGTCATCAATAAAAAAGTTAGTGCATACATTTTTTTGTTCAAAAATAGGATTAAATATTTTATTTTTTTCTCTTTTTACGCTAGTCATTGTTTACAATTGTTTAACTAGATAGAGTTGTTAGATTAGTAACTTATTGGTTACTAGAGATTTGACGGAGCAACTTCTAATTCGAATAGTGATTACAAATGCGTAAAAGAGTATGGATAGTGAAGATAATTAGTAGTGAAACTTAGTTAGAGTAAGAACAGTGATGGAATCTATGTTGTGATTTGGGTTGTTATTAAAGAAAGTATAGGTAGTGACTTGCTGTTTTATTTAGAATTCATGTGACATCTACATTAAGTCAAATTTTTATTAATATTAAACTTATTTTTATTAGGCCTAGTTTGATGAATATATGGTTTTATTTTGTCTTTGAACCGATAATATTATTTGGTTGCGTTTATGGTATTCTTTCAATTAACAGATGTATTAGTTGATATTGTTATAGAAATATATTTTGATGTGGTCCTAAGAGACACTTTATTATCTAGTTTATGCAGCTCTACCGATGTATCACGAGCATGAGACGGTAGCAGGGTATGTGCTTGGAGGAGAGGATCATTTTATACTTGCAGATGACCGATTTATACCATCTTACAAGGCTGAATGAGATTTGGTTTAGGTTGGATAAGCCGTTCGTGAATGCATTCGTGGAGCGATGGCGTCCGGAGACGCACACGTTTCATATGTCGTTCGAAGAGTGCACGATTACACTGTAGGACATGGCGTACTAGTTAGGGCTGTCGATCGATGGACATTATGTCAATGGATGCCTGACGGAGTTTGAGTGATACATCGAGGGTGGTTGCCCAACTTGGGTGTGGTTTGAGGAGCTACTGGGTGTTTTCCCTCCTGCGAACTGCATCGACAAGTTTACGGTGAGATGCAGTTGGATGCAGGACACATTCGGAGAGCTTTCTGATGGCGCGGACGACGCCACTGTTAGAAGGTATTACTGGGCCTATATCATGATGCTTTTGGGGACTCAGGTATTTAGCGACAAGTTCGGTACTCGACTTCAAATTCGGTGGCTGCCATATGTAAGCAGCGGGTGGTAGCCAACCTCCATCGGAAGCCTCTAGTGCGACCTTGATCCCGTTGTGCTGATCCGATATCACTAGAATACCTGACTGCAGAGTGACATGCTGACTTAGGTAGGATAGAAAGAATGACCAAGACTCTACATTTTCACCTTCCACAAGTGCAAATGCAACAGGAAGGATGTTGGAGTTTCCATCCTGAACAATTGAAACGAGCAATGTACTCCCGTATTTGCCATGCAAGTGGGTCCCATCAATACTTACCAATGGCTTGCAATGTCGGAAGGCCTCAATACACGATAGGAATGTCCAAAAAAAGCGGTGGAAATATGCATGGGACTGATCGACTTTCCCACCAACTTGCACAGGACTCGTCCTCATCAACACTGCAACACTACCCGGCATCGTCATCTGCACACCTAGTATCCATCACAGCAACTCATTGTATATCTCATCCCAACCTCCATAAATCTGTGCCATGACCTTTCTACTTAGCCAACAAAACCCTCCTGTAAGTTGGTCTAAAACTAAAATGTGCCTCTGTCGCATTCAACAATACCTTGATACACACGGCAGCATCAATTCTAACCATAAGCAGAGATCACATGATAATCAAGACTCCTGTGATCACTCGATATCAACGTGGCCAGATAAGTATGAGGTCCATTGTACCATTTTACCTCTGAAATACATCTGCGCTAGCGGAGACTGATCCGAATCAACTATGTGCACCCGTTGCCAAATTTCTTATACTTCCTAAAGTACTTGCGATAATCAGACTCCACTAATTTATACTGAACCCCGCATCGGATGTTATATGTCTTTACGCTTAACACGGCCTCCTATTTATCCTGAAACTGCTGACCAACCTGAAGCTCCGCTAGTCTTCCAGTATCCTGTGTATCTCTGGCCCCAAGTCTAATAGGTACGCCAGGTACCCCCTGTTGTCTCATGGCATCCAAGTCCAAAGTTGAAAAGTGCGGCGGGTACCGCTGAGTTCCTGAAGTAGACGCTCCACCACCCCCAACTAGATTACTCCATGTTTTGTCATGACCACTATCATTGGCAATTGTGTCGGGCTCTACATCATCATCGTCATCATCATCTCGCAGTACATCGTCCACACCATCCAGTTCTCCACCCTGTAATAAAACAGGTGACGTATCAATAATATCGGCATTCGTTGTGTCACATACTTCTACGTCATGACTGCAGTTTAGATCAGTTGCGAAGGACGAGGAGGCAACCAACATTGCCTTAGATGCAATGACAGGCACGGATGAAGAGGCACCAACAGGCCTCGAACTAGAACAGGCTGCCGTTACCGGAGATTGGGGATTCCGATTCGAACCTCCTGAGCTAGAGACCACATCTATAAGTTTGGCCAACAGCTCAGCTGCTCAGGGGTCCTGATCTCGGGAAACTGTCGGCCACAATGAAATAGAACTTGCAAATCTTCGTCAGTCCCTATGACGAACGAATCGTATTTCACATCATCCCGCAAAACTGAAATCGAAATTCTATAGAATAACTTCTCAACCCGTTTCATGCCTTGCAACCCCAGTTTTTGGATTATAGAATTCAGGAACTCAGTGAAATTCATTGAAGGTTTTAGAAAAACACTAAGTGGATCCTTATTAGTAAACTTAATTTCCGAACGTGTTTTTTCTTAATCGACCCTCTATAGTGCACCAATACTAAAAAAATTTTCTCATTAGCCATTGTGTTTCACTCTCATAAGGAATTCATCACATTCATATCATATTTATATAGGTTGGCTTCCACTAAATCGAATTCCCCAAAATCGATTTATAACTATAGCTCACGAAAATAGTAATTCGAATCAGCCCCATTCGAATTAGTACGAGAACAAAATTATGGTAAATCGAAACAGATTGTGTCGAATTACTTTGTGAATCACATGCATGCATAAATGGAGTCATAGTGATTCGATTTACTATGGATCACGTTACATGCATAAGTCGACTCATACTATTTCGATTTGCATGTTTGCATAGTAATATGACTTATCCTGATTCAATTTAATAGAAAAATGAATAAATCAAATAAAATTCGTTCGATTTATATAGAGACGTGCATTTAGAAGATCCATGTAACATTTTTTTAGGTAATTTGTGTAATTTAGGATAACATATAGTTTATTTTTGCGTTTTGCTCTACTTTTAATATTTATATAAAAATATAATTATTATTAATTAATTACATATTTAAATTAATTTTTAATTAATAAAATAAAAAAAACACATTAAATCTTAAAATAATATTAATGTCAAAAATGAAAATATTTTCTATTATAAGATTAAAGGTATGAATAGCGAAGTTTTGATATATTTGCCTGTGATAGTATCCGGGGCAGCTATCATCATGCCTATCATTTATTTATTTATTTATCTTTTTGGATTTTTAAGTGCATAGTATCTGCCTTGCTCAAGCCATATAATTATTTGAGACCATAAAATTCCCTGGCATGATTTGATCGAGTATCGAATTTATAAGATACCTTATAAACTACCTATTGATAAGAAAAATATTAAACTTCGGTTAATTGTGAACATAAATTGTGTACTTAAAATTCTCAATTTTGTCTTTTTCTTATCTAAGAAGCACATACACGATTAAAATCTTGATGTATTTATGTTGGACACGAATACTCTTAAGTCTTACAATAAATTAAATACATAAGTTTAGATAGTTTATACTAATGAATTATAACTCAAATAATATAATTTTTTTTATATTCATAAAAAAAAGTTTAGATCGTTTATGTTTATGTCTATCATTCTTTTGTTTTTAAATATATATATATATGTATATATATGCAGCCATATTTTAACAACAAATATTTTTAATCATTTTAATATTATTTTATTATTATTATAATAATAAAATATTTATTATTTATATATTTTATTATATTATATTACATAACGTATTTTATATCATATCTTATATTTTATAAAAATATTATGAGTATATATCAATTTTAATTCTTAAAGAATTTTAAATTAGACACTTTAGTCTCTAACTAAAATTAATTTTTCGATTGGTCCTTAACAATTAATTCCGTTAGTCACTTAGGTTCTTTACTCTGTTAACTCTAACGGAGGACAAAATAGTCATTGACAACTCTAACAGGAGACAAAATGGTCCCTAATCTCCTCTATTCGGAAACGACACTGTTCTCTTCCAATTTCTATCATATCTCGTATAACACTAATAGTCTAACACTGTAACTTCAAACTACACAATGCACACTCTATAAATTTAATGTTCACAAGAAAAAAAGATCTTCAACTTGTTCTCAACCAATTCATACTCAGGAAACTAATGCATATGTCTCTTAACTAGTTGTCGTCTTCAGTGGATCTCATGAATCTATACAGCAAGTCTGATTTGTTAAGACCTGTCGTTGTCGTTGCCATCTCCCTCCTCCTCTGCCCTATCATTTTCATGACCACATTATCCACCACTCCGATCGCTTCCTTCAGCTTCTTCTCCGAACCAATGTTCAGTAATCGCTTCAGTTTCCATATGAGTGGCAACGGCGACATTACTCGTTGTACTGATAGCTTGGATGCGAGGTTGAAGCTGTCTGCCAACTTGGACTCCGGAAAAGAAGGAATGAAGCACTCAGTGTCTATTTCAAATGAGAATTTGAAAGTGGAGAAAGGCGTGCCCTTGGAGTAGTTGTGGAACTTGGTCTTGAGAATGTCGTGGACGTTGTCGGGGTTGGAGGTGATGTTATCGAAGACGTGGAAGTGGATGCTTTTGGTGGGTAAAGTGTAGAAGAGATGGATATACTAGTCATAAAAATTTAGGAAGTGTGTGGTCCATGACATGTTGAGGTAGGTGCGATATGTGTAACAATTACACCATGGTTTAATCTTGGAGTTAAAGAGGAAGAATGAAAAGATGGAAAAGAAGACTGTGAAGGTGAAGAAAGAGAGTATGAATGTTAGGGTTATGTGAGATATGATAAAAATTAGGGAAGAGCAATGTCGTTTTCAAATAAAGGAGTCATGAATCATTTTGTCACTTGTTAAAGTTGTCAGGGATCATTTTGTCCTATGTTAGAGTTTTCAGGGACCATTTTGTCTTTCGTTAGAGTTGACAAAACCAAGAACCTAAGTGACTAAGGGAATTAATTGTTAGGGACTAATCGAGTAATTAATTTTAGTTGGGAACTAAAATGTCTAATCTAAAATTCTTTGAGAATAAAAAATGAGTATATACTCAAATATTATATTGCTGTATTCGTATGTCGTGTTTGTATTGCATGTCACATTTATGATTTCGAGCTTTTTGTTTCGTTTTTTTTAATAGGTAAATATATTTTAATAATTATATTTATTTTAGTTTTTATATTTATTTTAAATTAAATAGAAAATTTTGTAGAGTGTAGAATGTAATTGATGTAAAATGTATAGAAATTCGAAACCAATAGCCAAATGATTCTTCGAGATATTGTCTTTCTTTTAGATTTGTTCACACACCAAAATCATATATGAACTAATATAATTATCATGTGACAATTTTTTTGCTTTCATAAATGATTTTAATTTTCATATATGTAAAAAAATTTATATAATTATTTAATTATTTATGTATTTAGATGATATTTTAAATAATAATTAAAAAGTTAATTATTTTTAATAATATAATAATATATGGTTAAATTTTTTATGATGACAATTCATGAAAATTAAATTTTTAATAAACACAATAACAAATATATTAAAAATTAAAAATTTGTTTGTTTATTATAATAAATTTTTAAATTAATAACGTTAACATGTATATTCATGCTAGCTAAATTCATCTAAGTTTTATTTAAATTTTGAAATTCTTATATCTTTATTCTTTACTAGCTAAATTATGGATGGAATGTAATTATTATAAAGTTGTGTACCCCTCAAATTTTTATTGGCTTTCTCCCATCTTAAGATAATATATATATATATAGATTTTACATATTTTAAGAATTTAAAATGTTTAATTTTTCAATACAAACTTTTTTACATTTAATACTTTAATTATAAAATAAAAACCCA
>NC_029778.3:7396643-7396866 GCF_000817695.3 Arachis duranensis
GTATATGAGTTTTTATTTAATTATAATTATAAAAAAATTATTAGTTAAATGATTTTTTATTTATCTTAAAATAGTTAAATTGCTACTAATTAACGTTTCTTGTACCTTCCAAAAAAATATTCGAGTTTTTTTAATTTCCTAAACAAAACTCAGTATTTTTTTCCTTTTTTAAAATTTAACATTGATGTGAAATTTGAAGTTATAGTACAAGCGTCCACCACCT
>NC_029778.3:7396879-7442825 GCF_000817695.3 Arachis duranensis
ACCTCAAACTCAAAAAAAAAAGAAAAAAAAAAAAGAAAAAGAAAGAGCTGAACAGTGTGGAACCGCTTTCTTCTGAGTGAGTGTATTTTTGATTTTTTGTGCTGTGTTTTCTCATTTCTGTTCTGTGTCTCCGTTTTCATGTCTTCTTTTTTCCTCAAAGGAACGAACTTGATAGGAAGCCATGATTCTGTGTTGTTTTTCTTCCTCCTAATGATGTGTGTTGGGTTTTTGTTGAGAATCTCAGAAATCGTTAAAACCAAATGGAAAACTCAGACCACAACGAACCCGAAAAGAAGAGGCCTCACCTCACTTCCGTTTCTTCTCGCGTGGCGCGAAACTCTCCATCGAACAACAAAACCGTAACCCCTTTTCCTCTCTCTCTACATATTTTTCTCTGTGTTTTGTATGCACACTGTGTGTTTGTTTTTATGTCTGTGTGTTTGATAGTCTGATTCTGAATTTCAGTGTTTTACATTGTATTTAGTGTGATATTGAGTTCTTAGAGCTGTTTGGTGCTGAGGGATTTTGTTTTATGGTCAAGTTGTGATCTTTGGGACAAAGGGATGGTGAATTTCATTGTGTTTGATACTAACTTGCTGCAGGGTAGGGCTGAAAGACTAGTAACAAGGTGAAGTGTCTTATGTGTTATGTTTTTTTGTGTAATTTTTAATTGGATGATGGAGTTTTGGGATTCAAAATTGAACATTCTTGTTATGCTTGATCTTTGTGAGAGGGATATTTCAAGTCATTGATATTTGAAAGGTATCATTGATATTTGAACATATGCATCTGCTATGCAGTTTATGGAATTTGAGGTTACTGGTAAGATTTTTAGAGGTTAAAACGCTGCCTTGTTTCTTGTTCCGTGAAATGACAACTCTATCTGTGGCAATAGGATATTGGGACTCTAATTTTTGGGTTTGTTGTGAATAGTTTTCGAGTTTTTCTTGCTTAATGGGAAATCATTGTGTTTTTTATACAGGCTGATGCTGGAGTCTTACAAGCACAGAACCAGCAGCTCGTTCAAAAGATTGACATCCAAAAGCGTGCTTTGCATGACCTTGAAGAAAAAATTAGAGAGTTAAAAGAGCGGCAAAATACCCATGATGATTTGTTAATTGCAGTGAACCAATGTTGGATTCAGGTTATTCCTTATTGTTACGCTTCCACTCTATTGTTCATCCTATTTAATCAGTTTTATTTTTCTTTCGCCTTTTGAAATTAATGCTTCCATAGAAGATAGGGCATGTTCTGCTGGCCATGTAAGAGAGGGGGGAATGGCAAGGCACTTTTTGCGATATGCCTCTAGCATATTCACATTGGGCTAACTTCATAATTTTTTCCCTCTAGTTGTCTGATGATCTGACTCTTCTTGGTGTACGAGCTGGTAGAAGCAAAGATGCATTACAAACACTAGATTACCATAATAACCGTCAAGGTACCCCACACATTTTTCTTGTAGTATGAACAAATTTCAAGGGACTGACATGAGTTAATCTCTCTAGGTTCACTTCCTTCATGCCCTGCGGAGGATATATTTCTGTGTAGATTGATCCAGAAAGATTCTGTTGGTGGAAACAGTATTGGTGAGAGAATTAATTATGTTGAAGAAAGCCTTGCTTTACGCCGGTCATCTACGTTAGAGTTGTTGAAACTCCTTCAAGATACCATGGAGGCTCAGATGGAAAGAATTGACAGTATAGCCCAGGTTTTGCATGGCGAGTTATCTTCAGAAGGTCAAAAACATTCGATATGCATCCAAATGTTTATTTATTTATTTTTCTTTTTAACGATTGAATCTTTATTTCTCTTCCAGATATAATTGATGTAGGAATTTAAGAGAAAATTTGTATAAATGATCTGTTAATGTTTACTCATTGCTGGTTTTCAGATGCTATAATTCAGATGTCTCAGATTGATGACATGATGAAAGAAGAGGAAAGTAATTTACGTGAAATCATTAATGCTCTCAATGATTCACATAAAGAGTATACTATTGGAATTCAAAGTTATATCAGTTGGTGCTTACAAGATCAGTCTGAAGTTAAACGCCTTGCAGGTTTTGATGTTTTTCATTTTGTGTTTGGTTTTAACTTCTTCAGTTACTGTGAAGTCTATTATTATACATCTATATTTTTAGGGTGCATTTGGATGTATTTTTCAGCAAAAGATCACCTTTTTCTGTTTGGCTAAAAAAAGAAAAAATAATAGATTTCACCATTGTGGAACATAGGGAGGTTCCTTTTGTTAATGGCACCTTTTTAGTTAGTTATATTAATATATGAAAGTTAGATTTGCAAATATATGGTTTAAACTCTGATACGGCTTATGATAGGGAACTTTTGCGTCATTTGATCCATGCAGCTAACTTCACCTAGTTGGACAAAGTTTAGTTGTTGCCAATGATGAGTGCTATTGATATATGGCATATGTGTAAACCTGAATTTGGTTCTTTGAGTTTTATTTTTTTAATCGTGAACCATCTTTCTGAAAGGCAACACAATAGATTTTATACCCCTCATGCTATTGTCCACCAAGCTTGATGCTGTGGGCAGTGCTCAATCCCACTTTATCTTGTGCTGAATATCAACCTTTTATCTAAGAATGGTGGTGTCAAAGGTCTAACTCTAGACCACTTGCTCATAGAGGCTTTTTATCACCTTCTGAATTATTCTCTGAAAAGCCTAAATTGTTAAGCGATAGAACATGAATGATTTTTATATTTAACACTCTTTAGAATAATGTTTATTTCGCACACGATAAATAAAATGTTAAGTCTAACAAGGTATTTGCTTGCTTTTCCATTAATGGAATGAAAATAAAATTGTGGGGTTGGCTTGGAAAGGGAAGGGATTTCGAAAGTGAAAACTAGGTTGATGCAACTCTTTTGTGTGGTGAGGTGGCATGGCCAGAACATTGAAGTGATGTAAATATTTATTAGGAAAAATGCCTATAAATCAGCATATAAAATCAAATCATTAACAAAACAAAATTTAGGTAATAAAAGTACATCAAAATCAGTTAGCATCTGACATATACATCTAGGGTTGCAAACTTCTAGTGGCGGCAGCTTCTGGTTGGTCGCGTGTACACGACGACGGGTTGGTCAGTCAACTGGTGTGTAACGTACCAGCAGCCTCTGGTAGTAGTAGTAGTAGTTATTATTATTATTATTATTATTATTATTATTATTATTATTATGTGACAAGTAAGAAATGTAGGGTTTTCTCTACTTAAAAGGTTGATAAGGGGTAGATAAATTGAACACCCATTCAGATTCGATATCTGTTGGCTAATACATATGTTAACGTTTTTAAGTGAGGATAAAACTAAGATTTGAAACCATGAGGTCTAACACGCTGATAGTTTGGGCGTTCAATGGTTTCATGACCTGATGTCTTAGATTTATGCAGAGATGTATTTATAGAACTTTGCAGTTAAATTGAGGAAGTATGTGATTGGTTCTCCTGGTTAATGGTTTTGTATGTTATGTCTTGAGTGTGTCTTATTTTCAAACTGAAAGGTGACCTTGAAGAGAGCATAACTGGACTTGAAGAGAGTAGAAGAAAACTAGTCAATCTGAAAATGCAAAAGGATGCAGTGGCACGGAAACTTGTCTCCTGAAAAACCCACAGACAGGACTATGAGTTTGCGTGAACTGAAGGATTCAATTGAGGAAGCAAAGGTTTTGTCATATGATTTCCTTTTCTTATGTTGTTCCTTTCTTCATCTAATGAGAAGTATGCTTATTTACTGTCATAGATACTGAATGCTGATCGTCTTACTGAGCTTCAAGAGGCACATGAAGAAAATGAAACCTTGACAAAGCAATTCCAAGATTTTCAGGTTCGTAAGTTTGGATTATCCAAGATAATTTGTCATATATTCTTGAATAGTTTGAGATGCTTTTACTTTAAGAGTTCTATGTAAAAGTTGTTTCTCCTGTATATTTATTTCAGAATGAACTGAATGATGACAAGTATATACGCACTTCCAGAATATATTCATTGACGAATGATCAACTTCAACATTGGATTGCTGAGTTAGCTCGGTATAAGATGTTGGTAGAGTCTTTGCAGGTTAAGAATGATTTCCCCTTTTTTAATCAGATGTATTATAAGAACCATATGGTTGTAAATGTTTATATCTTGTTCCTCCTTTTATGATTTTCCACCTCAAATGAAACATCAGGCGGGAAGTGTCCATGTCACAAAATGGGAGAAAGAGCTGAACTCCAAATTGGAGTCTGTTGATACTGCAAGGCATGCCATTGACTGTTCAGATTCCAGGATTGAAGAGCTGGAGGTTCAGTTGCAGAAGTGTACTATTGAAAAGAATGATCTTGAAATTAAGATGGAAGAGGCTATACAAGATACTGGTCTGCATATCACATGTTCTATGTTTAGACTTGCAGTGCATATAATTGGATTATTAGATTCTCACAGTACTACATGTTTCAGGGAGAAAAGATATCAAATCCGAGTTCCGTGTGATGGCTTCAGCTTTGTCCAAAGAAATGGGAATGATGGAAGCTCAGGTGAAGCGATGGAAGGATGCAGCTCATGAGGCGGTATCATTACGCGAGAAAGCTCATTCACTAAGAGCCGTGTTGAGTGGGAAGGTTCTTCTGACAAACTGATCTGATATTTATTGCTGTTTCCTTTTCTTTTCTGGAGGACTTGTACGTAAATTTATCTAGTTACTTTTAGTAGAGATTGGGGTTTCATGCAAAGTTGTCAATTGTTCTTGTTAGAGTCTCATATGATCATATCCATAGATAAGGTCTAAATAGCTAGGAGTTTGGCAACCCTCTCCTATTGAGTTAGCTTTCGGGGTTGAGTTTGTTCCACATAAATCTAATTGTTTTAACACCAACAATATTAGAACAATTAGAATTGTTTATGAGAACATTCCAATTTTCAATTTTTTTATGAAACTGACCTAGTCCTGTATGCATGTTAAACTGTAGAAAGTGAATGGGAATAGTCCAATTTGGTGCCAGTGATTTTGTTGATTTAAATCTAAGTATGTAATTTAATTTAAGGACTTAAGAAATCATGTTGGATTGAGCAGACCAAGTTTAAAGGCAGAATTTATTCCCCCTAGATACACACACAGCAAACCTTTTCTGCATCAAAGTTTATTAATGCCCTTCTTTTGAAGCAGACAAGCGAAGTTAGCAGCCTTGCAAACAAATGTACTGAACAGGATTTGGAAATCAAGTCTTTAAGAGCATTGGTGAGTTTACATTTGTCTTAATCTGTATACATTTTTGTTCTTATCTTAATCTGTGTTTGCCCTACTCTATATACGTTTTTTTTGTATTACTTTTGTAACACTATTTGCCTGTTAATCGTGAATATTTTATATGTTGTGTACGAGTATGACTCATCTTCAAAATCATATAATGATATCAGATTGAAAAGTTACAGAAGGAGAAACTAGAGTTGGAATTCATTCTGGAAATGCATGGACAAGAGAATTATGATAAAAGGTATGCTGATTTGAGGTTGTTAAGATTTTGGAAATAGTCTTGTGTAGTTAAACACTTAAACTTTAGGTGGAAACCTTCCTACTATAAAGTAAATGCTGATAAATATGTAATGGAACATTTAATATTTAGATTTGTTTCAATTGTCTTAACAATCCGTGCTATGAAAGTGTTGAGGAAAATTGTCTCTCTCTGACATTATTCCATTGATGGTGCCCAACTTTTTTAATGTTTTCCTATTACATTGAATTTTTTTCTCAAGCCTTTAGCTGTAGTTGGCAACTGAATAGGGACTTTTGTTTTTGTTTTTGTTTGTTTGTTTGTTTGTTTGTTTTTTTTTTTAATTTAACATTTGTTCTCTTCTGTCTACATTGTATTCGATCTTTATATGCTGTAAAACATGGATTTCAGTACTCTGGCAGAAATTAGAGAATCTGAAAATAAAGCCCACTCTCAAGCTGAAATGCTGAAAAATGCTTTAGATGAACATAGTCTTGAGTTAAGAGTAAAAGCTGCTAATGAAGCTGAAGAAGCTTGTGAACAAAGGCTTGCTGCTGCAGAAGCTGAAATAGAGGACTTAAGAGCCAAGCTGGATGCAGCTGAGAGGTTTGTGTTTATGTATACTCCTACAGTAATTTTGATATGCTGTTTTAAAAAATTGATGGTGTGTGTTTGTTTTTTGATCTTCTTCCTTATTAACCCAAATGAAGGTAAACAGTACATTGGTAGAAACACTACATCTGTAGTCATATGGTTCTGACAGAAAAGGGTGCAGGATTAATGGTTCCATTGAGCTAATTGTAACCTTTTGTGTGATGAATATTTTGAATTAATATTTGATGATAAATCTCTCAACATATAACAACAACAACAACAAAGTCTTATCCTGGAAGGTGGGGTTGGTTAGTCCTATCTGTAGTGATATATGATTGCCAAAGGTTGTAACACTTATTGGGGAAAAGTAATTAATTTTTATGTTGATTTTTTTCCCAGTTTGTTTGATGCCCTAACTGCATTTGCAAATCCCATTTCCCTCTTTTATTTTTTAATTTAAAATGATCTTGATATTCATTGTTTATTAATCTGCTGATACTTGTCTCCGTGCTTAATCTGTGTTGATTCAGAGATATTTTGGAGCTGACTGAGGCTATTAAAGTGAAAGAGGCTGAGGCAGAGGCATATATATCTGAAATCGAGGTCACTTTCACTTGAAGTGTCTGAATATTATATATTCAAATGTACAGGAAATCATCTCTTTATAGAGGAATTACAGAAATAGAAATAACTAGAAAATGAGAAAAATACTAGCCTAAAATACGGAAAGATTTCTAATCATAAAATCCCTAAAAATAAGCTAAACTAAAACTGGAAAGGATATTATAATTAATTCTATTTACAGAAAAGATTCATGAAATAAATTAGGAATCTGATTTTGATTTGATCTAGTCAACACTCCCCCTCAAGCTGGCTTGAAGATATCCTTCATTGACAGCTTGTTTATTATGCTATCAAAGGTCTTCTTGGGTAATCCTTTAGTTAGAACATCTGCCAATTGTTCCGTGGTCGGAACATATGGGATACAAATCTGTCCTCTCTCAATCTTTTCCTTTATAAAATGCTTGTCAACTTCAACATGTTTAGTTCTATCATGCAGAACTGGATTATGGGCAATAGAAATTGCAGATTTGTTGTCACAATACAACCTTATTGGTGGAGAAATGGGAACCTTTAGTTCTTGTAGGATTTTCTCTACCCATAGTGCTTCACATATTCCATGAGCCACTGCTCTAAACTCAGCTTCTGCACTACTTCGTGCCACAACACTCTGCTTTTTACTCCTCCAACTAACCAGGTTTCCTCCAACAAAGGTGCAATACCCAGATGTTGACCTTCTATCCATGACATTCCCAGCCCAATCCACATTTGTATAAGCTTCTACTTGAAAATGTCCATGCTTTTTGTAGAGTAACCCTTTTCCAGACGACCCTTTCAAGTACCTTAGGATTCTAAAGACAGCATCCATATGTTCTTGACTAGGTGAATGCATAAACTGGCTTACCATGCTCACAACAAAGGCTATATCCGGGCGTGTATGGGATAAATAGATTAGCCTCCCCACCAACCGCTGATATCTCCCTTTATCCATTACATTTTTTGGTTCAGCTGGCTTCAATTTTAACTTAGGCTTTATAGGTGTTTCAGCAGCGTTACAACCAAGTAATCCCGTCTCTTTTAAAAGATCTAGGATGTACTTTCGTTGGTTCATAAAAATACCTTGCTTAGACCTTGCAAATTCAATTCCAAGGAAGTATTTTAATGAGCCAAGTTCTTTGATTTCAAAAGCTTTGGCAAGCTTTTCTTTCAAGTCTTTTAGCTCCAAGCTATCATCACCTGTCAGAATAATGTCATCCACATATACAATTAAGATGGCAGTTTTATTAACTGCTGAATGTTTATAGAAAAGTGTATGGTCAACTTGGCTTTGAGTATAACCAAGTCCCTTCACCACCATTCCAAGCCGTTCAAACCAAGCTCTTGGGAATTGTTTCAATCCATAAAGAGATTTATTTAGTTTGCACACTTTATTCCTCCCTAGTTCAGCCTCAAATCCAGGTAGAAGTTTCATGAACACCTCTTCCTCTAGCTCCCCATTTAGGAAAGCATTTTTATATCCAATTAATGTAAAGGCCAATTGTAATTTGCTGCAAGAGATAAGAAATCTGCACAGAGATGAGTTTGGAAACTGGAGCAAAAGTCTCTCGATAGTCTACTCCATTGGTTTGTGTATATCCCCTAGCTACTAACCTAGCCTTATACCTCTCTATGCTTCCATCAGCATTGCACTTGATGTTGAAAACCCACCTGCAGCCAACCAATTTTGCATTCTGTGGCAGATCTACAATCTCCCAAGTTTCATTCTTCTTGAGTGCATGCCACTCTTCCATCACTGCTAATTTCCAATTGGGATCATCTAGTGCTTCCTCTATATTCCTAGGCTCAAACAGATTAGTAATTTTAGAAGTAAAAGCTCGATGTTTTTGAGAGAGATTTTGGTAAGAGACATAATTGGAAATAGGATGGTTGGTGCTGGTTTTAAGTACCTTTTTGGTGCAGGTTCTGGTTTCTTTCCTAAGGGCTATTGGCAAATTATTATTAGAAGTGACAATTTCAGATTTACCTGGAAGATCCTCAGGTACTACAGTTGGGCCGTCTTCCGGGTTTTCAGATTGGGTTGGTACAGAGATGATGGGCTGGTCTCTATTCTTCTTGGGATATTTCCGAACATAACATCGAAGCTCCTTTTCTGATTGTGGTATTTCTTTTTCTATTTGTATTCCAACTAGTTCTGGCACAATTTCAGAATTGATTTCCACATCTTTTTTTGCAATTATTTCAGAATTTGTTTGATCAGTGAAAGTTGTATCCTCAATATGTAAGATAGGAGTGGGTAAAGGTTCATGCAAAAAATTTTCTCCCCTTAAACTCTCCCCCTGAAGAAATTTTTTCTGAAAACATGTTTCATGTTCCAAAAAAGTAACATCCATGCTTACATGACATTTTTTTGTGTGTGGATTGAAACATTTATAACCCTTTTGACTTGGGGAATAGCCAATAAAAATGCATTTTTCTGCCCTTGGATCAAGTTTACTTCGGGGTGAAGGTGTATGCAAAAATACAGTACAACCAAATACTTTTAAAGGTAAATCAGAATACAATCTACATGCTGGAAAATTCTTTTTGAAAGTATCCAACGGTGTGCAGTAATTTAACACACGCGTAGGCATTCGATTTATGAGATAGGCTGCTGTTAGGACAGCATCCCCCCATAAATACTTTGGAACATTACCCTCAAACATAATGGCACGTGCTACTTCAAGAAGATGTTTATTCTTCCTTTCAGCAATGCCATTTTGTTGAGGTGTATTGGGGCATGTAGATTGATGTTGAATACCTTTTTTTTGAAGAAATTCACCAAGATTTTTGTTAAAGAATTCAGTACCATTATCACTTCTTAAGATTGAAATTTTTGTGTCAAATTGAGTTTCTACCATTTTTGAAAAATATTGAAAAATTTTAGAAACCTCAGATTTTTCATGCATGAGATAGATCCAACATAGTCGTGTGTGGTCATCGATAAAAGTCACAAACCATTTCTTTCCAAATTGAGTCGTTATTTTCGATGGACCCCATACATCACTATGAATCAACTGGAAAGGTTTAGATGCATGATAAGGTTGAGAGTAATAAGGAACTCTATGACTCTTTGCACGAATACAACTTTCACATTTAAGTAAGGAAGAATCAATATTCTTAAACAAACTTGGAAACAAATGTTTGAGATATGGAAAATTAGGGTGTCCTAGTCTATTGTGCCAGAGCATTATTTGGTCCTTTATAGACATAGAACTATTACCACTAAATCCTTGAGCTACTTTATCTTCCGAAATATCCTCAAAATGATAGAGCCCGTCCATCATCTTAGCACTGCCAATCATCTTCCCCGAAGTTCGGTCCTGAAAAATACCATGAGTATCAAAGAATGTCACAGCACAATTGGAATCCTTGCAGATTTTACTAATAGAGAGGAGATTACAAGACAGCTTTGGTACATGTAGGACATTTTTTAGGTCAATGTTTTTGGACAATTTAATGGTACCTTTTCCAGCAATGGATGAAAAACTACCATCAGCAACTCTAATTTTCTCATTTTCAAAAGAAGGAGAATAAGTTTTAAATAAAGGAGAGAGGCTGGTCATATGGTCAGATGCACCTGAATCGACAATCCATGGTGCATTCAAGTTTGAGGTGCAGTTAAGGGACATAGGAATACTAAAATTACCTGTTTGAGCTTAGGAGTACTAGATAAAGAACTGGAATTTAACAGCCTTATGAGCTGCTCAACCTGTTCAGCCTCATGATTAATGACTGAGGAACTGTCAGCCATATTTATAAATCAGAGGCACAGTGCAGAGATTCTGCTCTGATACCAACTTGAAGTGTCTGAATATTATATATATTCAAATGTACAGGAAATCATCTCTTTATAGAGGAATTACAGAAATAGAAATAACTAGAAAATGAGAAAAATACTAGCCTAAAATACGGAAAGATTTCTAATCATAAAATCCCTAAAAATAAGCTAAACTAAAACTGGAAAGGATATTATAATTAATTCTATTTACAGAAAAGATTCATGAAATAAATTAGGAATCTGATTTTGATTTGATCTAGTCAACACTCCCCCTCAAGCTGGCTTCCTTCCCCCATACTGAATTAACTGCAAAAGTATGGTCTTACACTTATCTTTTCAAATGATCGTTTGCTTTAATCCAGACTATTGGTCAAGCATATGAAGATATGCAGACACAGAACCAACATCTGATGAAGCAGGTGACTGAGAGGGATGACTATAATATCAAGGTATCTCTTATTGTTACCCTTTACTAAATGCTGGCTTACTATGGCCCCTGCCATCTTTTCTGTGGCACTACTCCAGGCTCCAATAACGCTTAGCTTATTATCTAGGCTTTTGCTAATGACATTAATGAAATCGATGCTGTCTTGTTAGTTAATATATTAGAATTATCTCTTGATTTCTTAGATAAGGAATATATTAGAAATATTGGTTTGTTTGGTTGATACAAAGAAAAGTCTTCTTGTATCAAACTAAAGTTGAATTATATAAACTGATATGCCGGCCTATATCTGTAACAGCCTAGAAATTTGTAATAACCAATAATTGACTTGGACAAAAATAATTCATTGGCCACCATGTTCCTTTTTGGGGATACAATTGGGTTTTAGCAAAGACAGTCTTGTTGCGAAGTGGGACTTAAATTTCCTGGAAAATTGTGATATTTTCTGAAAATTGGTGTATTTGCTCTTTACTTAAATAATTTCATTTTTGGTTAGATTGGCCTTGTTTTGATCATATTACAAACTTAAATGCAGCTTGTATCAGAAAGTGTGAAGACAAAACAAGTACACAGTTCTTTAGTGGCTGAGAAGCAGGCCTTGGCAAAGCAACTTCAACAAATTAACTCTTTAATTGATGCCTCAAAAATGAGGATTGCACACGTTGAGGAACAGGTCAACCTCCATTGCTCGCTAATACTTTTTAATTTTCTATTCTATTTTTACAACTTTGCCAGTGCTTTCTGTCGTATACAATAATTTGAATCATGCAGATGAAGGCTGTTCTATCAGAAGGCATCAAATGTAATCAGGAGGAAAAAAACCTTCATGTCACCCTGGAATTTGCCAAGTGGGAATTGGCTGATGCTGAGAAGGAGTTAAAGTGGCTGAAGTCTGCCCTTTCCTCTTCGGAGAAAGAATACGACCAAATACAGAAAGATGTGGCAGCAGTTGAAATGGAATTAGAAAGTGAAAGGTGCATTTCTCTCAATTCTAAGTGTTTGTGAAGTTGATGAATTTGACATGGTGAGGAAACAGTAAAACTAATCGGTTGCAAAAGTAGTCTTGGAGCTTATGAATCTTGGTATTTGGTTTAGTTTCCCAGGTTGCTTAGTTTGCATCAAATCAACCTAGTAGCTGATGAAAATCTGCAAGCTTATTAGTATAAATAAAACTAATAGAAAAAGCAAAATAGTTTGGCTAATCTATCAAAGTACTCCGTTGCTGTGAAATGTACTCTAAATTTGGGCTCAACTGAAATTGATCCTATCAAGTCATGCAGGAGTTCACGGATGAAGCTCGAGGAAGAACTCAGGGAAGTGAACAGGCAAATCGCCGAGCTGAGTTCTGAAACCGGTGAAACCGCAATACAAAAGCTCGAAGCGGAGATAAAGATCTGTAAGAACATGATTAAGTGCACCGTCTGTTCTGATCGGCCAAAGGAGGTAACACCTCTTCTTGAACTTGCATTGATTTAAACCTTTTGAGGACATATTAAAGAAAATTTGTCGCACCAGCAAAATATAAGAGCTTGATTTGGATTTTTCACAGGTGGTGATTGTCAAATGCTATCATCTGTTCTGCAATCCATGCATACAAAGAAATCTAGAGCTCAGGCACCGCAAGTGCCCTGCATGTGGAACAGCATTTGGACAAAGTGATGTTCGCTTTGTTAAAATATGAGACTCATGTTAGTGTACCTTGTATACTTATTGATCACTGTTGTTGGTATTGGTACTTAGTTACTACTTGCTCGTTCTTTTTTCTGTCATTGTTGATTCAAAGGATTACCAAATTATCACGGTGACACATAAAAAAGAATGGAGGAAATAATTACAAACTTGGATCATGCTTCATCAAATATTTCATTCGTGGTTCAAGACTTCTAATATTGGCACAATGGTAAGTAATGGTAAGATTACTATCTTGTGTAAAATCCGTTAATATACACAATTAATGACAATGAAAATAAATTGAAATTAACTTCTTTTTACTTCAAACAATAGTTATCAATCATCCTGATGAATAAGCATAACCATAAAAATCAAGATAAAACAATATATTTTTAAATGATAGCTTCTATTATAATTGATATTGCAACACTACAAAAAAATAAGAACAACTCGTTTCATTTTAGTAGTCAGCTAAATAATATTTTCCTATTTTAATGTTTAAACAAGACAAAAACGATATCATTTTTGTCTTTTTAAACACCAAAATAAAATGATAAACAATATTTTGTTCACTAGAACCAGCTCAATATTTTGTTCACTGACTCAATGCTAAAAAGGGTCTAAAGACAATATGATGTCTAAAACTAAATTAAAAAAACTGTAAATTTTGAATTTAAGAAACTAAAATATTAAAAATTGTGAATCTAATGAGAATTTAGTTAACACCACCCTTGTATATTTTGGCGATTCACTCATTGTGCTTCATTCTGGACTTGGTGTCCTAGCATTTATTGTCATGTAAAAATTTCTTACAACTATTCTACCAAGTACCAACGCAATAGCAAATTCGACACGTTATTTTTTTTTTTTGTGATAGCAGATCTGGTATGTTACCAGAAAATGGTGCACTTTGATGTTTTACGAGCGTGTGATGAACATGTGTAATGCAAAAATTTCACTTAGCGATTTTTAATTTATTTATTTTTTTAAAAAAAATAGAAATCTCATCCCGGCTTAAATTAATCGAGTAATTAAAAAAATAGTTCACTTGCCATTTCAAAGAAGTGTCGGAGATTCCATTCCATTTCAATTTTGAAAACGCAATTTCTGGTTTTTGCAGAGTGTGGAGCAGTGTGCCGCATTATGCAGCGGCTGAGACAGAGAGGTTCTCGCATGGCTTCACTTTCCGCTGCCAACCTCAAACGCAAAGCCCTTAATTCCTGGGCCGCCGTTAACGACACCTTCTTCCTCACCAAGGTCAATTTTTCACTTTCTCTCTCTATATTCATTTTGATTGTCGTTTTTGCTTCTTCAATGTCGTTTTGTGTTTCTTGTTTCTTTCAGGATGCGTTCGAGAGGCACCGCGTGGTCTTCACTGTTGGGACTTCCATTGCCTCCGTTGCCACTGCTTGGATCGGTCTCTTCATTTCTCAGTGCTTTCCATTCATATCATCTGATTTGAATATTTGATTGGATTCATTGATTGTAAGATTGGTTGATTTCTTGTTCCAGGGTATTCATTGCGCCATTTCCATGATGAAAAGGTTGAACAAAGGCTTGAATCAATTGAAAAAGCTGTGAGTCTTTCTGTATCTCGTTTTTTTTTTCTTCTTAATTCTAATTCTAATTCTAATGGATATGTCTGTTTCATATGTTTCTGTGTGGCAGATGAAAAATAAGCATAATCTGGAACATTCTGAAATCAAAGACATTGTTGGTCCTGGAGGTCTCAGTGTTCCTACTTGTGCCGCCACTGCCGCAACCACCTTGATCATTGGGTTTGTTCCTTCTTTCTAGTACTTAATACCTGTGATCATGCTTTCTGTGGTGATTCTCCGATGTAGCTATTTAAGTCTTGTCAATTTGAATTCACAATAGTCCTTTTTGGTTTTTAATGATATGGTTATTCATTGAAGAACAAATGCACAATGGTGCTGTAGGGTATTGTAAGGTTAATTTGTAAGCTGAACTATCATTGCTGTTAAGATTTCGAATGTATTGAAATTTTAAAGGATTTGTAGTTTACAAACTTCCTATTTGAATTGCTATTGCTATTGCTTAGTCAAAACTGTGCTTGATATTGAAGATGCTACAGCTAGGACTATTGCTTTGATGTGTTGATATTTCATAAATCATGCATGCAAACTGCATCAACCAGTAAAAGGAAATATATCCTAGTTATATGTCATCTGTTTTAACATGTAGAGAAGATATTCCAGTTAAGTGGTAGTAGGATTGCATTGACATGATGACTTATGGAGTTTCGGTGTACAAGTTTGATATGAACAATGCTTTTCAGTTGATGTGTTGATACTTAGTTCTTCATAAATTTGAGATCATTCCATCACACACATGCAATTTAAGTGTATTAGAGCTTCATCCAAAAGAAAATTTCGATACTAAATTTAGTCACTTCTCTGTACTCTATGCACAGTTTATGATAGGTTGATAGTCCTTGATGACATCTTTTGATCCACATAGTTGGAAAAGACTTGATCGTTGTTATTCTATTTTATAGTCTAGTGGTTCAAATGTATAATTCATTTTTTTGAGTCAACACTCTGCTGATATACAGGTATGGCTTGGGATGGCGAGGTGGGAGCTGGTATGCGACAAAGAAGTTCAGAAAAGAGCAGATGAAACTGCTAGGACAGATTAAACCTAGAAGATGGGAATTGCTTGGGAAGATAAAACCAAGAGGATTGAAATTTCAGTTCCTCAAAAGGCCCCTAATAAGATCAAAAGTGCCAGATACTTCAGCTAATACATCTGAAACAATTGTAAAGAATGCATCCTCCAAATTGCCGGATGCTGCTGCGAAAACATCTGAAACAACTGTAAAGAATGCATCCAGTACTCATACAACTGGGACTGCCCATTAGTATCTGTAGCCTTGATAAAATTGTTCTTTCAAGCTTCAGTGCTTATAGTGATGGCTGTAGATGCTGAATAAGCCAGCCTTTCAGAAAAAAACAGAATAGCAATACAGATATGACAAACCACAGTCGAAATTTTGTACCATTATTTAATATTTATTCATATTCCTCATCCTTCATGAGATAGTTGCTTAAGATACTTATTTTGTTGTTTTCATTATTACATTTATAATGCATTCTTTTTTCCTATGTTGAGCAATGCTGCAAATTAAAGAAAAAGGTTTGTTTCGTCAAATTTTATGTTATGGACAACACGAATAATTTCTTCTTGGTTCAAATTTATAATGGAAGAAATACACATACTCCTTATGATATAGGTATTTGGCAAGTGCGTCTCAATTTTCCCTTCAGGATAATTAACATTCATGGTTCCAAAACACTTTAAAAACTATTTAGTGGTTATGCCAAATGATCAAAATCTAAAAAGTTTCAGTACAAATTTCTCTATCAGGCTAAGAAATCAAAGTACCCATTAGATGTGGGAAAGTTAGAGGCTATCAATTGCATAGCACTATGTTCATTTTTTGATAGATACTTTTACGAAGACATTTTCACATGAAGTCATTGCGAATTGTTAGATGATTTGATATGTTTGATAGAATTATTTAATGGTTTGCAATACCATCTTCATGTGAAGATGTTTTCATGGAAGTATTCACCCTTTTTTTTTTAACTTTCTTGTTTAATTTAGTCAAAATGTGAAAGAAGAAAGTATCCTTGCCTTGCTTTGGAAGCATGGATTAGTATCCTCTTTAGTGGGACAAAAAAGCAGCTATTGCAAAAATGGTTTAATCAAGGCACATGTTTTGGCTTTTTATATGTGCCACAATGTTAGGTCCATAACATCCACGCGTTTATTATTAAGGAATCATAGCAATACATATAATTTTATGGTAGGTCCATTTAGTAGACCCCACATATACTTAGTTTTAACCACTAGTGCAATCTCTTGACAAAAATGGTGGTTTAAAAGCCATCATGTGAATACATTTTTTCTTAAAACAATTTCCTTTGTTCTGTTTATATTCCTTCTGTTTAATGCGTGCATAAGTTAATGTCTGTATTTGGAAGATTAATGTACTAGAAAACAGCATGGCCAACAAGATTTCATTCCCAATAGTAATAATAATCCTTGTGATTCTCTTTTGGGGTTCAGCAATTGCAGGTGGAAGAAGATTGTATCCACTCAGAACTCAAAGTAGTGATATTACTGCATTGCCATCATTCTCCACTGAAGGTATTTGCTCATCACTGGTGAAGACTCAAGGATATGCTTGTGAAGAACACTTGGTACTTTTCTTGAATCTGTTGCTATTTTGATCACTAAACAGCAGTAAGATTCTGAGCAGCTAGTTAGTAAGTTATATGTTTGTGTGTGTGTGAACTGTGAAATGGATTTTAGGTGACAACTGTGGATGGTTATGTTCTCAGTGTGCCGAGAATTCCGGTGGGGCGGTCACGGGGCCCACGGGGCAATAGGCCACCGGTTCTGCTACAGCATGGTTTATTCATGGTAAGTATTTGTTTTGAAAGCAACTATATTGGCTCAAAGCTGTGTTTGATAGGTATTTCAGGACGAAACTACAAAGACAATGAGACAGACAAGACTACAAAGTTGTCGAGTTAAGCTCCAAATTGGTTCCTGAGATTCGTCATGTGCACTAAAATAGTCTCCAATATTCCAATTGCATCAATTACGTTCATGAGATTAGCAAAAGTATGTCATGCTAGTCCCTCAACCCCTTTTTCATCAAGTGACTTATCATGCCTTAGGAACTAACACGGTGCACTTTTTGCAATTGAGATCTCGCAGACTATTTTAGTGTACGTCGCCAATCTTAGGGACCACTTTGGAGTGTCCTTGTAGCCATTGTCCTCAATTTTTTAGTATACAAAGAATTGGATAATTTTTTGCTTATTTCTGAATAGTTCTTATTTTCTATATAGGTTTGTGTTTTCTGATGCCTCTGTTTTCTTGCTAAGAGAATTACCAAAAAGGGATGCTTTGGAAAATAATGTAATGCTGTTGTGGATGCAGGATGGCATAACGTGGTTATTGCTACCTCCAAGCCAATCTCTGGCATTCCTTTTGGCAGATAATGGTTTCGATGTTTGGATTGCTAACACGCGTGGCACGAAGTATAGCCGGCAACATATATCGTTACCTACTAACAGCTCAGTCAGTATTGTAGTGTAAATTTGCTGCACTTCTATGGTTTTGTTATTTGATTATTGCTTACATTAGTTGTTGAGACGTTATGGTTATCATGGAATAAAAAGAGTTAACACTTTAACTAGCTAAGTAACACTAGCTATGTCTCTAATATTAGTTTCAATGTTTAGGATTATTGGAATTGGTCATGGGATGAATTAGTTGCATATGATCTTCCAGCAACATTCCAGTATGTGCATGATCAAACTGGACAGAAGCTGCACTATATCGGTCACTCGCAGGTGAATTTCGCAATCTACACTTATCCATGTTGTTTGGACTCTCCTCACAACACAATTTGATGATGCAGAGTGTTGGATTCTTTTAAATAGGGAACTTTGATTGCACTGGCTGCTTTATCCAAAGATCAGTTGCTGAATATGCTAAGATCAGCCGCCTTACTTAGTCCAATCGCATACGTTAGCCAGATGACCTCGCCACTTGCTAAAAATGCAGCTGACAACTTCTTTGCTGAGGTAGGTGCTAGTAAATAGATTGAAAAAGGAAAGAAATCTTTAGCTTTAAACTCCAAAGTTTGATTATGAAAATCTGTGTTGCTTTTTTCACCAAACAGTACTTGTACAAACTTGGGATCTTTGAATTCAGCCTGAGAGGGTAAGTTCCTCCTATTATCTCTTTTTTCTTATTGTTCTTGCTTTATCTTAGTTGTTGGATTTAGATCAGAATCACCCAAACTGATGCAAATACTTGCCATTAATTCTAGTACTTTTTTGCTTCAGTTTTCTCAGAATAATAGAGCATATGAATCAGCTGTGATGGCAATGAGAACATGATTGGTTCCACTTCATAATTTTTCATGTTTGAAACAGGGATGCTGTAATACAGTTTCTTAAGGACATGTGCAAAAAACCAGGCATTGATTGCACTAACTTGTTGACCACTTTCACAGGTTCCCTTTTCCCTCTTTTTCCCCTCAAATCTCTATATTTGACAGTTCTCAAATCCAAAATATTTTGACCTTGAAATGTTTTTAGGCCCTAACTGCTGCCTAAGCCCATCAATTGTCAATATATTTTTGGATCATGAGCCTCAGTCAACAGCAACAAAGAACATGATTCATCTATCTCAGAGTAAGTAGTCCTGTTTATAACAATATTTTAGTAGTTGTTGAATCATGATAAAGGGACTTTTAGATTCTGAAAATTCAACTAGAAAGAGCTGTTTATAACTAAAGTTTGTTTCATATGAATTGAAACTGAGTTTTAATCTTGTTGATATCACAGTGATCAGACAAGGAACAATAGCAATGTTTGATTACATGAACATAGATGAGAATACAAGACATTATGGACGGCCGACTCCTCCGGTGTATGACATGACCAGAATTCCAAACAGCCTTCCTCTCTACCTGAGTTACGGCGGCGCTGACGCTCTTTCTGACGTCAAAGACGTGCAACGGCTATTAGAAACTCTTGATGATCATGATGGAGATAAGCTTGTAGTACAATATAGAAATGATTATGCACATGCAGATTATGTTATGGGAGAAAATGCTAAACGAGATATATATGAACCTCTCATATCTTTCTTTAAGCTTCAATGATATCTAAAGAATAACATTCATCACTATAGAAATTTTTATATTCTTGGTTAGAGTTGAATAGCATACAAATATCAATGTGTAATTTTACAGAAAAGTAATATTATCAAAGAAAGTTAATATATATATTTTCTGTATTTACCACCCAAATTGCATGTGAATTACCAGTATCCTTTCCATTAGATCTTAAATTTGTAACTTCTCATGGCTTTATGTGTGAATGATGGAAATAACATATGAAATAATTGACCACCTACCTAGCCAAAAATGCAGAAAGATGAGGAGTAAAAGGGTGAATATTCATCTCGGCCTCTGATAATTTTTTCAAGGACTTCGAGGCCCTGATAAAAAAAATACCTTTTTTGGTTTTTGATATTTAACTTCATGAAATTGATTAGCTCATTTATCAATGATCTCTCTTCCGAATATATTTATGTGACATATTAATCACTAATATATCTTTCATTTAATTTTTATAAATAAAAACAATTTAAAATCTACTAATATTTCATAGTTTTAAACAGTAAATTTAGCTAATATATTTGAAAAAAAATAACAAAAAATATTTAAAAAAACTAAACAGATTTGATAATTATCCTTAAAAGATAACGAGATTTCTAACAAAAAAAATTGTCAATCTTAATTGGCTCTTAATGGATAATTTAACAGTTTAACATGTCATGACTTATACTGTTAATACAGAGAAAAAATATTGATATAAAAACTAATCAATCTCAATCTCATAAAAATAAAGATTAGGATTAGGGGCAAAAAATGTATTTTTTTTTGTTTAGAGCCTGAACCTTATTATTTTTCGAGATAATTGTCATTAGTCATTTAGAATTTTTTTTTAGATTAAAACTATAAGAAACAAGACTCAAATTAAAATAAGTATTAGTGACAATTAGAGTTGTAGTGAACGAGAAATTCAGCAGCTAACATGTCATGCCAAGTAAATTAAGGATGTGGTTCAACTTTTAACTTTCGACTTCATAAATTTATTGAGTTCACTTTGTGCAGTGAGTACTCCAAGAGTGTGTTGGATGAGTAACTAAAAGAGAAAAAGTAATTTTCATATTGATATTTTTTAGAATTTAATTGGCAAAAATTATAAAAAAATTTTAGAAAATTATTTATCTATAAATACTAAAACTTTTATTAAAAATTACAAAAAAAATCAATATAAAAAATAAAATACTAATTATATATATAATTATATAGATAAAAGTAGATATAAGACGATAAGACGATTTTTTCGATTCCTTTTTGTATCTAAAGGATATATAATTGAATTAGTATCAAGACCTCAGAATACAGTTAACACAATGCGCTCCAGGTGGCGAAGAGCCGACATCGAGGTGCCAAACCTTCCCGTCGATGTGAGCTCTTGGGGAAGATCAGCCTGTTATTGTTTAGAGAAAATGCCATTTCCCTCCCCTGAGAAATGTTAAAATGACACTCCCCTCTCCTCTATTTATAAAATATACATTCCCCTACCCTATAACCTTTAAAAAAACCCCTCTTTAATCCATTTTAAATTTTGTGTTAACTAATGTTAACTTTATTCATTTTTTTTATTAAAGTTACTAGAAATAAAGCCACAGTCACTCTTGCTTTCTCATTTTTCACTCTTATTATATCAAAATTCTCTTGAATTATGTAATCTCTCAATACACTCCTAAACTCATATACGTCAACAAATATCATAAACTTTTCTAAACTAATTTTTTCATTATCTTCAACATCAAATCTTTTCATTATCTCACCTTCATTCTCTATGTTAATTTCTACTTCACTTTCTTCCTCTGAAGTGTAGTCATCCTCATTCCACTCCTCATCATCCAAATAACTCTCTACGCATTGATCCTTATTAACATCATATTCTTCATCACTATCGGTAAATAATTGTTCAATAGGGGGTTCAGTTTCATCGTACTCATTAACACTGGATATAGCTTCAATATTGGTAGACATTTTCCTAATATGAAAAAAAAAATTGGCGTAATTAATAATGAATAACTATAACAGAAACGACGAAGAAAAGGATTTAGGGATAGCAAAAATGAAGGGTTTAGGGATATATCCAGAATTGCCAATGATATGAATTTTTTTTGTAAATTAATTGAGTTTGAGAAAAGGATGTCAAACCTTATTACTTGAATTGATAATAACGGCGATGATTACACAAAGCTATGCAGCAATGGCAGCACCTAGGTAGCGATGGCAGAGACAACCAAAGGAAATTGAAGAGATTGAAAGAGAAATAGCGCTGGAACGCGACTGTGAGGGAATTGGAATCCTAGCTCAGAAATTGAGTTTAGTTAGTAAATAAATATAAAGGGATAGTATGGTAAATTAGAATATTAATTTTATTGAATAAAATATTTAATTTTTTTAAATGAAATATTCTGTTAACATTTTTAACTAAATGGATTAAACTATATATGTTAATATTTTTAACTAAATGGATTAAACTGTACATTTTACAAATAAAGAGGAGGGGACTGTCATTTTAGTATCTCTCAGGGGAGGAGAGTGTCATTTTCCCTATTGTTTAACATAAGTAATTATCAGGACTTTAAAATAATAAAAATTAATTGAAGACAAAAATATTCTATCTGAAATTAATTAAGACCAATTTGAGTGTTTAATATTCATATAGCTTATGAGAGATGCTGAATAATTGAATTAAATTCTTAAAACTAATGTTAATAACTTTTCATAATTTATATATATTTTGTAATGTTGATAGAATATGCAAATTAAAATTTTCTTATGTGATGTTAGTAAATATAAGTACTTATTTTTAAAATAATTTAACCAAGCATCATAAACAATAATTATTTAGCAATTTTTGATAAAACTTTCTTTTAATACTATATGCCAATCAAACTCTATATCCTAATCAAAATTACTCATTGACATGAGATGATGACGTGGCAATTTACGATTGGACGAGACACGTTGGCACACGCAGAGTCCCTCAGGGACGAAGGCGTTTTATTACTGTCGTTGGTTTTCTTCTTCGCTGCGCTGATTCAGTTCCGAAGAGAGTGATCGAAAACATAAACAGAGAATGACAAAGTTTCAATCTTTCGTATTTGTTGTTGTTTCTGCGCTGATTTTAATCTTCCAATCATGCCCTTTTGCTGATGCACTCTATGGGCCATCATCACCTGTGGTTCAGCTCAATCCATCAAACTTCAAGTCCAAGGTGAATTCAAAATTCTTCCAAAGTTCAATATTTGAACCCTTTAAGCCCTTGATCCCACTGTGTTTCCAAATGGGTATTGCTTTGAAACTTCAAATTTTGCATCTTTTTTAGTTGAAAATCATCTGGGCTTTATGTAGTAAAATGAATTTAATTTTGGCATACAAAATCTTTATAATGTTAGTTGGATTGATGATTTTTTCTTGCAAGCAAATGTTGTTGGGATTTCAATTTGGTAGCTGAAAACTCATTGGGAGTTGTTTCGTTGTTGTATCACAATGTTGTTAAGTTTCTTCATCAGAATGTATGTCAGTTTCGCCTTAGGTGGATGAAATATTGTGTTTTTAATATTTCATTGACATTGTTATGAGTTACCTTTTATTTATCCAGTTAATCATTAGAATTTATGGTTACTATTTGAATATTTGCAGGTTCTTAATTCAAATGGAGTTGTCCTAGTTGAATTCTTTGCTCCTTGGTGTGGCCATTGTCAAGCTCTAACTCCTACATGGGAGAAGGCAGCTAATGTGTTAAAGGGTGTAGCTACTGTGGCAGCACTTGATGCTGATGCTCACCAATCTCTCGCTCAGGTTACTCATTGTTCATTTCTCCATAACTTCCATTTTAGGTTTGATGAAATGATGACATCTTTTTAATAAATAAGATATGACTCCTTTGTTGTTCATTTCTTGCAGTAAGTCTTTTTCTGGCATATGAACTTGCTATAATGCATATTTTACAATTCCTACACTATGTATGTTAATGAGTGCCTTTTATACATCATCAATGTCTTTGTACTTTTTAAATGTGATTAACTACACCTCTCAGCACTTGCCATTTTGCATATTTGATCGAAGAACCTAGTGCACAAGAATTAAAATGTTTTAAATTTTAAAGTTTTACTTCCTATGGTTTAACACTACTCTTTGTATGTAAAGTTTTTTTTTAAAAAAAATATCTTTGTTGCATTGTTCTTTTGTGAATTTTCTTGATGAAATAAGTGAGTATGCCCTTGGAGATTCTTTATTATCCTCTTCCTTTCTTTTGCATAACATCTGATTGTTCGCAATTGGAAATCTTTAGCGGTTAGGATGTCATTTTTTGGATATTTTCTTCATTTCTAATGATAAGTTTATGTTGACAGTTCAAAGAAATTAAATTTGTGTCTTGTGCTATTTCAAATCACTTTTAGGAATATGGGATTAAAGGATTTCCAACCATAAAGGTGTTTGCACCTGGAAAGCCTCCAGTCGATTACCAAGGAGCAAGAGATGTCAAACCAATCGCAGAGTTTGCCCTTAAACAGGTTTGTTGGAATCTCTTGGTTGTTCTCGTATTTTTGGCAGAAGAAAAAAATTACCATTTATGTCATATTGGACTTTGGGCAGACTAGATAGATAGCTTGTGTGTTTGATAAACCCTATTTCTATGGAATATATCTAACAATATCTCATTATAGGAACAGGTTGAGACAAACTTTAAGCAGACTAAGAGACTATTTAAACTAGTTTTCCTTAAACACGTTCAAAATTCAAACTAGTTCTCAGAGTTGCCAAACTGCCCCTATAAATAATTTCTTTATGTTCAGGTAAAGCAACTTTTGAAAGATCGGTTGGATGGAAAGTCAACAGGAGGATCAAGTGAAAAGAAAGAAGAAACCAACGCTTCAGTAGAATTGAACTCCCGCAACTTTGACGAATTGGTTATCAAAAGTAAAGAACTTTGGATTGTGGAGTTTTTTGCACCTTGGTAAGTGTTGCCTATGCTTTAAAAATATTCCATAGATAGATATCATTATATATAACCTCGCCGAACCTGAGGTATTTATACCTTTTTATCCGTAGTTCTCATAAAATCTATTGTCATTTCTCTCTTAAAGGTGTGGCCACTGCAAAAGATTGGCTCCTGAGTGGAAGAAGGCGGCCAATAACCTCAAGGGGAAGGTTAACTTGGGTCATGTTGACTGTGATGCCGAGAAGGTAAGAATACAAAATACGTAACTAATACTATAATACGCCCTGCATTCCATAATATCTTTCAATATGGAAATTCAGTACATTCATAACTCAATGTATAAATTATGAAGACACCAAATTACAATTGATATATGTTATGGAACGGACGGGAGTAAGAACTAGTGACTCTTAAATTCATCATTGATCAGAGGAAAAGATTTGTATTTTCCTCTTAAATTTCTATTGTTCTGATGGGGTGGTTGTTCTCAGTCCCTAATGAGCAGGTTCAAAGTTCAAGGGTTCCCAACTATCTTGGTATTTGGTGCTGATAAAGATAGTCCAGCCCCTTATGAGGGTGCAAGAACTGCTGCAGCCATCGAATCGTTTGCACTAGAGCAGCTAGAAACAAATGTTGCTCCCCCGGAAGTGACGGAGCTACATGGTCCAGTAAGTGGTTTCCTTTCCATCTTTACTTGATTTTGGGATTTTTAGTTTGAATGAGATCAATGATGTACCATATGCCTTGTTTATATAGGATGTTATGGAAGAGAAATGTGGTTCTGCCGCAATCTGTTTTGTCGCCTTCCTTCCTGACATCTTGGATTCCAAGGCAGAGGGAAGAAACAGATACATTCAACAGCTATTATCAGTTGCGGAAAAATTCAAAAGGAGCCCCTACAGGTAAGTAAAGAAGGGTTGGCTTTTGCTTTTCATCCATCCGTTAATTGCACCTTGTGAGAAATCTTTTCATGTCAAAATTGTTTGTTAATTCCATCCATGTTTAAAAGCTATAATATGGATTTAATTTTTGGTGGCTACTCATGTGAAGATGTCTTCATGTAAAGATGATAACTAAAATATAGACATATTATGTTAAACAGTTTAATCAAACATGTCAAATCATCTAACAGTTCTCATTTATCACTTCACGGATATCTTCATGTCAGATGTCATTTTAAATTTTTATGTATTGGCAGTGTAATTTTACATACTTTCAGTCATGTAGTGTCACATCAATGGAAGTGTTTGACTTAACTAACCACCAACTTTAAATTCTTACAAATGCAAACATCTGAATAACAACCAAGTCTGGTATGAATCAGACAATGTCATAGTATTATATTATAGTTAATATTTATTGAATTTTTTTCCTCTTTGAATTTGTGTTTTCAACAGCTATGTGTGGGCAGCTGCTGGTAAGCAGCCGGATCTTGAGAAGCATGTCGGCGTTGGCGGCTATGGTTATCCAGCCTTGGTGGCCCTCAACCTCAAGAAAGCTGTATATGCTCCTCTCAAGAGTGCTTATGAGCATGAGCACATTGTGTAAGTTTCTTCTAATTTTAGCCTAAAATAACAAACACTAAGAACTCCTTCTAATGAAATGAAAAAGTATTTAAATATTCGTGGGTTTCTTTTTGTCTCCAGTGAATTCGTGAAAGAAGCCGGCCGAGGCGGCAAAGGCAATTTGCCACTCGGAGGCACCCCAACCATTGTAAAAACAGAACCATGGGATGGGAAAGATGGAGAGATAATGGAGGAGGATGAATTTTCACTTGAAGAGCTCATGGGGGAAGATTCCTCAAACAAGGATGAACTGTGATGAAATCATGAAGGGAATTGATACAGAATTTGAGGTTCCAAGTCAACCGATTTTGAAGTTAGAGCCTTGGAGGCAATGTTAGTGTACCAGGGTCATTGTTTCCATGATGATTAGAGAGGAGACTACCTTGAAGGAATATAGATTGTTGTCATGATGTTGTGCTGACTGTTCTTTTTCATGTTCCAATCCAAAGACCAATTGGTGATCTTTTGAGGAGCATAAAATCTGATATTCAATGGAACATATTGAGAAAATCTTGTGTTTTGGTAATATAAACAGTGCCAAGGTTAACCTCTGTTATTTTTAGATAAAATTATACTCTGATTTTAGTAAAAATTAGTCATATCAAACACACATATCTTGCTTTGTCATATCATTCATATTAAGAGGAAAGAATTAGTATAATATTCTATAGAATATAAGAATAAGAATAATAAATATGTTGCATAACTTAAATTACTACATATTATTAAAGGGTGGTATAATTTACTTATATTTTATTACCTTATGTAAAAGATAAATAAGCTAAGTCAGTTAACTGTTATCAAGCCATCTGCATTGATTTAATAAAATAAAGTAATTGCAACATAAAATAAAACCAAACGCTAATGCCAAACCCTTTGATATAGATATTGAAACTGGTTACACTAGAATTCGCTATCTCCAAAATTTCAACCATGAAAGTTTATGTACCTACATCTATAAACATTACATGCAAAAACCTACACAACCAAGTACCTTGTGCTTCCTAATTCTAATGCACTCTCCAGTCTTGAAATTTGGAGGGAGCATCTCTGGAATTCTAATCTTTTAATCCTGTCTATTATTGTTTCTATTTGGTTCTGAATTTTGTGGGAATCAGGATGAATTCTAAAAGTTAGCATTGTGTATCTTCCATAAACAATCTCTTCTTAAAGGTGAGTCTGTAAATATGGCTTTGATGAAATCTTCCACCTACAAAGAGATTACCAACAAAAATGTAAGAAACATAAGTTGCGACAACAAATTAAGAAGCTTATATCAAACATGGTTCCAATATTTTTAGTTCTATAACAATGACTAAGACTGTAAAAGAAACGACAATAGTTATTTCCCTTCTTTTCTTTTTCTTTTTCTTTCTATTTTTATGGTGAAGCACTGGATAAAAGAAATAGTTGTTTGAGAATTTTATTTTAAGATTGAAAACTTCATCCAGTCTATATTTAGAAATTTCAAAAGTTATATTTAGTTATAAAATTACAAAAAACTCACATGATTAACTGTTGGAAGGTTCTGTATCAAATTATGATCATGGCAAAAGTTTCAAAGCATCTAAGAAAGGGAATGAAATTTATAGTCGCAAGTGATGAAGTCATTGATCATTATACCTCAGTTATTGTAAAGCCACAAGAGATCAGTTCTTTATTCTCCCAAGATGCTGTAATGGATTTTAAAGGCATATCTAACAATTCTGAGGCACATGAAAGATGAAGAAATTAGTTTTGAAGAGATGAGCTAGTGATAGATAATCAGACATAACTTCTAATCAAATAATTACATATATGACGGAACATGCCTGATAGTTTGCGGATTTTACTTAAAGATGGTATAAGGTTATCAAGAGATTCTCCAGAGAACTCGTGCGATTTCTGATCCATGGTGGCCAGGGAGTTGAATAAAGGTGATAGGCTTTCCAGCATTAACTGGATTAGTCTTTGTAGCTGGAAATGTGAGTGGAAGTTATTAGACCAACTTCCGAAACATCAATGGCACAATTACAAGCATTACTTCATAAATTCAAGGAATAGAGTATAGACTCTACCTGTAAAGTCTCATCTGCTGCCATGTCATCTAAGAGGAGTATATCTCTTGCAATTCTTGAGAAAACCGACTCTATGACTGTACTCATGCTTTTCCGGTAAGTTGAAGGAAGCAAGAGTGGCTCCCATATGATACGCACTTTCTCCAGGATGAACACAACCTAAACAAGACACCCAGCTTCATGTCATTTATGAAAATTAGAGGAAATCAGCTTGTAGCTTGCAAGAATAAGGAATGGAAGAAAAGCAGGAAAAATGAAAAACCTATAGGTTAATAAATGATATCATCCACACATTATACTGGCAAGAAAATTTACCTGCTCTATGCTGAATTTAGCTGACTCAAATTCTTTCATCTGATGGGTATTTTGAAATCCATCAGCACCATCTATGGCCTATAAAACAATGTGTAAAAGGCTTAAGGCTGTGAGTAAAACATAACTTCATGGATATGAGATATCCCTACAGATGAACAGGGATTGTAACAGAGCCAGTACCTCCTTCAAGTTGTAAATAACACGATGAACTTGTCTCTGCAGTATTCCTTCTGCCAAAAGCTGAAACCTTGGAGCCAAATCAACAAAGACAGCATGCTCTTTCAAGGAGCTTGGAAAGTCTGTTCGATACTGAGACAACAGCATCCAAATGAATGAGCCATGGAAAAACAACCAACCAATATATAAAATACACAAGGTATACATTGCATATCCATATCAATTATTTCATGTGATTTACAAAACAGAGCCAGTAATGTAAGCAAATGCTACAATCTACTATCAAAATAATCCATGTGAAGACGAAATCAGGAGGAACAAAAAAAGATCCTTTTTGATTAAAAATGTTATGAATTTACTTCATCTTTAGTTAATGTTATGAATTCACTTCATCTTTAGTTATTGAAGTATGTTTACCTCAAATGCAAGACCAAGTATCTCTTGTGAAAGATAAAGACAGTCATTATGCATCAGAACAGCTACTTGATTGATGCCATCTAGCTGCCTCTCTAGCTTCACAAGTCAAAATAGAACTTATTACTGTGAGGCCAAAGCATACAAAGATGAAATTGAACAGTCAAATACAGTGACGACTGAGAACTCCGAAGTGACACTAACGTCATAACCACAATAAGCATACATGGACTGACCTTGACAGGGACAACAACCTCATAGAGGAGTATAGCATCTCTAGCTGCACGATAAAATTCCAATGCAACTCTTGTAGATGACAGACAAACATCCTGAAAATTAATAATTCATTTATTAATGTGAAACTAATTGTAGGTCAACTAACTGAAAATATTTATATGAATGCAATTTAAGTAACCTTACACTAAAAGTATGATCATACTAATAATTGCATGAAAGATGAATATATTAACAAATCATGCACTTCACCATCTCCTGGTATGTTATCAAATCAAATCATTCAAAGTCTTCACAATCTAAGTTCAGTACTACAAAATTACTTATTTAAATCTTCCAACATCATGGATTCCACCAGGGAAAAATTGGTTATTGGAATTTAGTTTCCTTTCTCCATCATGTCACACAATGTACTTCCAGCAATATTCTTTTTGGAAAAAAAAGAGAAAAAAAGAAAATACAATTCTTTTTTAGAATACCTGCAGAGTCTGATGAACTAGCTCCATCAATTGTTTGGCTGCTTTGGATACTAAACACCTTTCTGACAAGAAAAGCAAATCAACCACATGGCTGGATGATTGCATAGAAGCTCCATCATTCTTCCCAATAGAACCCTTCCTTGTATACTCCTGTAGCAATACTCTCCATCAATAACTAGAAGATTGAAATAGCAACAGAACAATTCGCCCAGGCTGGAAACTCACTTGAGGTATGGAAAAGTCACACTCTAGGAGCAGATTTCTAGCCTTTGACATGATCTCGGTCTTTTTCTTGTGTGCAAAGTGAACCTCAACATCATCAGCAAACTTGCTCAGTCTGCTATCATTGTCATCTGATGCGGAGATGAACTTAAGGTCTTTTAAAGCAGATTCAAATTCAATTGTACATTTGACGATTTTCTGAAAGTCGGGAAGTTTTGATGCATCTGTTGGTACAACCTGAAACCAGACACCTAGAGTGACTATCTGCAAGTGTTAAATACTCACTTACACCATGGTTCTTAGAAACTGAAAGTGAAACTATCAATGAAATAATTGCCCTAGTTCATAATACAGCCCAAGGATATGATCAATTCATCAAGTATATTTCATTGATTGGGATTAGTTACTTCTGAGCTTGCATATCATGAAGTAATAACTAGGTTCAATCCAATTGTCAACTGAAAACAATTAGTATACAACTCTTAGAATAGTTTCAACTTTCAATGCATGGATACAGTCTCGGTTCAATCAGGATTCATATAAATAGAGCTTACAGGCTAACCTTTGAAAGAAAGCTGGATATTATCAGCTCTGCTATCCTTGGCCATGTTGACCTTCCAAAACACCGGATCCAAGAATCATTCTGGAAGCAAATGCTCCTGTAAATGAATTTGATAAACAGCAAAATCCCTGAATAAAGCAACTCCCCAGCAACATCTTCATGCTGAAAATGGAAATCATATATTTAGAAACAAACTAGCAGTGTAATTTACAATTCTTCAATTGAGTCTAGAATAAAACCAAAGCACACCTCCGCAAAGAAACAAAGTAAAAAACACAAACACACACACAGGTGCACATGCGCACAAAAAGACAATAATCATGAAATGGGTAAATCATCAAGTTGATACCAATACTGTGCAGAACATTACATTCACCTTATTATCTGGAGATGGAACTAGCTTCAGTACAGCTGATTCAGGATTCAGTTCCTCTATAAATGAAAGAGGTTGCCCATGTTTTACAAATGGATTCATAACATGCTTGATCATCAAATCAGCAACTTTAGCAAGCCCATACTCTAGAATACCAACTGCCTACAAATTGCTTTAAGTGAGAGGAAGCAATAGCACAAATAGATAAACCTGAGCTTATCAAATTTAAATAGATAAACCTGAGCTTTTCAAATTTAAAATTTACATCACCGCAGTAATGAAATTTACACAAAAATAAAAGGAGATAAATTAACTTACATCCATTGCCTCCAGAACTGTTTGTAGCTGAACCCCAGTCAGATTCTCAACTTGTAAGTGATATCTAACTTCAACTTGATTCAAGTCCCCATCAAATCGCACAGACTTTTCCATTAACTTCAAAAGGACCTCTTGAATCTACAAACCCAAACCGAATTCCTCTAAAACAATCACAAACTAAATAAAAATCACAAATTATCCAAACGTCATTACTATCACAGAAATAATAGGAACTGATTATATGAGTAAACCAAATTACACCTGTACTTAGTCTCTGCTCGGGGCAAAGACATAATGATGAAACAATGCAACACATAACATCCATGAATATTTGTCTCTGTTCATTTTAACATTTTCATGCACCAACACTGATCCATTCACTTCACTCTATCTTCATATGAATTAAAAGATTCTCAGCATCTCTAACCAGTCAAAATAAACATTCAACATGAACGAATCATTAAAGGTAATTCTTTTATACCTCATCAAAGCACTGAAACCATTCCTTCCGCAAAAATCCATACACCAATGGCTCTCCATCCTCAACACCACCATTACCATTACCAACATTTCCACTAACCCTAAGTGCCACCTTCAGCTCCTTCAACCCTTCAGCAGCGAAGCCAAACCGTCCATTCCTTAACGCTTCCCTAACACTCTCCAACATCTCATTCGTCGCAAGAATCGTCCTCACCAACCCTAACAGCTCCCTCTTCACCCTCAGCTCCTCCCTCTTCTCCCTAATCTCCGCCACAACCTCGCGCACCTCGGCATCGATCATCTGGTCGGAGATGAGCTTGAGGACTCCGGCGATGTCGTCGGAGAGAAGCTGGGACTGGGAAACGGCGTCATTGGCGAGAGAAAAGAGTGACTCGAAGTTGTCGCGGTGGGAGAGGATGTAGGATTGGACCTTGGATCGGATCTGAAGGGAATGCGATTCTAGTCGCTGGATGAGGAGGCGGAGATCCGGTGCGGAGAGCGGCGTTGTTGGATCGGAGAGGTCGTGCGCCGAGAGGAGATCTCGGACGTTGATCGCGTCGAAGATCGAGTCCATCGGACGGTTGAGAGAGAGGGAGAGGTAGATTGAGGGTGCAGGTAGCTGCAGTTGGATAAAATGGAGGCGTACGGTGGTGATAGTTAACGTGCGCCTTCGTTTGGGGATGTTTTGGGTGAGAGCTAACGTGCGCTCCGCGAGTGATGAGTGATGGTTGAGAGTTGAGACTGGTAAACTGAGTTTGGACTTCATGGACTGGAACGTGCGTCGTTGTTCGTGTGTGTCCGACCCGGTTCACAAATGGATCCAGATCTTCAATTGTGATTTTTATTTAATTAAATTCTTTTGTTAATCTTTATAATTTTTTAAATTTATAATTAAATTTTTATATTTTAAAAGATTTTAATTAAATTTTTATACTAATTTTAAATTTATAATTAAATATTTTTAATATTAAATGTTATATAAAAATTTTATCCACCTTACAATACTAACGAATATATCTTAAATCTTTGACATATTTTATTATGTTAAAATATTTTTTAAAATATTAAACACATAATTATAAATTTAAAATTGGTATAAAAATTTTAATTAAAATCTTTTAAAATATAAAAATTTAATTATAAATTTAATAAAATTATAAAAATTAATAAAGTAATTTAATTTTTTTTTATTAAACAAACACTTAAACCGGTTGTTTGGATCGGATCCTATGATCTGAAATATGGATCCAATCCTTGGATGTTAAATTACAGTTACACCCTCCCTCCAAAATTTAAATTACAGTTACAACCTCACTCCCCTCTCCCGATACTCTATAGGCCACTTCAGCTTTCAAGTTTCAACGGCAAAATTCAATCTTCTTCAGCTAAATCCGTTTCCAATGCTTCAAATAAATTTTGGGCATTCCTCACATTCACCGAAATGATTCTTCACCTCAGTCAAAATCGCTCCTTTCTCTTCGTAAACCCTAAGCTACCACCACCACCATTTCAACCACAAACCCGGTTACGTTTTTCCTTCAAAGCTCGAACCTTTCGAGTTTTTAACTCCACCCATATCGCTACTTTGAATAACTTCTCTCCTGTTGAGTCTAAACGCGTGCCTCGTCATGTGAAAATTGAAGCTCAGCGTGTTCTTATGGATTACTTGCATTCAACACGTGGCTACAGCTTCTTGGATGCTGAGTATATCAGTAAGAATTGCCCCAACTTTGTTAAATCTTTGATTGCAAATATTTTTGTTGGTGGAAATGATGTTGATGTTGATGTTGATGGTGTTGCTCATTCATTGAGGAAGTTTCTAAGGTACAATCCCATTAACGAGTTTGAACCATTCTTTGAGAGCATAGGGATTAGCCCCTCTGAGTTGCAAGATTTTCTACCTAGTGGCATGTTTTTCTTAGCTGATAATTCTGCTTTGGTTGATAATTTCCATGTTCTGTGTAACTATGGTGTACCTAGGAACAGGATTGGAGAGATTTATAAGGAAGCAAAAGAGGTATTTGGGTACCCTAAGGGGTTCTTGTTGGAAAAATTTAGAGAGTATGAAGAATTAGGGCTAAGTAAATCATTTATCATCAAGCTTGGTGTTTGTTGCCCTTCAATTTTGGTTGGTGATCATCATGGTGAATTTGTGGTGGTTCTTGATTGGTTAAAGAGAATTGGGATTGAAGATGATTGGATTGTGAGTTACATGTCTTGTTCAAGGACATATAGTTGGAAGAAAATGCTTGATGCTATTCAACTTCTTGATGAAGTTGGTTATTCTGAGGAACAAATGCACAATTTGTTCAAGGCAAATCCTAAATTGTTATTGGAAGGTTTTGGGAAGAAGCTACGCATGTTTTTGGTTAGATCACATAAGTTAGGTGTTAAGGTGAATGTTATGTATTCCTATTTTATGGAGTATCCTCATATACTATTAAACAAGTGTGCAAAAAATTTGTTGAGAGTGATTGATATTTTGTGTGCTATTGGAATGGAAACAGATGAAATTGCACAAATTTTGTCTAATTACATGCATCTATTCAGCACACATTCCTTCAAAGGTCCGAGAACTGTTATCTCGGAGTTGAAAGTTGAGAAAGCCGAATTACTCCAAGTCATAAAGGACGATCCACTGAAACTTATAAGTATGGCTTCAAGTTCGAAAAAGAAGAGCCCCAAACAGATATCAGTTTATGGATTGTTTGGTAGAAGCAGGTTTGGACTATAACAGTGTGATTGGAATGATAAAAAGAGCTCCTACGATTCTGAACCAAAAGAAAGATGTAATTAAAGAGAAGATTCATTTTGCCACAAACATCTTAGGCTATCCCTTAGAAAGCATTGTGGCATTCCCAACATACTTTTGCTATGATTTGGAGAAGATTGCTCAGAGGTTTTCAATGTATGCATGGTTGAAGGAGAGGAAGGTAGTGAATCCTTCCTTAACCTTGAGTACCATAGTTTCATCCAATGATAAACGGTTTGAAAAATATTTTGTAAATGTGCATCCTCAAGGTCCAACCATTTGGAAAAATATAAAGAGGTTATCAAAGAAAAACAAGAACAAGTAGTAACAGCTCCTTATTTTGTATTATTTTCCTTAACATGTTAATTTTTACTAATATATACAAGTCTTACTAACTCCTTTTACCTAAAGGGAAGCCGGGTGCACAAGCATCCCACGTTAATGCAAAGTCCATTAACCTAAAATGCCTTGATATTTTTTCTGTTTGAAAGATAGGAAATACCTCTCAAATGAATACGGTTTCTGTTTGCTACCCACCATAAGTGATGAAATCAAAAAGGAATATAAGGAAAAAACAAGTTATATAAAATTCAAAAAGGGTACAATCTTTAATATGTTTTTTTGCTCACACCATATGCAAATTCAGTGCCTAAAAGTACATATTGAGATTCCCTGTTGCTGATCCTTGATCAGATTTACTTCTATTATATGCATTGAACTGCAAAATCTTTGATTAGATAATACCATTGAATTGCATGGTAATATGACCTTGCTTGATATAATAACTGTGCAATGCAATCAGAGTTATCAATCAAAACATTGAAACATTTTATATATTCACTCTGCTTTGTATTAATGTTGATTGGGATGATAAACCACATTCAATAATAAAAGACTGTCATAATAACAAATCTTATCAAAAATAGGTTAGTAGATTGAGTTGGTTGAGAGTTGAGATATGCAAAGTTCTTTGTCTGTCCTCCATAATGCACTGAACCAATGCTGTGAAAGTTATGGTCCCTAACTGAATTTGTGACTTCTGACATTTCACTTACCTGATATTACTTTAAAGAGTAATGTCTTTAATTATGCAGAATTCTTTGGTGTGAAATTGGTAGCTATAAATTCCTTGAATTGAAAATGGACATTCCTGTTATTGGTTGGTTGGTAGGTGCTGTTTCCTATAATATAATATATGTCCATATAATTTTACAATCATGTAGGTCAGATTCCTAATAGCAGTTACTTTCTTTTTAATCTTTTTTAGTAAACACAGAAATTGGCCTAATTAGTCTAATTAGTTGGGTACATTGCCTGTACTTTTAACACAAATTAGGATGAAATTTTTCCATATATTGACATAGAACCACAGAAGTAGCATTCAATTATATTACTAGAATGAGGAAGTGATATGCTTATTCATCTAACTTTCATTCCCATTTTTAATTAAAAACTTTAATGGTACAATAACAGAGCAGATATGTCATATATGAAAAGAAATATAAATAACTAGAAACAACATGAGGCACTTTTTAATTTTAAGCACATTTCACAGTGAATGTGCTGTATTAACATTATATATTATATATTATACAAATATCTAAACCCAATTATAATCATTCACAAGCCTAACATGGCATGACCTCACATCTCATCAATTCCAACTATAGAGGAGGAAACTAGAGGAAGAATAAGGGTTCATAATAAGATCAAATAAAATTTCCCTAGTAAGTAATAAGTGGATATTATTTAGTTATAACTATGATAATTATTTTAAGAACTGAGCTAAAACATGCTTAACCACATAATCAGCAACAATGCTATTGGTTCTCTCAGTTGGATGAAAAGCATCCCAGAAGACATATTTGGTGGCATCTGAGCAACTAAACCTGTCTCCTCTGCTGCATGCATATCCCATTTCAAACATTCCAGTCCCACAACATGCCACTGATGTTGATTGAAACCCTACATATAGAGAAAATTATGTTAATTATGGATTTCCAAAATCAATACTAGCCAATTTTCCTCTGTGGTATCAATAATCTATAATTTTTTAATCATAAGTAAAATTTGTAACTACCATCTTATATATGAATCAACTTTACATTTATGATTAAAATAAAGTCTAAGTATCAGCATATATAGACCAAAATCACAGAAAAATCACAAAAAAGTTTTATAACCACCAAAATCATAAATAGTTAATTTTATAAGAATAAAAAGTTATTTAACCCTAGATCATTTGTAAAAAATATGCACATATTCTTCATGTGTGTTTGCAAATGCATCAATGAGAACCTAATTTTCTAATGCAATATTATTTTGGAAAATTAAATGCTCCAATTTCAAAGGCCAACACAATAGGATCATAATCCTATAATGTTATCCCATGCTAATGTATTTAAAACATAGATTTACTTTGAGTATTATGAATTATTTTCTTACAATAACAGGGTTGGAGGCACACCGGATGGTGGACTGATTCGCTTATACATGTATATATATAGTTGAAAAATAAAGTAGCTTACCAAATGTAGAAGGCTTCTTGATCATATACAACAAGATGTAATAAGGGTTAGAGAAGACCAATCTGATCCCAGGAAGTTCCTTGTTGAGATTAATGGCCAAATTCCTGAGCTTATCATTGAACTCCAATGCAACATTATTGTAACTTGCAACACAATCATTTCCACCAACAATGTTTGTGGTTCTCTCCAATGGCAAGCACCCCATTGGAGGTAACCCACCTAGTGATATCTTCCTAGCACCAGTTGCATAGAGATTTCTGATGAAATTCCCAGCAATTGAAGCAAGAAAGTTTTGGTATTGCTGTGGTGTGTATTCAGATTCTCTGCCACCTGGCATGGTGTAATAGTTTTCTAAGAAATCATTTGTTCCTAGACTCATTATGTATAGTGATTCTGATATGATTTCATGTGCCTTTGTTTCACCAACATATGTCATTAGCTTTTGTTGATATTCCTTGTAGTACTCCAATTGCTTCCATAATGGTATCACAGACTGCATTCAAATTAAAATTTTGGATCATTTTTCTTAAAATTTAAGCAAAAATTGACTTTCTACATTTTATCTATATATACTTATAGTCTTATATTATACTATACAAAAGGGATTGGCCAACTGAAAGAAATTTGGTGTACAACTCTTTTTTTTTTTAAAATATCTTTTATCATATAAGTATTCATATATTTATATATTTTTACTACTACTTATAACACTTGAATATAACATCTTTTAGTTATTATTTTTTATTTTTTTAATATATACATAATAAATACATTCAAAACTTCAACTTTGTATATTTTCATAAAAACTTTTGAATAAGTAACTTTAATATGTGTTCTTAGAATATATATTAGTTAAACTTTTTAAAATTTTTATATTAAATAAATAAAAAATAGATTAATAAGAACATAATAACTATTATAATAAGCTTAGCTTCTTTTTAAAATTATAAATTTAGTGGTTGCTCATTAAAAGTAAAATAATATAAATACAGAAAGGGAGGGAGGGGACCTAAATATATGCCATGGGTGAGGAATTTTTTTGTGTTTTTTTTTATGTATAAAATAAGAGAAATAATGTATATCTGCAGTTCTGCACATCATTCTGTATTGGACACCATACTTAACACATCACTTTCACATAAATATTTATATCGTCTGATTTAGATATGCACATACATGTGAATCTCCGCTCCATACCTTTACATTACTACATACATTAATAATACTTTTACCATTTCTACATATTTCACGGGTTTCAAAGACTTTTCCCTAACATTATGAGTGATACCAAAGTTAGTAGTAACTATTAAAAACAAGGAGACAAATTAGAATGTAAAACGTAATTTTAATTTTTAAAAGCATATTAAAATAAGATCTTATGAGAGTTTATTAAAAAATATTGATTGTTATGTATAATGTGTTTAGTATGTAATTTAAGATTGAAATATAAACAAATTTAGTCAAATGTGAAATAAAAAGTTTGATTGCTATGTGAATATCTACTTAAAATATAAAGTGATTACACATACGAAGATATTTTTATGTAAAGATAATAGTTACAATATAAATATATATTATGTTAAGTAATTTAATTAATTATATCAAATTATTTAACAATTCTTAACTATTACTGTTACATGAAGATATTTTTGTATAAATAAATTGAACAGAGTATTTATATATAAGTAAATAGTCAAAATATTTCCCAAATTAGTTTTTAATTTTTTTTAATCAAATTCGTCCTTAAAAGATATTAAATGTTGATGTGGCATATTACATGATATTACATTGTTCAGACCATACATCTGACAGTCTTAGTTAGCTGCTAACATAATAAATTTATGCAATTAAATCAAATCAACTCTAAATTGAGGGAGATTATGAGACATTAAAATCTTTCAATTTGAAGTTAATTTGATCTAATTTCATAAACTCATCATCTTAATAGCCAATGAGAATTGTTAGGTGTGTGTTTTGATGTCACTTAACGTATCATATTATATCAACAAACTCTACATCCTAAATAATGAAAATGACAAAAGGACTAATGATCAATTTAAAATTTGTTAAGGACAAATTTGATTAAAAAAAATTTAAATACCAATTCCAAAAACAAATGATCTTTCAAAAATAAATTTGATCATTTACTTATTTATATATAATTATTTTTGTCTCAATATTTATGACATGATGTTTTTCCAATAAAAATAAAAAACAGGACATGATCACATAATGATGAGAAATTACCAAAACATCAGAGGTTGCATTGTCATAACCAGTGGCAGCAGAAGCAAAAGTAACACCAGTGGCAAAATCAGTAATATTGTACTTAGGATCCAAGTAAGCAGGCACAAATTGTTTGAGTCCAAAAGCCTCAGAAATGAAATCAGTGGGTATTCTTCCATTGCTGAACCTCCCAGTTGCAACCCCACCTTCAAAGTCACGTCCATATGGCTGGAAATTGCTCCTAGCAATTGTTGGAATGAAGTTGTTGTTCCCTGCATCCACTGATGAATCACCAAACACAATTATTGCTGGAACATTTGCAGCAGCACCACCATTACTTGTGATCATGATCATGAAGACTAGAAGGATGAACATTGGAATGTTGTTGTGGAGTTCCATTATTTTTGAGTGTGAATATGATGAATTTGGAGTAAAGTTAGTTATTATTATAAGGTAAGGTGGGGGTGAATAAGTGAAATAATAAATATATATTAATTGGTTAGGGACTATTAATGGAACCTTTGATCTTTTGAGGTTTGGGTGAAGAAGTTGTTGGCAACCATAATTGCTTAGGCAAGCCCACAGTTCTTTTGGATGGCTCGCCACATTCAAATTAATCTAACCTTCACTATCTCTTCTATAATTCCGTTAACCACTTTAATCATATTCTATTTTTCGAAAAAAATTTTAATCTAATTATATCGCATTCTAAAGTTTAACATCGACCCAATCCGTAACAAAAATATCAATCAAATATAATATTTAACCAGTTTATAGTTTATAACTATTTAATAAAACAAAAAACATAAAATTAACTTCATATTAAAATTAAAAACAATAAAATTATAATAAATTTTATTTATATAATAAAATTATTTTTTGTTAATATTCTCTTTATTTGATAAAAAAATCCAATCTATAAACTAAAAAAAATATAATTTCTTAATTCAAAAGAAACTTTTTTAGCTAAATTAGTTTTTTTAAAATAAAATAAAAAATAAACGAATCAGTTTGTTTAATCCGTTATATTGATAATAAAGAATTCAGATTGAAAAATTATGCCTCATGAATAAAACATACTTAAACAGACCTACCTTGTTAGACAAATCAAACCTAAATATATAGATCGAGCTAGCTCGTTTGTTAACCCTGCACCCGATCTTACTTGTAATTAAACTATTCTATTCTATTCTTAATTTGATCTATTGCGGGTCGAGTTGCCAACCTTATATCTACGTTAGAATTAGTATTGTTAGTCCTATTCTTAATTCATATTTATTTATTTTAGATTCTATTATCAGAAATTCAACTTACTTAGTTTAATTCTATTATATGTCTCACAACTATTAAGAATAATTTTTTTTAGATAATTTATAAATATGAGATATTTTTCACCTTATAATAAACTAGTTTTTGGAATTAAATTAGATCTACTCATTTTAATTTTAATATGGTATCATCAGAAGCGAATGTAAAAGAAGTGCATTTTAGCTAAGGAAATAATTAACCTTAATTAATCTTATATATGTTAGTCTAAGAATATGTTTGTGGGTGATTGGTATCTAAATTATTTATATCATTGAGAATATAATTCGATTAAATCCCGCTTCAAGAATTGTATGTAGTGTCTCTTTTATTTAATAAAGGTAACAGAGGAAATAGATAGGAATCATGCAGATAAAAAATTAATATATGTTTCTAGACATGAGAGACCTTAATAATGGCTTAATTTGTGTCCTCAGGAAGAGTTTTCGTACAAGTGAGTCCCTAGATAATTTAAGGAAGAGTGAATCGGAAAAGAGTTTGTGCTGTGAAATGAACCCTTAAGTATTTCTTTTATTTCAATTAACTAAAGAATAAAAGAGAGATCTATTTTAAAAAGAGGAAATGATAATGGTTAAAATTCATTATTTTAATTTTGTTTTCTCTAAATATTTATCTGGGTATATATTCAAAAAAGACTCTTAAAAATTTGCGTTATATGTTTTTGTCATTATAAAAAAATTTTTACGTAAAAATTCTTAAACTTTACTTAGACAAATAATTAAGTCTTTAAAAGTGTGATAGAAAAATTTATATATTATATTTTTGTAAAATTTAAAAATTTTAATAAAATATTTTAAAAAAACAAAAATATCCGATGTAATATTTTTTAGAGATTTATTTAGATATATACTCTCATGGATCCACTATTTTATTAGTTGATTATAGTGTTACCTAAAAACAATTAATTTATTCTTTAGCAAAATCCAACTAAAGATTTGACTTTGAAGCAAGACCCGAAAAAAAAAAGTGGGAATTGAATTATTCGACAATTGTGTATATATATATATGGCTAAGTCTCTGGTGGCCATACCTATGGTAATTAGTGGTGGCTATAAAATGCACTTTTAATAAAATTTAAAGATGTACTTATGTGGCAAAATCAAAACCACACATTCTAAAGCCACACTTTTCACTTAAAACCGTAATTCTTCACAAAGAAAAGCGTCACCTAATGGAAAAAAGTAAATTAGAAGATTTAAGAGAAAAAATAATTAAGTTATCAAAATTAATAGATCAAAAATTAATGATTTTAACTAATGTTAACTGTAATGACACCGAATTCTTAAAATCAATACAAAATGATTTTTCTCAAAATCTTTATTTTACTATAAGTTTTATTGAAGGACTTCAAAAACCTGAAAAAACTTATTTTTCACACGGAATTTCTAAAAAATGTTACCATGGAAATGATTCCCCACATTTATATCATACTTTTAACCCACAATTAAATTCTATAGTAGATATGCTTGAAGAAATATTAACATCCATAAAATTTCAAAGAAATAAGGAAAAAGAGAATCCCAAGGAAGAAAAATTTCAAAACATAATCAACATAACAGATTTAAAAGTAAAATCACCACTAAAATTATGAATATTGAAGAAAAATTAGAAGAAGTTACAATGCTTTTTAAACAATTAAAAATGGCTCAAAAAAATAATATTATGGAACAAGAATTTCAAATAGAAGAAGAATTAGTAAATTCTGAAAATATAGAAAACGAAGAACATATCTTAGATTATTCAAGTGACGAAGAACTAGCAATTCCAATACAAGTTAAAAATGAAGCTGGAACATCTAAGGATAATCAATCTCAATTTAAATGGGAAACAAGTTTTGATAATTATGCTTTTAAAAAAGGGTTTATAAATAAAGATTCAAAATATACAAAAATACCATCAAAATACGTCCCTAAAATCCAGGAAATGGAAGGAGAAAGAATGCTTGACTTAGACTGTAAAAAGAATGAAAAAGAAATTTTCGAAAATTGGTTGAATTCCTTTTTATTAGAAGCTTTTACTAATCCAAAGCTTAGTGAATTGTCTAGAAGAAATATTTGGAATTACATAGGGTTTCATACTAAAGGAACTATAAGAGATTATATGACATCAATAGAAAACCAAATAATAGAAGATTTAGCAACAAAAGCAACAGCTTATGATAAGATATTATATATAATGATGATTCTATATAAAGAATTTTTTGGAAAAAATATTATAGATAATAAACAAGAAGTCTATAATAAAGAATATCAAGAAGCAAAAAACCATTTAGCTAATATTCAGATATATGATCTATGCAATGTGGAATCTTCTATATGCGAATATAGAATACATTATTACAAATTAAAAGAAGAAGATAAAAATCATTATCTTAGTATGTATATAATAAAACTTCCATATCCTGCTAATGAATTTATAATGGAAAGATTTATAAGAGAAATAAATAGAGGGACAATTGAAAATAATTTTGGTAGAGCAACCTCTGCAATAAGAGAGGAAATAAAAGAACGTTGTATGCAAGAAGCAACTCAAAAAAGATTTGCGAATATAATTAGAATTTGTTGTCAGGATAATGAAGAGATACCCCAAAAATATAGTCTTAATAAAAATTTTCAAAGAAAAAGAAAATATCAATTTAGAAAAAGAAAATACTATCCAAACTGAAGAAAAAAGAGGTATTTTAGAAAAAGAAATAACGATAAAAACAAAAGACAAAAAAATGACTATTGCCCGAATAAAAAAGAAAATTGTAAGTGTTGGTATTGCCAAGAAGAAGGACACTATGCAAATGAATGCCCGAAAAAGAAGGATAAAAAGGATCTTACTAAACAAATAGAAATTGCTAAGTCTTGTTTCATGGAACTATTAGAGGAATCTGATGATAACTTAGACTATATTTTTGAATATATCTCGGAAACAGACTCAGAGACTGAGTAATAATGCCACATTTATTACTATAAAAATAACAGAAAAGTTTATAAATGCTTTCATAGATTCTGGAGCAACACAATGCTTTGCTAGTTCAAATATAAAACTTGATTGGAAAAAAATTAAAGAAACCATTAAGAGTTAGAATAGCTGACAAATCAATACATAAAATTGACCAAAAAGCAGAGATGGTTGAAAATTTTATTCAAAATTATAGGTTCATTATTCCATCAATATATATGTTAGATTCTGGAATGGATTTTATCATAGGAAATAACTTTTTAAAGCTATATCATCCATTCATTCAAGAATTAACATATATAGTTTTAAAAGCTCCACACGATTCTTCAATAAATAAAAAATCAAAACGTATAAAAATACCAACTACTACTATAGACAAGATTCTAAAATTTAAAATATTTTCTATCTTAGAGACATGTTATTTAAATTTATACTTTCAGATAAATATTCCGAAAAATAATCTTGAAATAAAGATAGAAGAACTTTTGGATGAAATTTGTGCTGAAAATTCTTTAGATGTTAAAAATACAAATAACGAATTAATAAGCATTAAATTAAAAGATCCTACAAAAGAGATAAATGTTCCAAATAGAATTCCTTATTCCGCAAGAGATAGAGAAGAGTTCTCATTAGAATGTAGAGATCTTTTGGAAAAAGGAATTATAAGATTAAGTAAAAGTCATCATACGGCTCCAGCCTTTTATGTCGAAAACAATAATGAAATTAAAAGGGGAAAACGAAGAATGGTTATTAACTATAAGAAGATGAACGAAGCAACTATTGGTGATGCTCATAAACTTTCAAGAAAAGATTCTAAAAATCAAAGGAGCAACTTGGTTTTCATCTCTTGATGCAAAATCAGGATATTGGCAACTTCGTTTAGACGAAGAAACAAAGAAATTAATTGCTTTTACTTGCCCAACAAAAGACTCAACAAGTGTTGCTCTATGAATGGAATGTATTACCATTCGGATTAAAACAAGCCCTAGGTATTTATCAAAGATTTATGGAAGAAAATCTAAAAGAATTAAATGAATTTGTTTTAGTGTACATTGATGATATACTAATTTTTACAAAACAGGATAAAGAAGATCATCATCAAAAATTATTAATAGTTTTAGAAAGATGTAAAGAAAAAGGACTAGTTCTTAGCAAAAAGAAAGCAAGAATAGCAAAACAAGAAATAGAGTTCATTGGATTAATTCTATCTACTCAAGGAAAGCTAAAACTTCAACCAAATATTCTAGAAAAGGTAAATTTATTTCCTAATAAAATAGAAGATAGAAAACAATTACAAAGATTTTTAGGGTGTATAAATTATATTTCCGATCAAGGATTTTTAAAGAATATAACAGAATATACTAAAAGCTTATTTCCAAAAATAAGTACTAAAAAAGAATGGAAATGGGATGAAAAAGATAGTATGCAAATTCAAAGAATTAAAGAACTTTGTGAAAAACTTCCAGAACTTTATATTCCAGAAGAAAATGACTACTTAATAGTAGAAAAAGATGCTTCAGACATAACCTGGTCAGGATGTCTAAAAGCTAAGAAAGCTATAAAAAGTTTGGAACAAGAAAAAGAATCACTAGATTCTAAATATCGCCCAAAGGAATTACTTTGCAGGTATATTTCAGGAACTTTTACTCCAACAGAACAGAGATATACCACTCATGAAAAGGAAACTCTGGCAGCAATTAAATCTCTTAAGAAATGGAAAATTGATTTACTACCCAGAGAATTTACATTAAGGACAGATTCAAGTTATTTAACAGGTTTCATACGATATAATTTGAAAGTTGATTATAATCATGGACGATTGGTAAGATGGTAATTATTTTTGTTACAATATCCAATAAAAATTGAATATATTAAGGGTGATAAAAATGTTATTGCAGATACATTAACAAGAGAATGGAGTTCGTCTACAACGCATTAGATCAAGAAATTCAGAAATACGAACAAGAACTTGAAAAATGCAAGCATTGTAAATAAGGACACAGATCCAATCCCTCAAGAAGGCCATCGAAGCAATGAAATCAACACAACAACCAAAACCATCAGAGTTCAGCCAGCTAAGCGTGGTGGACAAGTCAGGTGAGGAAAAAATTCCAGAAAATAAAACAATTGCTGAAATTATCAAAAAATCCACCCAAGATAAAAAAATATTATGTAATTTATAATGGCCCCATGAAAGGAGTATATGATGCCTGGGAAAAAGCAGCACCATTTACACAGCAGAATAATAAGAAACATTCCTACAAGAGCTGAAATCAAGGAAAAGAAAAGGGTCTGTAGATCAAATCTCAGAGAAACCCTTAACATAGTCCTAAATTGGACTGAAGAAAAAAGGGCAATATTGGGATATTATCCTATTGCCAAAGAACAGCTAACAAAGCTGGTTATATTTCCAGATGCTTCCCCATCTGACACCTATTAGTTTTTTCAGTATGGATTAATTGATACAATTTTAATTTTTAATGATTTAAAAATTATTAGTGAGTTTCCTGCAGGATTCATTGATGCAGTAAAGAGATTTAAAAATATGATTGACAACATAAATCCAAGGGATATATCCCTAAAATTTACGAATAGTCAACCTATTTTTAATGAAGAAGAAGAATGCTTGGTTCCAGCACATCAAGTAATATTCATGTCCGTCTTCCCAGAAAATTTTCAACCAATTGATCAAGTTCAAAATTTAACAATCTACAGTCATGAAGGAAGACTAGCCAG
>NC_029778.3:7442971-7443797 GCF_000817695.3 Arachis duranensis
CAATTGAAGAAAGAGAGATGAGACTCTTAGTAGAATTTGAATCAGCATTCTACAACTTATCTGGACTCTTAGAAAATCTCCCCGAAGGGATAAAGAGGAATCTCTGCTATTTGATAAAAGACAGAGAAGACCACAAGTGCCAGCTATGTGTCTCAGAGTTATCTGAAGAAAGCAATAATGAAACTGAATCAACCCACATGATAAAGGAAGAAGACAACGCATCTGAAGGTCACATAATGAAAGAGGAGGACAGCACATCTGAAGCATCTCTCAACATTATTGCATAGTGACGTAAGTGCTTAAGTCATAGAGCACCAACAATGTAGCTGGTGCAAGATAATAAACAATGACGTAAGCAATGACGTCATAAGAAGGGTAAGGATGGGGATTGTCCATCAGACCCAACCATTTTAAATAGGTTGCTTAGGCAATTGTAGAAATCATCAGAAAACAGAAAGCAGGAGGCTAAGAGTACTCATATGCTAGGAGAGCAAGGAGGAAGCTGCCGAGGCGATTCTGTAGTCTGAAAAAAGAATTCCCTTAGGAAAAAATAGTTTTAAACTCCCCTCTAGAGTTAATATCTATAATCTCCCCTCTGGAGATAAAAACATCTTATGTAAAATATACTAAATAAAGAAAGTTTTTTCTCCAAAAAGGTACACCTTTATCCTAATCTCTTAGTTATGAATTATTTAGAAAGCTTAGAATTAATGGAAGAATCTGATTATTATAGATTAACTGCTTTATTAGATAACGAAAAACATGCTGTTCTAAAAACAGAATTAAACCTCAAATCAAATGAAAATTTTAATAAACAAAATCTTTT
>NC_029778.3:7444063-7451508 GCF_000817695.3 Arachis duranensis
AAAACAGAGAAAGAATTTATGTTGATGAATTATTTTAGAAAATTATAAAAACAGAAATACCAAAATATAAAGCTATTGAAAATCCAGTTCTATTACTAAAAGAACCATCAGAAAAATTAGTTTCATCGAATTTTCAAATAAGAGAATCTAAAATTAATAGCCCTTTAAGTTTATCTAAGTTAAAAATTAAAGAAGAAAGCTCTGAAATAAAAGAACTAACAAAAAAGGTCAAAAAATTAAATGAGAGCCTAAACACTAAACTATGACAATAAATAAAGAAGAAATATATGTAACTTATCAAGACAAGAAATAAGAGCTCTTTGAAAGAGAAAATCGTTTGAATTATTTACAGTTTTCTGAAATAAATCAAAGAGCATTTGAAGCCCTAAAAATAATCTATGACAAGTTTAAAAGAGAAGTTGAAGAGTTAGAAAAATTAATAGAATCTCTAGAAAATAGTGATGAATCGATGATAGAGTTTGCGGAAATTTTAAATAATGAAGCATAAAAAGATTGAAAAACCAGAAAATAAAATAAAAAGAAATAGGACGAGAAAATTAAAAAGTAAAATAAAGGAGTATAAAAGGGAATTAAATAATCTTCAGATTGAAATTGATGATCTTATAATAAAAAAGGATAGAAATAAGAATAAATATAAACAAGTTGGAATTAAACTTAAAAAATTTATAAATGCTTGAAAAACCATATTATGACTTAAAAGAATTAAAGCTGCTGAAAGAAAAAATGGAGAATGAAATTGAAAAATTAAACAGATATTTAGAAACAAGAGAAAGTGTAGAAATAAAAGAAGTTATTGAGGATTTGAGAAATTATATTAAAGAAAAAGACAAACAGATAAAAGATTTTATATACAGTAATCCATGCAAAAAAGAATATTATAAACTAAAACAAGATTAAAAAGTTAAAAATTTTGAAATGGTCAATACTTTAGAATTTACAAATTATTTTTATTCGAAGTTAAAAGTTAAAAATTTTGGTATCAGAGCCAAGTTAACGATTAAGGGTAACACTTTCTCTTTAAACAACACTTTTAGTAATACGCTTAAAAAAAAAACCCAGATGTCCACAATTAATTGGTAAACTCCTTGTAGGCACTATAGCCACAATAAAACAATGGCTACGATAGAACGCACATATATATACCTCATCAAAAGATTAATATATCATGGAGGACCACCCCATGTCATATTATTGGAACTTGGTACTATATCATAAAACCCAAAAAAAATTTATACTTCAAAAGATTAGTATTGTTGTGATAAGAATTAAATGAATAATCATAGGTAACTCATCTTTTTTATATTAAAATGCTATGTTATTAAGGTTCTTACATTTAATTAAAATAAAAAAAAAGCTTCTATGTATGTATAAATAGAGGCATATATCTAAAATAATACATAAATAATAAAACAAATATTTTTTTCTCTTTCTATATTATAATATGAATTCTTTTTCTTTCGGTGGCTTTAACTTAAAATAATTATAATATTAATAAATATAAAAATTACTTCTATTATAATGAGATAAGAATATTGGTGAACGATAATATTAAAGTCTTATATTTATATTTTTCTATTTTATATTTATTACCTCTTTTTCATTTATTTATTTCACAACACGTTATCATCACGAGACTCTGATCAAATTTTAGAAAGACACAGGTAACAAATTTTCATTATGTCGAAACTCTCTCATCTTAAATATATCATGAATATTAGATGCTAAAATCCATCTTGATTCAATGGATCTTGGAGATACCATTAAGGCTGAAAATAATGCATCCCAAAAGGATAAAGCCAAAGCTATGATTTTCCTTCGTCGTCATTTTGATGAAGGATTGAAAAATAAATATCTCACATCAAAAGATCTTGCAAATCTTTGGAAAGACCTTGAAGAAAGGTATAATCATCAAAAGACGGTGATACTTCCTCAAGCTCGATATGAATGGACACATTTGCGTCTACAGGATTTTAAATCCATAAATAAATATAATTCAGCAATATTTTGAATCACCTCACGAATGAAATTATGTGGGGAAAAGATAACTGATAATGACATGTTAGTGAAAACATTCTCAACCTTCCATGCTTTGAATGTGCTCCTGCAGCAGCAGTATCGAGAAAAAGGATTTAAAAAATATTATGAGTTAATTTCTTACCTTCTTGTTGCTGAACGCAACAATGAGTTATTTTTAAAAAATCATGAAGCGCGACCAGCTACTGCCGCCCCATTTCCTGAAGCAAATGCGGCAAATCATTACCCCAAAAGAGGTAAATGACAAGGTTTTGGTAGCAAGAAAAATTATGGAAGAAAAAAGAATTATGTTCACAAGAAAGGATCTCACCAGAAGTGGGATAAAGAAAGAAACAATGGGCAAAATAAATCAACTGAGGATAAACGTTTTTGCTGTGGTGGAAAGGGTTATTGGTCACGTACCTGTCGTACCTCAAGGCACTTAGTTGATCTTTATCAAGCATCTCTGAAAAAGTATGACAAATGAAAGGAAACAAATTTTGTTTCAAATGATGCTGAAAATTCCACCACTTATTATGATGTATCTGATTTCTTTGAGAATCTTGAAGGAAATGTTGGTCATTTGATCAATGATGGAATAGTTTAATATGTGAGATTGTAAAGTATTTATATAAATAAATAATGTAAGAAACTTATTGTTAAGTTTTATTTTCTATGTATTTAAGTTTCAAATATGATGTATATAAATAATGAAATATTAATGTTTATGCTTTGAAATCATTAAATGTGTCAAGTTTTAATAATAATAGTGATAATGATAAAATTTTAATGTATGACATTATGTACAATGTTTCTTAAAAAAATAATTCCAATCAAGAATTCAATTTGAATGTGCATGTAGTACTACTCATTTTATTATTATTTATTTTTGAAGAAAATGACAATGATATATAATGAAGATGTATGCCTTGCGGATAGTGCAAGTTCGCACACCATTCTCAAAAGTGATATATATTTTACCCATCTTGTACTAAAAGAAGAATATGTTAATATTATTATTGGCTCAGACAATGTGATAGAAGGCTCCGGAAGAGCTATAATTTTGTTTCCCAGAGAAACAAAATTCATATTAAATAATGCACTGTTATCTACCAAGTCTTTGAGGAACTTGTTGAGTTTCAAAGATATTTGCCGAAATGAATATCATATTGAGACAATGAATGAGGGAAATCATGAGTACTTATGTATCACAACTCATGATTTAAATAAAAAGATTATATTAGAAAAGTTAGCCTCACTTTCATCTGGGTTATATTATACCAAAATTATTGCAATTGAATCACATGCCATTGTAAACCAGAAGTTTACTAACCCAAATAAATTCATAACTTGGTATGATCGATTAGGTCATCCGGGGACAACTATGATGCGGAGAATTATTGAAAACTCCCATGGACATTCACTAAAGAACCAGAAAATTCTTACATCTAGTGAATTTTGTTGTGCTGCATGTTCTCCATCACCAGTAAAGATTGGATTTGAGTCTCCTGAATTTCTAGAAATGATTCAGGGCGATATATGTGGATCTATTCATCCACCAAGTGGATATTTCAGATATTTTATGGTCCTAATAGACGCATCTTCGAGATGGTCACATGTGTGCTTATTGTCTTCTCGCAACTTGGCGTTTGTGAGATTACTTACTCAAATTATTCGATTAAAAGCACAATTTCCAGAAAATCTAATCAAAGCAATTCGTATTGATAATACTGATGAATTTACTTCCCAAGCTTTTGATGCTTATTGTATGGCCAATAGAATAAGTGTTGAACATCCAATAGCTTATGTTTACACACAAAATGGGTTAGCAGAATCACTAATTAAATGCCTCCAATTAATTGCTAGACCCTTACTAATGAGAACAAATCTCCCAACCTCGGTTTGGGAGCATGCTATTTTACATGCCGTAGCACTTATTCGTTTGAGGCCAATGAGTTACCAACAGTTCTCTCCTATGCAATTAGCTTTTGAATAGAAGCCAAATGTTTCCCATTTAAGAATATCCGGGTGTGCGATATATGTTCCCATTGCACCACCTTCTCGCCCCAAAATGGGACCCCAAAGAAAATTGGGGATATATATTGGATATGATTCTCCCTCTATAGTAAGGTATCTTAAGATACAAACTGGGGATGTATTTAAATCCCGATTTGTGGATTGTCATTTTGATGAATCAAATTTCCAACATTAGAGGGAGAGATAAGCTTCTTGTGAAGGAACTTAATTGGAATGCATCATCCTTGATGCATTTGGATCCTCGATCAGGGCAATGTAAACTAGAAGTTTAAAAGATTATACATTTACAAAGAACAGCAAATGAATTGTCTGATGCATTTTCTGATACAAAAAGGATAACCAAATCTTATATACCAGCGAAAAATGCTCCAATTCGAATTGATGTCCCAGTCGGACAAATTGCCACTAAAACAAACTCACGCCAGAAGCGTGGCAGGCCTGTCGGTTCCAAAGACAAAAATTCTCGAAAAAGAAAAGAGGTAAATACTATTCCTGTTAAAAAAGACATAGTAAAGACACTTGTAGTTGTCCAAAATTCTGATATAATTTTAATGCCAGAAGACGTTCAGGTACTTGAAAATTATGAAAATGACGATATCTCAATAAATTATGTATTTACAAGAGAGAAATGGGACCGAAACAAGATAATTGTCAATGAATATTTGCATATAATGTGGTAATGAATATCATGCATGAAAGTAAGGATCTTGAGTCAAGATCAGTCGAAGAGTGTCGACAAAGAAATGATTGGCCGAAATGGGAAGAAGCCATGAAGGCTGAGTTAAACTCACTTGCAAAACCTAAAGTCTTTGGACCTGTAGTCCATACACCAGAAGATGTAAAACCTGTTGGATACCGATGGGTATTTGTGAGAAAACAAAATGAGAAAAATGAAGTTGTACGCTACAAAGCTCGACTTGTAGCACAAGGTTTTTCACAGAGGCCTGGTATAAATTATGAAGAAACGTATTCCCCTGTAATGGATGCGATAACATTGTGTTATTTGGTCAGTTTATCTGCATATCATAAACTACATATGCATTTAATGGATGTAGTAATAGCCTACTTATAAGGCTCATTAGATCATGATATCTATATAAAAGTTCCTAAAGGATTAAAGATATCTAAACCATCTAATGAATATTCACAGGGATTATATTCACTTAAATTGCAAAGAACTTTATACGGTTGACAAACCCCAATTTGACGGTTTATATTGTATTGATTTTAGGGGATTTTATAACCTTTAACCCACATTTATTCAATGAAATAGCATGGTTTTGTATATTCTCCTTTAATTGTGCTTAAGAGTGAAAACATGTTTTTTAGGTCTTAAAATAGCTAAATGTAATTTACCTTGATTCCATTAGATGCCTTGATATGTTTGCTAAGTGATTTCAGATTTAGGAGGCAAAGATTGGATCAAGGGAATGAAGAAAAATCATATAAAGTTGGAGAACTCATGAAGAAATGAAAGAATCGGAAAGCTGTCAAGCCGACCTCTTCGCACTTAAACGACCATAACTTGAGCTACAGAGGTCCAAATGATGCGGTTCCAGTTGGGTTAGAAAGCTAACATCCGGGGCTTCGAAACGATATAAGATTTGCCATAGTTGCTACAAGTATGGTGGCGTGCACGCGCATAGTACGCGCACGCACCGTTGCTGCCATCTGGTTCACTTAATGCAACATGTGGCCAGCGATTTTAGAAGCCTTGTGGGCCCAATCCAACTCATTTCTGATGCCTAAGAGACATGTTCACATGATAAATAGAGGATTCGCAAGAGGAGGGATCTCTAAGTCATCCCGCAAAAGACACCTTAAAGAGGTGTATCATGTTGGAGAAGGGGACAGGTCACCCAACCTCCCCACTATTTCCTTCACTCAAGAGGATGCCGCAGGCATCATACCGGGGCATGACGACCCCGTGGTTATTACCATCATATTTGCCAATGCCAATCTCCACCGAACATTGGTAGACCAAGGAAGCTCCGGAGATATCCTGTTCAAACCCGCCTTTGACAAGCTTGGTCTACAAGAGAAAGTGCTCAGAGCAAATCCAAATAGCTTGTTCGGGCTCGGAGACGCCCCAATCCAGCCACTTGGGTACATCCCACTGCACGCAACATTTTGAAAAGGAACACGGTCTAGAACACTGAGCATAGACTATATCGTAGTCGATGTGAGCTCCGCATATAACGCCCTCATAGGTTGGACAATGCTAAATCAGCTCGCCACGGTGGTCTCCGCTCCACACCTATGCATGAAGTTCCCAACTACACAAGGGATCGCTACCGTAAAAGGAGACGAAAAACTCACGCGATGTGATAAACCCCATTTTCATGGTTTATCTTGTGCTCAATTTAGAGGATTTTATTATCGTTTACCCACATTTATCCAAGGAAATAGCATGGTTTCATGATTGTCTCCTAATTTGTGCTTAAGTGTGAAAACATGCTTTTAGACCATTGATTTGATAATTTTAATCTTCTTTTGATTCCACTAGATGCCTTGATGTGTTGTTAGTGATTTCAGATTGAAAAGGCTAGGGATGGATCAAAGGGATGAAGAGGAAAAGCATGCAAGTGGAGAACTCATTGAGGATCAAGGATTTGGGATGAACTCATCGACGCGTACGTGCAGAAGACGCGCACGCGTGGATTGTGGAGTTGCATGGCGATGTGTACGCGTACATGACGCGTACACGTGGATAGGAAATTGTCAAGCGACGCGTACGCGTACATGGCGCATACGCATTGTGCTCGCACGTGACTCACTTAAAGGCAAAACGCTGGGGGCGAATTTTGGGCTTCCCAAGCCCAGATCCAACTCATTTCTGAGGCTATTAAGGAAGAATTCAGAGGGGAATCTAAAGCTTTCATCACATTAGTTTAGTTTAGTTTAGTTTTTGAGGGAAAGTTTGTTTCTAGAGAGAGAAGCTCTCTATTCTCTCTAGAATTAGGATTAGGTTCAGTTTAATTTCTTCGATCCTGATCTACTTCTACTCTTGCTTCAATTTTCCTTTTGCTTTATGAATCTTCATGTAGATCTCCATTTCTATTTCAACGCAATTTATGATTTCCATGTCTTTTCATGTTTGATTTGGTTTTCTATTGTTGATATCTTGCTTTTGTGGTTAGATCTCTCTTTAATTCTTGCAATTTATGTTGTTTACCTTTATTGCCTTTTATGTGTTTGATGAAATACTTCTATTAGTTATGAGTTAGATTTTGTTCCTCTTGGCCTAGGTAGAGTAATTAGTAACTCTTGAGTTATCTAATCCCTTTGTTGATTGATAATTGGAGAGATTGCTAATTGATTTGAATGCCTCTAAAGCTAGTCTTTCCTTTAGGAGTTGATTAGGACTTGAGGAA
>NC_029778.3:7453087-7456142 GCF_000817695.3 Arachis duranensis
CTAAAGAAGTAGACCTTGCATTGTCTAAGTGTGTCTCCCTTCCCAAGTCACCATCCAACACAACATTCAAGTGGGTAAAACTCTTATCTCTAAGCTTTACTTTCTCACTTGAATATGGTTTAATTGAAAATGATGGTCAACTTAGAGCTCTTTGTGGAGTCAAAAGTATAAGAGAGTTGTGTAGTGGTTGGAAACATCATTCTAAGTTCATGACGGTTGTAAGCTCAAAATTCAAGAGCAATGGTTGGTGTGGAACCAAATGGCATGGGTCTAGGAAGTTTTTTGGAGATTTCTTTGAGAATTCCAAGGCCATACCACCCGGATGGAATAATGACGATTAATCTAAGGACGGGTGTCAAAACAAAGTGTGGGATCCCGGATCGCACAATGAAAATCAAATTTGGGAGCTCATGGTTTGTGGAGAACTCCATTAAAGCTTGAAGATATTGAAATTGAAGAATGAAGCTTATTGGAGATTCAAGCATTGGTGGAAGTTCCAAGATGAGTACAAGCACAAGCCACCTTGAGAAGAGCTCCCCATAAGTCCAACTTAAGGACTTAAACTAAAAGTGCTAGGTGGGAGACACCCCACCATGGTAAACTCTTTCCATACTCTTCTAGTTTTGTTAATAAGTGAATTGAGTTACCATTGTAGGTAGATTCTCATTTTCATTTTTATCTTTTGTAACTATTGGTAAAATTAGTTTAATTTCTTGTTTTTTATTGTTTTATTGAGTTCAGTTAGAAGTATAATATGATAAATAAGGTTTTAGGGTGTTTTGGTAGCTGTTTGGAGGTTTGGAATGCTTGGATTGGTGCAAGAACTTAGAAAAAAAAAGATTTTTGAAAAACAGAACACCATCCACGCGTGCGCGCACATAACGCGTATGCGCACCTGAGCATTTTTCGACCACCCACGCGCACGCACACTGTACGCGTACGCGTGGATGCAAAATTTCACCTCCAGCCAAAAACCCGAGAGTTAGGCCTGCCCTGTGCGAACATTGGGCCTAAGGCACAAGTCTATGCACGCGTGAGCGCACCTGGCGCGTACGTGCACATGATCTTAAATTGGCATGCACGCGCACACACACTGTGCGCGCGCGCGTCGATTGCACAATCTGCACCCCCGGTACCTTTACCCGAGAGTTGTGCCAGACTTGGGCCGACACTATGCCTCCGGCCTAACTCGATGCACGCGTGCGCGCACCTGGCGCGTACGCGTCCTTCGACCAATATACCCATCGACGCGTAAACATGCATGACGCGCACGCGTCGGTATAAAAAAAAAAGAGTTTTTTTTCTCCCCTTCCATTTTCTTTTGCTTATCACATTCGCATACTTCTACTCTTCCCATTTTCATTTAGTTTTTGTAGCATGTTTTTGTTTTTTTAAGTCATTTTAATAATGGTGTTGCATCTTCCTACTCAATTGTTGAGACTTTCTTACATTATTTTGGTGCTTCTTGACTTGTTTGATATTGTTGGGTGATGAAACTTTTAAATCAATGCCTCATCTTGTACGACTCTTGTGTCTTTGTGCATTGATATGACCTCATATTGTCTTTCATGACCCACTTTTTCTCATTTGAACTTGATGCTCAATACACTCTTCATGCTTTAACCTTGCTCTTGCATCAAGTATTAGTTGATATGCCTTTTGCTTATATTGATTTCTCACTCACATGTTGTAGCTACCATGTAGTAGGGAATCATACTCTTATTTGGCATTCGCCCCCGCCTATGTTCTAATTGCCTTGATATCTTTGTTATAGGCTTAATTTTCTTTCTTTTTCTTTCCTTTTAGGTTGGCCACCAAGAAGGGAAAAAGGAAAGTTTCTAAATGGGGCAACAAACAAGTCATCCGCACAACCTTTTGAAGGAGCTCATCAATTGTAGCAACCCGTCCACATTGCTCTTCTTTGCATGCACCGAGGACGGTGCAATCTTCAAGTGTGGGGAGGTCGTCGACCGATCTCCATGGGTAATAATTTCCTTTTCAACACCAAATTTTTATTTTCTTTGTTAGATTAGCTATTGCATTTGCATGATAGGTTGCATGTTAGTTAGAATTTGTACATATTTTACTACCTTCTTCTTGGTTAGGGTGATGATTTCTTTCCCAAGAAACCGTTTTAGGGCAACCTACCAATTTGAAAATTTTTTGTTGAACTTGCTTGAAAGAATGTATTTTGGAACATGGTTTTGAGCTAAGAACACAAGCAAGTGAGATTTGAGCCTAATGGTGTGGTTACATCATATAACCACTTATTTTCCTTCTTGTGTGCATTATTCTCTTTCTATGAATGTAATCTTTGATTTGTTTGATTCTTTATGTCCATTATTTTGTGTATTCATGCATTTATATGATTGAGGCCATCATTTCATTTAGCTTACTTACCCAAAAAACCTTATCTTTTATATTCCTTTGTTAGCCAATTTGAGCCTACGATTAACCCACTTGGTTCTTTAATTTAGCACATTACAAGCCTTAAAGCGGAAAACAATAAACGTCCTTATTTGGATCTTTGATTAGCTTAGGCTAGTGTGTGTGAGTATCATTCAAGTGTGGGAACCTTGGGACATTGGGTGAACGGGGTTGTTACAGTTAGCTTAGACTAGTGAGAGTGTTCATGATTTAAGTGTGGAGAAATTGGGTTTGGGAATATTTGGTTTGGGATGGGTATTTTATAATTTTGATAGTAATGTGAAAATAATGTTGAGGGCATGTTCATGCATTCACTACTTTAATCTTGTGCATTAATCATCATTCACCATATGAAAAAAAATAAACAAAAAAAATAAAAAAAGAAAAAGAAAGAAATAAAAAGGGGACAAAATGCCCCAAATCAAAGTGTAGCTTAATAAAGATCAATGCATAAGTGTTGTGAAATGAAAAGGGATACATGAGTATGTGAAAAAGTGAGAAATGGGTAGTTAGGATAGCTTTGAATTTGTATAGGATGTCATAGGCTAGGTGGGAAGTTTAAGCTTATCAAAGATTCAAATTTCAAGCTCACTTGACCAAATATGCATCCTACCTTAACCCTAGCCCC
>NC_029778.3:7457288-7471057 GCF_000817695.3 Arachis duranensis
ACTCTTGAGTTATCTAATTCCTTTGTTGATTGATAATTGGAGAGATTGCTAATTGATTTGAATGCCTCTAAAGCTAGTCTTTCCTTTAGGAGTTGATTAGGATTTGAGGAATCAAATTGATTCATCCACTTGACTTTCCTCCATGGTTAGAGGTTAACTAAGTGGGAGCAATGGACAATTTGTCATCACAATTGAGGAGGATAACTAGGATAGGACTTCTAGTTCTCATATCTTGCCAAGAGCTTTGTTAGTTGTTAGTTTATTTTCTTTGCCATTTATACTTCTTGTCCAAAAGCTTAAAAACCCCAAATATAATTCACAACCAATAACAAGACACTTCATTACAATTCCTAGGGAGAACGACCCGAGGTTTGAATACTTCGGTTTATAAATTTAGGGGTTTGTTTTAGTGACAAACAACTTTTTGTATGAAAGGATTATTGCTTGGTTTAGAAACTATACTTCGACGAGATTTTATTTGAGAAATTCTAAACCGTCAAAAATCCGATCGTCAACGGTCTAAAGCAATCTGGACGAATGTGGTATAATTGTCTTACTGAGTATCTGGCCAAAAATGGATTTAAGAATGATGATATCTGTCCATGTGTTTTCATAAAAAAATCTGCATCTGTACATTGATGATTTAAATATCATTGGAACTCTTGAAGAGATTCCAACAATTATAAAAACTCTAAAAGAAGAGTTTGAGATGAAAGATCTTGAAAAGACTAAATTTTGTCTCGGCCTGCAGATCGAGCATACAAAAAATGAGATCTTTATTCATCAAACAATATACACAGAAAAGATCTTGAATAGATTTTATATGGATAAGTCACATCCATTAAGTACCCCAATGATCATAAGATCTTTGGATGTCGAAAAGGATCAATTCCGTCATAAGGAAGAAAATGAAGATATCCTTGATCTTGAAGTATCATATCTTAGTGTTATTGGAGCGCTAATGTATCTTACAAATAATACAAGACCTGATATATCATTTGCTGTGAATTTACTAGCAAGATATAGTTCTTCTCCAACCAAAAGATATTGGAATGTAATCAAACAAATATTTCGATATTTTTATGGAACGGTTGATATGGGATTGTTTTATCCCTATGGATCCAAGTCATAACTAGTTGGCTATGCAGATGCAGGATACTTGTCTGATCCACACAAAGGGAGATCTCAAACAGATTACCTGTTCACATATGGTGGTACAGATATATCATGAAAGTCCACAAAACAGACGATTGCGGCAACATCCTCTAATCATGTTGAAATACTAGCGATACATGAAACTAGTCACAAGTGTTTTTGGCTCAGGAGTTTAATTCAATATGTTCTGTCATCATGTGGACTGATTGATCAAAAGATAGCTCCAATTATCCTGTTTGAAGATAATACAGCATGCATTGCTCAACTTAAGGGTGGATACATCAAAGGTGATAGAACAAAGCATATTTCTCCCAAATTCTTCTTCACTCATGATCTTCAAAATCAAGGGACAATTCATGTCCAACAGATCCGCTCAAGTGACAATCTGGCAGATTTATTTACAAAGTCACTCTCAAAATTCTCTTTTGAAAGATTGGTACATGAAATTGGGATGCGCCGATTTTGAGACATTAAATGATGTCGATAAGAGGGGGAGACTGTACTCTTTTTTCCTTGGTCAGGTTTTTTTCCTCATTGGGTTTTTCTTGACAAGGATTTTAATAAGGCATTCTCTATCACAAAGGATTTTGTACTCTTTTTCCTTCACTAAATTTTTTTTCCCATTGGATTTTTCTTTGGGGGCTACTCAGATAAAGATGCCTAAAACGTTTTTTTTAAAAGATGTTTTTTAGTAATTAAAATTTAACATATATAATCGATTAAATTATGTTATTTTTGTCAAAATTAGGTTGGACAAATTGATTTAACAAAAAAATGGTGAATCAAATCTTAAACTAGTCTAAATTAATATTATTTCTTTTATAAAAAATGACTACAATACCCTTATTATCGAAAATGATTAAAAAATATATATATACATATTGGTGGTTGTCGTTATAGAGTTAGAATTTAGGATTTCTAAAACTAAAAAAAATATATAATAAAAAATATTTTAGTCATTTTCTATAATAGGGTATTGTAATAATTTTTTATAAAAAATAATATTAATTTAGACCAATTCAAGATTTGATTTACCATTTTTCGGTCAAATCAATTTGTCTAGCCTAATTTTGACAAAAATAACACGATTTAATTGATTATATGTGTTAAATTTTAATTATTAAAAAACATCTTTATAAAAAGACGTTTTCAGCGTCTTTATCTGAGTGGTTCCATTTTTCTTTAGTAAGATTTTAACGGGGCATAATTCTAAATAGTCATCCAAAGGGAAGTGTTGTGATAAGAATGAAATGGATAACTATGGCCATCTTTTTCATACTGAAATGCTATGTTACCAAGGTCCTTACATTTAATGAAAGTAAAAAAAAAAAAGCCTCCATACATGTATAAATAGAGGTACGTATCTAAAACAATACACAAATAATAAAACAAATATTTTTAGCTCTCTCTACATTATAATATGAACTCTTTTTCTTTCTATGACTTTAACTTAGGATAATTATAATATTAATAAATATAAAATTTATTTTTATTACAATGAGATAAGAATATTAGTGAACAATAATATTAAAATTTTATATTTATATTTTCCTATTTTAAATTTATTATCTCTACCTCATTTATTTATTATTTCATAACAAATATATAGTAGTTAAGAGTTGTTTTCTTTTTCTTTTCCTTAGTGTTTTGAAAAAAAAAGTTATATCTTGATATACGACTAATTAATTATTAGTAACATTGTATTTATAATTAATTATCAAACAAAGAATGGTTTTTTTCCTTGAGGGAGTCGAATTAATATGAACTAATAAACATGTAACTTTTGGAGAAGCATGATGAGTCACCGTGTAAATAATAAATAAATCCGTGAGTCGAATTAATTAACCACTTTCAAATGCATGAACTCAACATTAATATTGAAACAGGTGTCATCTACCAAATCGTTAAAAGTATGCCTTGTTCTTTTCAATTTTCACATTCTAATGTTTAAAGTTTTAACTTGTACGTTGGGTTGGAATTTTCTTTCTTCTTTCTTTCTTTCTTTAAACATCTAGATTCTAGAAGATACATCATATTCCGTGATGATCTTCATTCTATTTTTTTTTAATTTTGGTGTAATTCATATATTTTATGTTGGTTAACGGCTATATATCTTGTAAAAGCATACGATTTAAAGGGCAATCCAAATAATAATTACACTCATGTAATTTAGGTGTATATTAAAATTAGTTATTAAAATAAATTATTAATATAAAATATATATTAAAATATAAAATATATATTAAAAATAAACTAAATTATACGTGTATTTTAGTGACTATTTTTAACAGTTGAATTGACGAAATTCATCGCATATAATAAATTATTCAGCGATGTAAATCAACCAAATTTAATACCTAATAATATAAACGAATTCTTCTATATATAGCTTCTTGTATTGTTAACTGAATTAATATCTTGTATTAAATTGTAAATGATGCATGAGTATATAATTAAGGGTGTGTATGTGGTTGACTACATAGATGAGCATATCGGAGGCAAGGGAAGTGATTTGTCAACACTGGTGGATGAAGGAAGCTCTAGAGAGGCTAGTAAATCGCCTTACGGCTCGTAATAATAATAAACCTGCTCCTACCTTATCATGATTGCAAATTCTGACTTGTAATCGCTAATTATTAATTAGCTACCTGCTTTTATTGCAACAACAATGGATTATGTATGTATGGACTTGGTATAAAATGTTGCAATTACAATAAATAATTAATATATATCACATATTGTTGAAGTTGACAATTCCATTATTCTTTGCATTCAATTAAAAATTTTGAAATTCACTGCATGTGTACCATATAAGACTTGCAGAAATCTATTATTATATATTTAATTATAACAAACGAATAAAAGAATGATTTGGATTTATTTACATTAATTAAAGCAATAGAATTGGTCATCAATTTTTGCATTGCATGGGCAATGACATGTCTTTGAGACAATCAAATGGTGCATACTGCATCTATCATCGGAGGTTTCAAGAAGTTAAGTGTTTTAATACGATTAGGTTTAAGATTTAATATCTCCTATAGGTACCAACCAAAGAAATGCATTAAAAAGAAAGAAAGTAAAAAATAAAACATAAGTATCAAAAGGAAACAAGTCAAAGAAGATAATATCGGTTCAAATATTTTTAAATTTATATTTATTCAATAAAATTTAATATTCATTATTTTAATAATTGTGTGCAATTAACAAAATTATTAATTTGAGAAAGTATATATAAAATTAAAAATAAAAACAAATATTTGTCTACGTCAGAAAATAGACAAAGAATTGTTATGTCTGACAGAAAAAAAAATATTAAAAATTAATCCATAAATTAAATTTTTTTATTAAAATATTTGCTTTTAAAATTTGTAAGAACTGATTTAGATAATTGTTCCACTAAAAAATAGAATGAAGACAGATTTATCTGATGAAATAAAACTTTAAAAATATTTTTGTGCATTAATATTTTTTAAAAATTAAAATATCTATTTTTAAAAGTTTTGGAGATTAATTTAAATAATTACTCACAATACATCATACCAAATGTTTTATTTAATTTTAGAGCAATGCTAGGAATCAAAAGGGTATTATCCAAAAATCAGCCAAATACCTTTGGGTGAATTCAAAATCTCTGCGAGTTAATATATATGGATGTTTCTTCTGCTAAGTATCAGAATATTTCTTTTTCATACTAAATGGATGTTCTTTTATATATTTTTTGAATTTTTTTGTATTGCAAATGTGAATGTCTCTATTTCTTTAAAAATTTCATATTTTTTTAAAATTTTATAGATATTTAATTATTTTTGCTAAAATATAACTAAATATTTCTTTTGTTAAATATTATGATATTTTTTCATATTAAATGAATATTTTTTTATATTTCTGTAATTGTGTAGTTTACAGTCTCTTTAATCATCAAAACGGCACCTAATATCCCAAAACACAGTGAACAACATCTGCAATAAAACTCTAATTACAAACATGTGTGTTGAATACAAAATAAAAACTTCATCATCTACCATCCTTCTCACTAGCATCATAGCACCATCTACCTTCTTAACCTTACACGTGTCCAACACAAGCGCGTTTTAATTAATAGGTCTCCGCAGGCATCACTTTTGCAATTCATTCACAATATTTTCGATGAGTTGGGGCTCATCCCTAGCATGCATAAACTAAGAAACATGAAAGAAAAGGATATATTAAGAACTAACGATAAATAGATGCTATAAGAAATAAGATACCGTTGCTTGCTATTATGGGCTGGACTATGAGCATATGGGTCGGGTTAGGTTGCTCCAACGGATAAGACCTGGGGCTGGCTCTCCTTTAGCGCCGCTAGGGAGACCTTGCGTATTGGAGGTCCATGGCAACAAGCTCGGTGAGGAAAAAGATGGAGGCTGCCGAGTCGTGCACGCTGAAGGTGGTGAGACACGGTATCATTTGTGCAGGTTGGAGGCGGTGGACTCGGAGCAGTGCAAAGGCGCCATCCGCGATGAAGAAGAAGGCTATGCTAAATTAACGTGAGAGAAAAGAAGAAGATTTTTATAGGTTTTAATTAGGTTTACTTAATCAATTTTAAATTTTTTTAAATTTAAAATTTAAAAAATTTAAAATTAATTATTAATATAAATTAATGTGGTTTTGTTTAGTTTTTGGCTGATAACCTTTTTAGTTTCGTATACTTTTCCTTAATTTTATATTCGTATGCCAATGAGTCGGACAGAATTACGGTATAAAAATCAAACTCGATTTATACTAGGGTGCAATCCAGCAATGACCGAGAGTCTCTCTCTCAGATCAGGCTTCCAACCTCAGATTTTGGCGTTCACCAACATAATTTAGCTCTCATATCATCCACATTTTCATAAATAACTCCGAAAAAATGATTATCTATAATCTATACACTAACTCATTTACTTATAGTAACTTCTAATAATTCTCTATATAGATAAGAGAAAAGTTTGGGGTAATCATTTTTATTTATACTAACAAACACTTTTAGTCACATACACTGCAATATAAATACTTTTAGTGACAATAACATATATTAGTTAGGAAAAGTATACGAAACTAAGAGGTTATCAACAAAAAAATTAAACAAAATCACATTAATTTATATTAATAATTAATTTTAAATTTAAAATTTAAAAAATTTAAAATTAATTAAGTAAACCTAATTAAAACCTATAAAAGCCTTCCTCTTCTCTTTCAAATTAACCTACCCACCTCTAACAATCATACACACAGACCTCTCTCTCTCACCAATGCTGCTGGAAGCGCCGGTGACTTCCATGCTCTCCGCGACGCCCTCAACAAACACATCTAAGACAACTGCTTCAACACGAAGTCTACCTTCGACTTCGTCACCAACAAAACCTTTTCCTCTTCCCTCCACGTCATCGAATATATGGCACGTACCAACGAAACCTTTTCCTCTTCCCTCCACGTCATCGAATATATGGCACGTACCGACGCCGGAAGCTACCGCCCCAGTGCGACCACCTTCTACCCCGTCCTGAACATTCTAACGCGCCAAAAAGCCATAGACCACGCGCGGCGCGTGGTGAATTTCATGTCCACGCTTGCCGTTAATGGCCTCGAGAAGATCGTTCTCAGAGAAGTTTGTGGCTTCTCCGCGGAGGTCATCATTCATTCTCATCAATCCAATCCATTCTTACATGCATTGTGTGTGCTTTTCTTAATATAATACAATATGGATCTTGACGATGATGCAGGTATATTTGTACGGAAGTCAGGTTACATCTTAGAATAATGAATTTGGGGAAGAATTGCTATTTGTCAGTATTAATTATAAAAAAATATTCATTTAATATAAAAAAACATCCTAATACTTAACAAAAGAAATATTCAATTAAATTTTAGAAAAAATAATTAAATATCTATAAAATTTAAAAAATATATGAAAAAAGAAATATCTAATTATATTTTAGTAAAAATAATTAAATATCTATAAATTTTTTTAAAAAATAGAGACATTTACATTTGCAATACAAAAAAATTCGAAAAATATATAAAAAAACATCTATTTAGTATGAAAAAGAAACATTCTAATACTTAGCAGAAAAAACATCCATATATATTAATTCGTAGAGATTTTAAATTCACCTAAAAATATTTGACTAATTTTTAACTAATATCCTTTTAATTTTTTAGCATGGCTCTTGACCTAAACACCACAGCCTTTGTAAGTCTACACGGAGCACTCTCGAAATTTTTTAGATATTCATCAAAGTCTACATCCACATTATTCGCACAAAATCTCATATTTTTTTTTCATACCAAAATCCATTTCAATTAATCTTTCGTTCTCTATAAACAAAAACAAACATCCAAATAAATCCATTAGTTATAAATATTTTCTTCTTTTTTATTTAATATTTTATTAATAACATGTCTTAGCATACACATGCACCTTACCAATCTGCAAAGACCATAATAAGAGCCATATATATAAATAGTTTGACTCATTCTAAAGACACATATTCACCAACACCAACTACCACCGAAAAGAAATGATAATTAAACAGATCGGAGCAATAGAAGAGAATTAAATTAGCTAAGTGATGTGGTTGCAACTAACCACCCCTCCTCAATAACATAATATTATTTTATTATTTTATCCCTATTAGTTAGTGTAACTATAAGGGACCTTAGCCTTCAATTCAATGCTCCCCAACGGGAAAGGAGGTGATGGGATTAATGTACATGTCGCCCCATAAATGAGAGACACATTATTTGCTTTCTGTAGTCACAATTAAGAGGCCCCAAATATTTGTAAGCTATAGTGTCCTTATACAGTACTAACTTGGATATTTCAAACCACTTGCATAATAACGATGTTTTATATAAACTTCCCAATTAGGGTTTTAAATAGTTATTGGCTTATTGCAATTATAAATCAAGTCGGGCTTACAATTGTTGCGATTATGAGTATTGTGTGCTAGTTCTTAAAAATTTCTATGCTTAAATTAAAAAATATAATTATTCGCATGATTATAAGATTGCCAAACGGACTAGTCCCTTTGATTCTGTTTGTTTGTTTAAGTTAGTGGGTTAAATGGATTGGTACGTTTAAACCTATTTTATTTGTGGACCATAAATTTTTAGTTTGAACTGTTTATGGTCAACAGGCTAATTCGTTTACTCTTTTATTTTATTTTTTGAAAAATATTTTTGACAAAAAAAATATTTTTATATCAAAAACTTTAAACAAATAGTATTTTTTTAATTGATGGGTCGGATTAGAAGAAATATCGGCTGAAAGTGCTACTTTTTAAAAATATATGTAAAAAAAATAAACAATCCATCCATTTATCCTGCAGACTAATCTGTTAACCCGCCATTTTTTTTGAATTAACCGAATTCAGTCTATTTATCTAAAATTTAAATAAACTTAATTTTAGAAATAAAACCTGCCAATTCAAATAAATAAAAAGGACTTGTTCCATAGATTTAATCCATTTTGAGGATTCTACTCATGAAGATGTATTTATATAAAAATAATAAACAAAAATTATTAAATAAACTCTTTGATATAATACGTATTAATATTTTTAAAGTAGCTATAATAGTACACAATTACGATATTATCAACGGTTATTGAAGATCATTTCATTTTAGTTTCTTCTAACTTAATTTAAAAATGATGAAATGATATTTATAAGAGTAATATAATGTTAGAAAATTAATTTTTTTCAATCAATATTTTTTATAATTAGTTTAATTATTTTAAATTATAAACCCTAAATCATAATTCTTAATTTTAAATTCTAAACTATAAACCTAAATTCTAAATAAAATTAGTCAATATATATTAATTAATTAAAAATTAATTTTCTATATTTTTTATTTTATAAAAATGAAAAAGAATATATAGTGAATTTAGCTAATACACTTCATTATCACAAGAATTTTTCCATCATTAAACGTATGATCAGAATCATAACTGATCATGAGTATACCCTAGATCTTGTCCTCAATATCTCTAACTGTTATATATGCACATGGAGTATGCCAATTAATTTGTAAAACGTTTACATTCATGGCCCAGCCAAACCATGACAACAGCATTGACGAAGAGGCCTTATCTCAACTTTTAATAAGGCTTATTATTGTATCCACAAGTAAATTAATCTTAAATTTAATTAAAACATTAAATTAGAGTGTAATATATTTTTATTTGATTGGTGGTTGTTCATATTGTTTAAAATTGTCATTGTTTACGTAACACTTTCCAAAACGATATTGTAATCACCGTTTTGTTTTCATCAATTTTGTCAAAATATGTAGCTTTCGTAGCCAAAATAGCTATTTATTCACGAGTTATATATAAAGGTTTAAAAGTTAGATTTTCATCGTCATAGATTAACCTAATCTAATATTACTATATTAGATTATTAGGGCGCGGCAAAACCATAGTTTTGTTATTGTGACATATATGTAAAAATGAGGGAACATATGTATCACACTAGCAACATAGAGCCTCTACTAACTACTAACCATGCATATAGTCATTATTTGCCTTTGACGTTGTATCGTTTTGTTCGATCTACAACTTTCATGGCCCTTAATGCTATGTTCCTTAGCTTTATATAATACTAATTCTACTTTCATTTGAATTATATTATACCTAGAAATTTATTGTCATCAACAAAGGGTGTTAACGTAACCAATAGTATATAAGTAAAGGTATATGATTAATAAATATTATTATTATTTTTTAGTAATAATTTGTATTTATATTTATAAAAATTTTATATACATAAATCAATACAATTTGTATTTATATTTTTTAGAATTTATATATATAAATTAATAAAATTTATTTATTAAAAATAATTTAATATTTATACTAAATAAATAATATCCAAAACAATTTTGATAATATATAGTGTTACGATGGGTAATTGAAGATTAGTGGACTGGGCATGTAAGGATGGCCCAAACGTCAAGAGGGAGCCGCCTACGATTTGGGTGGCGTTTAGAATTGCCGTCCGACTTGTGTATATGGAGAAATGGGGGTGGTAACTGTAAAAACACTCCAATGCCTAAGTCAGCAAAGGGTTTTACAGGTTTAGAGAGTAGTGGAACTTAGAGATACTTGAGGGATGTCAGTGTATTTATAGTGGTGAACCAATAACTACCGTTGGAGTAGTTTCACATTTTAAGGTGGATAACTGTCCTTTTATCTTAGGGAAGTTGAAATATGACTCCTGGAAGTGGGTTGAGAGATTTTAGGGGCAATTACTTATTTGAATAAGGATTATCTGCTAGTTAACCTTCAATCCCGACTTCTTTAAAGTAGAGTTTGTGTCGAATCCGACCTCTTTTGAAGAGGTTGATGAGTAGCGAAAGTCAATCTTTAGATTAGACTTTTTTTTGCTCATTTGGATCTGAACCTTAATGTTGAGTCAGATATAAACATATAGTATGCAGTGGAGGTACAATATAATTTGAGAAAGAACTTAACCACATATAGTACTATTGGGATTTGGTTTGTTTTTAAGGATTGATTGTTCGAGATATAATAATACGAAGACTATGTATTCCTTTTTATTTGTTTAAATTTTTTAAAAAATTAATATCATAACATGATATCAAAATTTTTATGGTTAAGAAATTTAAAGTTTGATCTTTTTTAAATTAAAAAAAGACCGATAAAAAAATTATGCAAAAGTATTTATACAATAAAAAAATGTATAAGATATTAACTATTATTTCTTTCAATCAAGTTAAGTTTTTGGAAGAAAAGGTACTGTAACACTGATTCAATCATAGGCTCAATTCATATAACATGATTTTTAGGGGTGTAAGTTATCGAACCAAACCAAAATTTACCGTAAAACTGAACCGAAATTTACAACAACCGAATAAAAATCGAAAAAAATCCGTTTTTTGGTTTTTGTTTTCGAAGTAAACCGATCGGTTCGGTTCGGTTTTCGGTTGGCTCAACAGAAACCGAACCGAACCACAGAAGTGATTTAGTAATACATTAAAATGGAAATTTTAGACTTAACAAATGTGTTTGTTTTATGTTTAGTTGTTGGAATGAGTTGAAATTGTGTTGAATTTGAATATAATGTAATATTATTTCAGTTTATTGATTGTTTTGAACATCATTTTACTAAGATTAATTTTTTATTAGTTAGAATTTAAAAACAAAAAATGGACTGAATCAAACCGCTTTTAGTTCGGTTCGATTTGATTCGGTTATTGCACAAACAGCAAACCGATTGGTTAGTATTATGTAAAAACCGAACAGATCGGTTCGGTTGATTTTTGATCTAAAACCGAACCAAATCGAACCGATAACACTCCTAATGATTTTTAGTGTTGATAATTATGAGTAAGCCACTAAGCCGTATTATTATTTATAATTCCGTTACGATACCAATAAGGATTCTACCAACTACCAACTCTTATTTATAGCTGTGTTTAATGAAAGTATTTTTGTGATATGTCTAATAAAATATTTTTTTTATAATTATTTTTAATAAAAATATCTTTATAAATATATTTTTAAAATGTGTCTCTTTATACATATGTTTAAAATATAATAATTAATTATTATTAATTTAATATATACTACCATTTTTATTTTCACCGCTCACATCTCCATTTATATTAATATATTACTACTATCGCCACCGATTCTTCCGTCTCCCTGTTTTCAACCGTTACCACTATTTAGTGAGATTTTTAGATTTAATTTGTCCTTATCAATCTAATAGATTATTGGTAAATTTTTTGTAGGATATAATAAAATATAAGTTTGTTTTTATACTCATACAATTAAACCTTACACTAATAATATTTTATAGAATAATATCTTTTATTTTTTCTTCTACGTATAAATTAAATAAAGTGTTGAAATAAAAAAATAAAAATTATAAAATTTGAAGATTAATTTGTATACTCTATTTTGAGAATAATATCTTTTATTTTTTCATCTAATCTTATTTTTAAGTACTAAATTCATATATCAGTATATTCATGATGAAGATAAACATGCATCGCTTTGAAAATATTTAACTCTTCAACGAGTCACAATCCTTTAATAAGTCAGGTAATCCTTCAATAAGTTATAATCCTAAAAGAAATACAACCTTCTAAATATCGTTGACTTTTTATACACTACAATAAAAATCATTTTTAATAATAAATTTTAATTAACAATAACATAAGAACTATTATATTTTATTTAACTTATATTTTTGTGATAAAATTATATAATTATTGTTATTACTATATATTATAATCACTATTATATATTTTTTATAGTCATTAATTCATTAAAACTTTTTAATAACAATTAATGCAAATTATAAGAGGACTAATATCTATTTATCAGTAAATATATAATAGGTAAAAGTATAAACATTCGTATGTTTGATGACCCATAATTACTTCTCTTATATTTATTTATTATGCCAATAAATATTCAATACTCGACCGATGTTGCTCCCAGAATAAAAATCCTGATTATTGAAGAAAGAATTTACAATCAGCCGTTAATTATAGAGATTTTTTTTAAGTGAATTTTCAACTAAAATTCTATTTTTAAAAATTGAAGATAAAGATGACACACTCTAATAGACATTGAACAAACAAAAAAAACATGATACAATATCATGTTATAGAGTGGCGTACTTATTCTTACATCATTCGCTTGAACTCTACCCAACCCGTATGCAGCAAAAAGTCTTCTGGATCAACTTTTGGAAGATGAAGCTCTCACAAAAATCAAATTGTTTATTTGAAAGTGCCTCTATGATCGGCTCCCGGTTCTAGCCCATATTCACCGGAGATTTCCTGTAACACTGACACTGTATCCCTGTTGCCAAGACCAAAAAGAGGACGAAACAATCCCTCACTATCTTATGCCATATCTAGTTTTAAGATATGCTTGGTCCAATAGTTATCTGAGCTTATACTTCCCCACTCATCTAACTACTGAATTTTGGTCTTGGCGTAGAACAGCACGACGGAGAAGATTCGTTCAATGGGCGGTGATAATCATATCGGGAACCAACAACAGCTTGCTATTCTATATTGGGCGGTGATAATTACTTAATGATTTTCTTTTGAATTAAACTTTTCCCTCTCTTTAATCTTTGTTTATCTACTACTTTGTTGGCTATATCAGAAAAGAATAATTTGTTCTCTAGCAAAATGGATATATAAAACGAGCCTTAATTGAGGATACACCAACTTTTGTTCCTTCAAATGGCTACCATCTTAAGGAAGAAAAAAAAAAAAAAGAAAAACGAAGACTTGGTATTTTGATATCGTCCACATACTCTCTATTTATTTATAATAATCCAATTCTGTTTGTTATTATCCATTTCGTATTTGACTACCCAACATTTATCGTGAATATGATAGACTGACACACCAAAAATGCGTCTTTTTTGGTTTTCTCGTATTAAGGATCGAACTGTCTCACGATGTTTTGAATCCAGCTCACGTACTATTTTAATGAGCGAATAGTCCAATTCTTAAAATATACTACAGTCTCAAATGGCGAAGAACCAACATCAAAATACCAAACTTTTTTGTCGAAGTGAATTTTTGGAGAAAATCAG
>NC_029778.3:7471168-7508330 GCF_000817695.3 Arachis duranensis
CTAAGCTTAAATCAATACTTCATGAGCTTATTAAAGAAAAATAAATGTTAGGCTTAAACATCCACTTCATTTCTTGTCATTACTAACACATTTGTATGTAACAAATTCTGGGGATACATACTATATAACTTATGTTCTATCTCGTGGTTATTATATGAAGGAAAAAAGACTAGACGTGTAAATAATCTTGCTATCATATTATTTATGGTACTTGCTCACATATACATACATAGTAAAATAATACATGTGGATCCTTCTTTTTTTTTCTTTTTTCTTTTAAAAACAATACATGTCTCAGTATGCTATGCATAATTATAATGTGAGTTATATGATTGCACGGTGTTGAATGATTACAGGTTGCCAAGATTTGACCGACTAGTTTCATGATAATATGTGGCAAAAGAAATTATTTCACTGATGAGTGGACTAATGCGTAATAACTGAGTCTAAAAGTAGATTATTGTAAGAATATTTGAGAAATTTTTCTAGCTAAAAATTTTTTCCAGTTACTTGAACTTCAATAGAGATGGCCATAGGGTAGGGTCGGAGGATATTTTTTCACTCTTCATTTCTGTTCTTAGATTTGTTTTTCATTTTCACTTTAATTTTTGTCGTGGGATCTCATTTTTCATTTTTTTTATATTGATCATTTATATAAAAAATTAAAAAAATAAATAAAAAATATTATTACAATATATAAGAATATTGTCAATAATGAAAAGGAGAAAAAGACGCCACAATCAAAGACAATGAGATAGTAATGGATGACGATACGATAATGAGCATTGAACAGGAGTGACGAGAAGTATAATTGTGACGATATGGGAGATTAAAATTGTGAATTCTAGCCTTTTAGAATGACTGAAAAGTAAGACGGTAAAATATTAGTGTTATGAAAAAAAAGAAGACACTTTTAAAATTAGGATTAGATTTTTTAATATATATATATATATTGTAAAATAATTAAAAAATTTATATTAAAAATAAATTATTAAAAATATTTAAATAAATTTAATAATTCGAGAATTAATGGAGATGGTTGTTCGGTTCCTACGTCTGCCTCCAGAGAGTTTTGGCTCCCATCCTCGAAAAAAAGTTCCTTGTCTTCAGATCCTTATTTAGGGTGGTCTCCGCAAAAATGATTGTGCTTTGGGAAGTTTTACCATTCTTAGGCCTCATCAGTACAGACAAAAAATATGAAATGAAAAAAGATTGTTGAGTATAAAAAAAAAATGAATATGATTTTTGAAAATGTAATTTTATTTAATACATAATGTTGCATAATAATATGAAATTAAAGAAATTTCATTCATTACTTTTAAAAAAGATAAATATTTTCCGTTTCAAAAAATTATTTGTGGAAAGTCTTCAAAATTTGAAATAAAATGAAATGACTTTGTAGTGTTGATTGGATTCAATTTCAACGAGACTTGTTTATTTGAGTGATTTTTCATTTTTTTAAAAGATTTTTTAAAATAATTTAATATTTTATTATTACTACTTAATAGCACCTAAACAAATTTTATGTTTGGATACAATAATATAAAATTATTTTTTATTTATTTAATATGTTAAAATATTTTTTAAGCAAAATTTTCTTTTTAAAAAAGATATAAACTATGGTTTTTAAATGGAACAATTCATTAGTCAGTGACAAACTCTTAAATAAAATTTAAATTCACGACAAATTAATTTTTAACCTTTCGAATTGAAAAATACCATCAAAAATCAAAAACTAACTTGATAGGTTATTATTATTGCCAACTATAATAAGTAATGCTTAGATTCAATCAAAAATGTATTCAAATGACTATGCTAACATAACATATATGCAATTAGGGGTGTGAACCATTAAAAAATTAAAATAAATTTAAAATTTAACACCTAGTTTACTTAAAATTTATATTTCTATTCACTCATAAAAATACAATAAAAAGCAACAAAAGTCAAAACTCATTATTCATAATTTTATTTCTTCATTGTTGGGACTTCTTATACAAATTATTCCATTATATATTTTATTTTATCATAGGCAAATTTATTATTATAAAAATATAAAATTATAAATAAAAATAGCTTAAATACATTCACAACTATGACTAATTAATTATAACTTTTTCGGTAACTTAATTATATGTTTATTTAGTAAAAAAATATTCATTAACTTCTAAACTATATAGTTGCAATTACAAATATGGTTTAATACCAAAAACAGACATACACTTCTAATTAATTTTTAAGATAAATAAATTTTTTTTATAATGTCCTGTTTATCTTAGTTTATATTGTATTTTCAAAACTTATATTCATTTGTTTTTTTTATATTTTTGGACACCCAACTATTGTTTTCATTTTATGTTTTTACTCTGTCCAGGCTAAGGCCCATGTAACAAAAACCTATTTTTGGTCAGAAAAATTCCCAAATATCTTTTCAGTAATTTATTTCTCAATTACCGTATTTAATTAGTGATGTGATATTGATTTACTCGTCAAAAAAGGAATTTTTCTTACCACGTATCATTACAAGATTAGTCTATCAAACTTTAGTCATTCTTAGCCATTAAAATCCTTGCCACCACGGAACCTAATTGTAATATATGTATATTTGAGTCCCCTCAATTATTTATTTACAGTGACTTAACACTATCTATCAAGAACTTAGTTATCTGCTATATATACTCTTTATTTATAGGCCTAAACATAACTCGGTAACGCGCGATAAAATTCGAAAACCTAAAGTGAATCACTTGATCATTTTATAGACTTATAAAAAGTATTAGATATAAACATTATTGTGATAAAGATAGATGACTACGTTCACAAAATCTTCGTACCAAAATATACAAAGAAATCATCCAATTGATCACGACGCACAACGAGGATCGTATCCATGCAATTTTGCATTTCTCGACAAACATACTTAGTTTTGTTATTCTAAGTGGTTATTCCAGTCTGGGTAATCAAGAACTTCTTATTCTTAACTCATGGGTTCGAGAATTCCTATATAACTTAAGTGACACAATAAAAGCTTTTTCCATTCTTTTATCCATGTTGGATTTCATTCTCAAAATTAAATGAATCTATTTATAATACAAGAAGCAATAAATAAAGGTTGAAAGTAACATCGCTCTACTTGTATAAATACCAAACATCGTTAGATGCTTTTTACACACAAGCAATAAAACAAATACTTCCTCTCTCTTTCTTTTTTATACAATGCATTTCTTTACTTTCTTTCTTTATAAATTACTAATATATTATTAATATATTATCTTTATAGTGGTTTAATAGTGTTAGTAACTATTAATAATAGTTTTTTTATTTATACTTTTATATTTGTTACATCTTTCTTATTTATTTATTTATTTATTTATTTTACAATACGTTATCAGCACGAGATTCTGATCAAATTTTTAGGAAGACTCAGGTAACAAATTTTCATTATGTCGAAACTCTCTCATCTTGAATTCAGTGCTCTTGATATATCTGGAAACAATTATTTATCATGGATACTAGATGCTGAAATTCATCTTGATTCAATGGATCTTGGAGATACCATTAAGGCTGAAAATAATGCAACCCAGAAGGATAAAGCCAAAGCCATGATTTTTCTCCGTCGTCATCTTGACGAAGGATTGAAAAATAAATATCTCACATTAAAAGATCCTGCAGATCTTTGGAAAGATCTTGAAGAAAGGTATAATCATCAGAAAACGGTGATACTTCCTCAAGCCCGATATGAATGGACGCATTTACATTTACAAGATTTTAAATCTATAAATAAATATAATTCTGCAATGTTTCGAATCACTTCACGAATGAAATTGTGTGGGGAAAAAATAACTGATCATGATATGTTGGAGAAAACTTTCTCAACCTTCCATGCCTCGAATGTGCTCCTGCAGCAGCAGTATCGAGAGAAAGGGTTTAAAAAATATTCTCAGTTAATTTCTTGCCTTCTTGTTGCTGAACGCAACAATGAGTTGTTATTGAAAAATCATGAAGCGCGCCCAGCTGGCACTGCCCCATTTCCTGAAGTAAATGCGACAAATTACCCCAGAAGAGGTAAATGGTAAGGTTTTAATAACAAGAAAAATTATGGGAAGAAAAAGAATTATACTCAAAAGAGAAGATCTCACCAGAAGTGGGATAAAGAAAGAAATATCGGGCAGAATAAATCAAAAGAGGATAAGTGTTTTCGTTGTGGTGGAAAAGGCCATTGGTCTCGTACCTGTCGTACCCCAAGGCATCTAGTCGATCTTTATCAAGCATCTTTGAAAAAGGATGACAAAGGAAAGGAAAAAAATTTTGTTTCCAATGATGCTGAAAATTTCACCACTCATTATGATGTATCTGATTTCTTTGAGGATCCTGAAGGGAATATTGGTCATTTGATCAATGATGGAATAGTTTAATATGTGAGATTGTTAAGTATCCATGTAAATAAATAATGTAAAGAACTTATTGTTAAATTTTATTTTCTATGTATTTGAGTTTCAAATATGATGTATATAAATAATGAAATATCAATGTTTATGAATTTTGAAATCATTAAATATGTCATGTTTTAAAATAAAATTTCAGTATATGATATTATGTGCAGTATTTCTTAGAAAAATAATTCCGACCAAGTATTCAATTTAACTGTGCATACTGCTCATTTTATTATTATTTTTTTGAAAAAAATGACAAGGATATATAATGAAGATGTATATCTTGCGGATAGTGCAAGTTCACACACTATTCTCAAAAATGATATATATTTTACCCATCTTGTGTCAAAAGAGGAATATGTTAATACTATTATTGGCTCAAGCAATGTGATAGAAGGCTCTGGAAGAGCTATAATTTTGTTTCCTGGAGGAACAAAATTTATAATAAATAATGCACTATTATCTACCAAGTCTCTGAGGAACTTGTTGAGTTTCAAAGATATTTGCCGAAATGGATATCATGTTGAGACAATGAATGGAGGAAATCATGAGTATTTATGTATCACAACTCATGATTCAAATAAGAAAGTTATATTAGAAAAATTACCCTCACTTTCATCTGAGTTGTATTATACCAAGATTAGTGCAATTGAATCACATGCCATCGTAAATCAGAAGTTTACTAGCTCAAATGAATTCATAACTTGGCATGATAGATTGGGTCATTTAGGAACAACCATGATGAGGAGAATTATTGAAAACTCCCATGGACATTCACTAAAGAACCAGAAGATTCTTAAAACTAGTGAATTTTGTTGTGCTGCATGTTCTCAAGGAAAGTTAATTTTAAGGCCATCACCAGTAAAGATTGGATTTGAGTCCCCTTAATTCCTAGAAAGGATTCAAGGTGATATATGTGGACCTATTCATCCACCATGTGGATCCTTTAGATATTTTATGGTCCTGATAGACGCATCTTCGAGATGGTCTCATGTGTACTTATTATCTTCTCGCAACCTGGCGTTTGCGAGATTACTAGCTCAAATTATTCGATTAAAAGCACAATTTCCAGAAAATCCAATTAAAGCAATTCGTCTTGATAATGCTGGTGAATTTACTTCCCAAGCTTTTGATGCTTATTGTATGGTTAATGGAATAAGTGTTGAACATCCAATAGCTCAAGTTTACACACAAAATGGGTTAGCAGAATCACTTATTAAAAACCTCCAATTAATTGCTAGACCCTTACTTATGAGAACAAATCTCCCACCAACATTAGGGAGAGAGAATAAGCTTCCTGAAAAGGAACTTAATTGGAATGATGCATTTAGATCCTCGATCAGGACAATGTGAACTAGAAGTTCAAAAGATTATACATTTGCAAAGAATAGCAAATGAATTGCCTGATGCATTTTCCGATACAAAGAGGATAACCAAATCTTATATACCAGCGAAAAATATCCCAATTCGAATTGATGTCCCAGTAGAACAAATAGCCACTGAAGCAAATACACGCCAGAAGCGTGGCAGGCCTGTCGGTTCCAAAGATAAAAATCTTCGAAAGAGAAAAGAGGTAAATAATATTCCTGTTGAAAAAGACATAGTAGAGATACCTGCAGTTGTCGAAAATTCTGATATAGTTTTAACGCTAGAAGACGTTCAGGTACCTGAAAATTGTGAAAATGACGAGATCTCAATAAATTATGTCTTAACAGGAAAGAAATGGGACCAAAATAAGACAATTGTCAATAAAATATTTGCATATAATGTGGCATTAAATATCATGCATGAAAGTAAGGATCTTGAGCCAAGATCAGTCGAAGAATGTCGACAAAGGAATTATTGGCCAAAATGGAAAAAAGCCATGAAGGCTGAATTAGACTCACTTGCAAAACGTGAAGTCTTCGGACCTGTAGTCCGTACCCTAAAGATGTAAAACCTGTTGGATATAAGTGGATATTTGTGAGAAAAAGAAATGAGAAAAATGAAGTTGTGCGCTACAAATCCTGACTTGTGGCACAAGGTTTTTCACAAACGCCCGGTATAGATTATGAAGAAACGTATTCCCCTATAGTGGATGCGATAACATTGCGTTATTTGGTCAGTTTATCTGCATATCATAAACTGCATATGCATTTAATAGATGTGGTAACAGCCTATTTATATGGCTCATTAGATCGGAATATCTATATGAAAGTCCCTGAAGGACTAAAGATATCTAAACCATCCAATGAATATTCGCAAGGGTTATACTCAGTCAAATTGCAAAGATCTTTATATGGTCTAAAGCAATCTGGATGAATGTGGTATAATCGTCTTACTGAGTATCTGGCAAAAAACAGATTCAAGAATGATGATATCTACCCATGTGTTTTCATAAAGAAAAATACATCTGGGTTCATTATAATTGTTGTGTACGTTGATGATTTAAATATCATTGGGACTCCTGAAGAGATTCCAACAATTATAAAAACTCTAAAAGAAGAGTTTGAGATGAAAGATCTTGGAAAGACTAAGTTTTGTCTCAGCCTGCAGATCGAGCATATAAAAAGTGGGATCTTTATTCATCAAACGACATACACAGAAAAGATCTTGAAAAGATTTTATATGGATAAGTCACATCCATTAAGTACCCCAATGATCATAAGATCTTTGGATGTGGAGAAGGATCAATTCCTTCCTAAAGAAGAAAATGAAGATATCCTTGGTTCTGAAGTACCATATCTTAGTGCCATTGGAGCGCTAATGTATCTTGCTAATAATACGCGACCTGACATATTATTCGCAGTGAATTTACTAGCAAGGTATAGTTCCTCTCCAACCAGAAGACATTGGAGTGGAATCAAGCAAATCTTTTGATATCTTCATGGAACGGTTGATATGTGATTGTTTTATCCCTACGGATCCAAGTCACAACTAGTTGGCTATGCAGATGCCAGATACTTATCTGATCCACACAAAGGGAGATCTCAAACAGGATACCTGTTCACATATGGTGGTACAGCTATATCATGGAGGTCCACGAAACAGTTGATAGCAGCAACCTCCTCTAATCATGCTGAAATACTAGCGATTTATGATGTAAGTCGCGAGTGTTTTTGGCTCAGGAGTTTGATCCAATATATCCTGTCATCATGTGGACTAATTAATCATAAGATAGCTCCAACTGTCCTGTTTGAAGATAATAAAGCATGCATTGCTCAACTTAAAGGCAGATACATTAAAGGTGATAGAACAAAGCATATTTCTCCCAAATTCTTCTTCACTCATGATCTTCAAAATCAAGGGACAATTGATGTCCAACAGATCCGCTCAAGTGACAATCTGGTAGATTTATTCACAAAGTCACTCCCAAATTTCTCCTTTGAAAGATTGGTACATGAGATCGGGATGCGCCAATTTCGAGACATTAAATGATGTTGACAATAGGGGGAGACTGTACTCTTTTTTCCTTAGTTAGGTTTTTTTCCATTGGGTTTTTCTTGACAAGGTTTTTAATGAGGCAGTCCCCATCACAAAGGATATTATATTCTTTTTCTTTAGTAAGGTTTTAACGAGGCAATAATCCTAAATGGTCATCCAAGGAGGAGTGTTGTGATAAAGATGGATGACCACGTTGGATTTCATTCTCAAAATTGAATGAATCTATTTACAATACAAGAAGCAATAAATAAATGTTGAAAGTAACATCGCTTTACTTGTATAAATACCGAGCATCATCAGATGCTTTTTACACACAAGCAATAAAGCAAATACTTCCTCTCTCTTTCCTTCTTATACAAAGCATTTCTTTACTTTCTTTTTTTATAAATTACTAATATATTATTAATATATTATCTTTATAGTGGTTTAATAGTGTTAGTAACTATTAATAATAGTATTTTATTTATACTTTTATATTTATTACATCTTATTTATTTATTTATTTATTTATTTATTTATTTATTTATTTTACAACAAACATAAAACTTATCTTATAAAATACAATGCAAAGACAATCTATCCAATAAATGAAAGTCCAAATCTTAAAAATCCTAACGAGCTCTTTAAAAAGTTTGTTACTCCATCTGTATAGAATTCCAGAAGCTCGGAATTTGCACTTGGTGTTGACTTAGATTCTAGATTTGAGTGGTGTAGTAACATATGAGATATTTATAAGAGACCTACGAGAATTTTAAACCGCCGCAAATTGGATGAGTGCGCTAGAAAATTAAAATCATCAAAACTTAAGGTTTCTTTTAATAAAAGAAAGTTATTTTATTTTGATTTGACATTATTGAGTTAAGAAATTAACTAATATAATTGATGATGACAAATATTAAATTATTAGATTAATTATCCAATTAGTTGTTAATTATTGTAATTGAGTGATGCAGGCCAAAAATCAATATACAGCAGCAGCCAATTAGATGGAAAATAAGAAACAAGGCTGGTGGGCTCCAAATCAATAAACAGCCCAAAAGGATTCAAAGCAATGAAATTAGATGGGCAAAAAAAAAATCAAATAGGTTGCATTAATAATATCCGATCCAAGTCCGTGAGCAAGCAATTCTCTCTCATTTGTTTTCACCAAAAGCAACGTTCACCTTTTTTCTCTTGGTCAGAAATCAGAGAAGTAAGAGAAGACTTAGTTCCTAAACTAGTCACCAAAGAAGAAAGAAAGAGAAGGTTAGGTAAGAAAGGTTAAGGTCTAATCAACCAAATCAAATCAAATCAAACTAAGGCAAAGGTCAAAAGTAACATATTTCCTATTGCATGCATATTGCTTTCTTCTCCTCTTCCCAACTCTCTGCCAGTCCAAAATGAAGTACATAGGAAAGATGATCTCTGTTCTTCACTGATGTGCATCTATGGTCATAAGTGTGTCTTGGGGACCAAGTTGTGTTTCAATGGCTAAGATATGGGTTTACCATTGAAAATATTTGTTTATGCTTTTCTATGGCTTTTAGTCAACAAAAAAGAGTCAGAACCACAACTTATAATTTGGGGATTAATTGAAAAGTGACATGGTGAGTTGGTGAAGCACATTGCTCAAGGGTTGACCTAGGAGAGAGCAACTCAACAACATGCAAGGAGATACAAAAGAAGATTTCTCATCATTCAGAAGTCAAGGAGAGAAAACCAGTGTTCTTGAGGTGTATGTTCTGAGAAGAGCTCTTTGAAGAAGTTCATCTACTTGGACAGTGCTTCAATTCCTAGTCAAAGGAGCATTCCGTCAGAATGAAGAACTGAATCAGAGGCTAGCAAATCTGGTTTATCACATAGCAAAGAGACTGTTGAAGCATTAATCTCCTCCACATTTCTTACAAGACAACAATCAAAATTTGATTGTCATAGTTTTTGTTTTCGAACAAAACATCAATCCACATTTGATTTGTGTTTCAATTCCAATTTGAATTCACTTAAACAATAACTCTAATTTTTTTTTAACCAGTAGTAGTATTCTAGCGGTTGACTCAATTTTTTTTCATTATTAAAAATCTTTTTTCATTATTAAGAAAGGGTAACGAAGATAAAATACGAGCTTCTTTTATAGCAATCGTAATTAATCGTTGTTGTTTTAAGGTCGATCTATTCACCCGTCTAGATAATATTTTCGGAATATGAGTGTGTGACTTGTTCTAATTGATCTTATTACAAATACAGAACAAAAATAAAGGATTTGTCATCTTGATAGAGATGGTTTTACCCCGTCAGATATTATTTTCTAGTATCTAGAGCACGGAATATATAAAATAGATTTTATAAAGTATTAGAACTATGATTCATACTTAATATTTCGACCTCGCAACCGGACTTTAATAAATTTTTATTATAAGATATGTAAGTTAGAATAAATAAAAAAAATTTGATTCTTTCAAATAAAATTGCCACTGTTTGTCTTCTTCCAAGTGCAGGATAACCCCAAGGAGTTGCAGGTTTTTTTTTTACCAATTGGGGTCCTACCTTCACCACCCCATGGGGATGATCTACAGGGTTCATAACTACTCCTCTTACTACAGGACGCTTACCTAGCCAACATTTAGATCCGGCTCTACCCAAAGTTTTCTGGTTTACCCAATATTTCCCACTTGTCTGACTATTGCTGAGCAGTTTTTTGATATCAAACAGACCTCCCCAGAAGATAATTTTAATGTGGCTGATTTTTCCTCTTTTGCAATCAGTTTCGCTACAACACCTGCTGCTCTAGCTAATTGTCCACCCTTTCCGAGTGTGATTTCTATGTTATGTATGATCGTGCCTAAGGGCATATCGGTTGAAGTGGATTCTTCTTTTTGATCAATCAAAACCTTTTTCCAAATTGTACAAGCTTCTTCCAAAGCACGACTTTCTGGATGTAACAGATTGTAATTTACTTTTCAATGTTTATCTTTCTGTAATTTTTTGAGGTAAAAAGTTGAATGAAAGAGTCATTGAAAGAGCCTAAGAGTGAAAAGGGGCAGAAAGATACACATGAGTGAAAAGTCTAGAATAATTTCAGATTTCTTTAGGTTAAGTCTGTGTCTTGTATCTTGTACCTATGAGGTACCCATTTCTTAGTTGGGTTAGCACTAAGAGTAAGAGTTAGGTATTAGTATAACCAAGTCAAATTAGGTTAGAATTTGAGTGTGAAAGGATTGTGTCAATTCTGTGGAATTGGTGTATGTAATACTTTAACTATAGTGGAAATTCCACCACTGTTGTAGTAGAGACTGGACGTAGATTGTATTGCACAAGGCAACCGAACCAGGATACATGATGGTATCAGCTTTTCTCATCCCTACTCTATTCTGTTTTTTGATATTCACGAGATAAAATGAAATTGTCTCATAATTTTTTCGTTGCTGAGTTCAAATAGATTCAGATTGCAAGTGTGTTTTAAAAGAGTTATTTCATTAAAGTAAAAGAAGGTCATAGATTCAACCCTCTCTTCTCTAAGCCTTCTACAACCTTCAGACATCGATCATAAATTTTTTTTAAATAAATTAAGAAAATTAGATTTGAACTAAAATAGTATTTTATAATAAATAGATTCAATTAACAGTAAAATTATACTTCTAAAGAAATTATTTAGCAACAATTTTTTATTGATAACTTTATATAAGATATGAGAAGGAAAGCATATACATACATATATAGCACATACATCACAATCTCATCAATTATATTCATTTTTAAATGTTACTACAATATAATGTGTTTGAATAATGCACCTAGGTGTTGAATAAAGGCATATCTTTTGAAAGGAAAACTAATTAAGAGTGGATGAACATCATATAAAATTTGCAAGAATCTTTGGTAGCAAATAATCTGAGACAATATGGTTCGTCTTCTCTGTGGGGTGGAAGGCATCCCAAAAGACATATTTGGAGGCATCAGTGCATGTAAGTGGATTCTGGTCACTGCATAAGTAGCTCATTTCAAATGTTCCTGTTGAACAACATGCTTTCTCTACCTCCTCATATCCTGAAATATAATAATATGGCCATTATGAGAAGGAAAAAAAAGTTATTTAGTGGTGTAACTTTTTTTTTTTTTGTACAGGTGGTGTTTTAGAGATATAATTATTTATGTGTATTTTTTTATTTATTTAAATTTTTGAAAAAAAAAGCATAACATGGGATTAAAATTTCTATGACTTAAAAGTCTAAATTTCAATATTTATTAATTCTAAAAGAAAAAAAATTATGCAAAATTCACGCAAAATTAGAAAAAAAACTGTATAAGAAAAAAAGATATAATTATTCATGTATTTTTTGTTTATTAACTTAAATTTTTAGAAATATAATATTATGACATAGTGTAATGATACTACTTAAACTTAGTTTATCATCTCAATTTTAGGGATAATATTATAGTATTAGAAAAAGTTTCATGAGTGTTTTTTTTTCCATTCTTGGGTAAATTCATAGTTAAAGATTTCAGCTTTATGGGGCCTTGCCTAGCAATTTTATTGGACTCTCTCTTAGTTTTGGCAAGTTCTAAGTTTTTGTTAAAGATGTACTACTTAAAATTAAAAATAAAATTTCAAAAGGTTAAGTTTAATGCACTTATATATTAATACACTAAAAAATTATTTATTTTTACTATTAACTAAATATTAACTAGTTTTCTTAGTTAAATTTTAATTTTAACAAAAATTTATTGGCATGTTATTGCTTGTATTTACAGCAGAATACCACTTTTATTCTCTTGTACAACAGAAAAAAAAAATATGATGATGAATCTCAATTAACTAACTTACGGTTACAGCACAAATTACAAAATTTAAAATAACGTAAAAATCCAATTAAAAAATTTTAAATTATTAAAAATTAATTATAAATTTAATAAAATTATAAGAACTTTGGGAATAATTTAACATTTAAATTACTCTTAAAAAGCAAAATAACTAAATCCTTATAATAAATCAAATATAGTAGTCTCAATCAAGAGTTACAGGGGTGGACCTCAGTTAGGTATAATGCATTTAGTATGCAATTAATTCAAATTGGATGCTTGTAATTATTTAATTTATTCTCACACGTCAGAGACGAAATTTTGAAGGCAGATCAGATATTATTTTTGATAATGAAGTATTATACTGTTTAGATTTTTTTTTTTTTTGGTTGGTGGCTACTATATCTTGTTTAGATTGACTTAAAATGATGAAGAAAATAGAAAAATTTTATGTTTAATTCAAGATCATCCATAAAAAAATTTTCCCACAAGTCAAACGAATATGAAAGAAAATATATAGTATAAAAGGTGAAAAGGATTTAATATTATTCTTAATTTCAATATATAAAACAAAAATATCTTTTAAAATAAGTCATTCCAATTTTTAATCACTTTCATTCCTAATTATTTAAACATGAACAGAGAGAAAATCTAAAAAAATGAGAGAAATTTTTTGTCCTGTTCTCTTTTTTAATTTTTTTTCCTCATATTTTATCTTTAAACTTTAAATATAATAAAACATGTTTCTCAACAAAATAAATCAAAGAAAACATATGAGAGAACCATACCATATGTGGAGGGCCTTTTAATGATATCATCAACTATGTCATATGCATTTGCTGAAATTGCTTTCAATTGTGGCAGTTCCCTATTAAGCTTTGAGATCAAATTCTCCAACTTGGCATTAAACCCCAAAGCCACATTGTTATATTTTTCATTGCAAGCATGATCACCAAAGATATTTGTAGCCCTCTCCAATGGGAGACACCCCATAGGAACAAGGCCAGTTATGGATAATTTTCTTGCTCCAAGTGCATACAATTCCCTAATGAAATTCTCAGCAATTCCCAATAGAAAATCTTGGTATTGTGTAACTGTGAATTGAGCTCTTCTAGTTGGGAAAATGTAATAATTCTCAAGAAAATCATTGGTTCCTAAGCTCATAAGATATAAAGCTTCTCTTATGATATGATTTGCCTTCTCTACTCCAAGATGCTCTCTCAATTTTACTTGGTACTCCTTGTAGAACTCCAATTCTTTCCACAATGGTATTACATTCTATAAGATAATAATATGGGTTAAGTATGATTTTATTTTTTAAGATTTAGACAAAAAATTTTATGTGTTTTCAATTTTTTTTTGCATTTAAATTTGTTCCTAAAGTTCATTTAATTTTAAAATCGTCTTTCATCCTCGCCCCTACCTCATGTCCTTAGCTTGTCATCTTCAAAGAGGTGGTGGTGATCGTCGTGTTTTTCGCGTTTTCAGCATCACCGTCACGCCTCTCTTCCCCTTTTCTCTTTGTCCTTCGTCGTTCTGACTCACTGTCACCACCACCATATAAGTCTACCGTCATTGTCATCACAGGCAAGTTAAGATTCAAATTTCTAATTCTTGTTCTTATTTATCACAATCTCTAATTTTCAAATTCATCACAAATTTTGCGGCTGAGTTAACAGAAAATTTTGTAGAACATGGGTAGTGATGTTCTGATCTTGTTCTTGTTTTTGGATTTTTTTTTGGTTTTTTTGTTTTTGTGAGAAATTGAAAAAAGAACAAGATGCTTGTTGTTCTTGTTAATGTCTAATTTTTCTGTTAATGTTTGTTTTGAGGAAGATGATGATTTTCTTTGTTTGTTGAAGTGGTTTTGTTGAATTGTTGTTTTGGTTTTGATTTATTTGAGATTGTTGCTGAATGTTGAGTTTTTTTTGTATTCATGAATAGATGGCGATGGGGTGGTCGTGGGTTGGGAGATGGTGAGAAGAGAAAAACGGGTGTTTAGCGGTGGTTGTATTGGTAACAATGTGAAGAATAGATGATGGTGGTGGTGAGAAGAGAAAGAAAGGATATCTTTGTTATTTAAAAAATTAATTTGCCCAAAAAGATGATTTTAAAATTACGTTAAACCTTAGAAACGATTTTATTTGTAAAAAAATATTAAAGATAAAAAAATTCAGCCTAAATCATAGAGACTAAAATTGTATTTAATCCTAATCATATTGACATGAATTATTATTAATAATAATTAATTAGTTGACAGTAAAAGTAGTAATAATTTTAAAATTTTATTATGAATTTGATATTTTGTATAAAATATTATTTTATTTTATTTGACTTATATAAGGTCCTTGTATATTATTTTGATGAGACTAATTTCAAGAATTTCAAGTTTGCATTATTGTCTTCTAATTCTATACATATATATGTAGTTCAATCCAAATCTGGATTGAACATTTTGTTAAAAATTACTTTTAGTTTATTCAAAACTGGATTTAGTTGTTCCTTTGAATTAAAAAAAAGATTTAAATTAAAAAGTCTAGTTGGTTTAAGTAAAAAAGTGAGAATGAGAATGATTACTTTTTTTTTTATTTTACTAATGTGATAAAATATTTCTCGTAATGCTCTCCGACTATGCATGCATGAATGGATTTTTTATTTTTATTAATATCTAACATGACAAAATAAAAGGCATGAATTAAAATAATAATTTACTCTTACGATCTTTCTTTTTGTTAGTTGAAAAAAAAAAAAAAACTAAAGATGCACTTCCAAGTACATGAGAAGATTCTCAAGAATTTTCACTTTCATAGACAAGAAAACAAAACCAAAAAAACACATGCACCACTTAATTGGGTAAAGACACTTAAATTATTCTGACACAAATTATTTTTATTTTTATTTTTATACTATAATAACTAACATAAAAGTGACACAATTCATTCTTTCTTTAAAAAACAAAAATAATGATGATCTCTTTTAGACCATGCACTATACTTCCCAATTAGTACATCATAAGATTCTTCTTATTAAATTATAATTCCATCTTATTAATTATTTTCAAAATAGAACAAAATCAATTTCTTTCTGTCTTATTTCTTTTATAGGTAACTTCAAATAATAATTCCATTTTATTAATTATTTTTCATAACCAAAAACAGAACAAAATCAAATTTTTTTCTGTCTTATTTCTTTTATAAATAAAATTTATTTTTTATTTTTAAAATTTGTCAAAAATTTAAAAAATATTTTAAATTTATTTTTAACTTTGTCCCAAAATTTTTTTATTTACATAAAATATATTTCTAGTAGCTAAAATTTTAAAACGTTTAAGACTAATCTAATAATAATGCACGGCAACTATATCTAATTTACTTGTACCCAAGATTATTGTTGTGAAATTTTAACTGAATTTGTCCTAAAATTTTTAAAATTTATCTGCTAAGAATATATTTAATATAAATAAAAAAAATTTAGAATAAAATTGAAATAAAATAATATTTAGGGATATTTTTAAAACTTTTGTCAAATTTAAAATATAAAAAATATACTTTACCTTATTTATAAATAATTATTTTAATATTTTAATTTGTAAAATTAGATATTATAAAAATTAGTCATATTATATTTACATCGAAAATAACTACCTGTATATATATATTGCAATTTTAATATATTTTTATTTAAATTGTTGTTTATTTTCACTGTTAGCTAATTAGCTTTATGTTTTATGTAAAGAAAACTGTATTTGCAAGTTCTCCTTCCATCGATTTTTTATGTGTAGCGGACTCATCTTTTTATTATTGAAAGAAAAAAAATGGAAGCATACTTACAAGAACATGAGAAGTAGCATTATCATATCCGGTTCCAGCAGAAGCAAAACAAACACCAGTGGCAAAATCTTCAATGTTATATGCAGGATCCAAGTACGCCGGAACTGAACTTTTCACCCCCAACGCCTCCGCGAGGAAATCCGGCGGAACCCTTCCGTTACTGAATCTTCCTGTTGGTTGTCCCCCTTCAAAGTCACGCCCATATGGCCTGAAATTGCTCTTCAGAACCGTCGCTATCATGTTGTTGTTTCCCGAATCCACCGTTGAATCTCCGAAAACTATCACTGCTGGAACGTTACCACTGTTTGCCTCCGAGGTTGGAATGGTAACCATAATCGTTAACAATGCCGAGAGTAGTAGCCATGACAATGCCAGGTATGTTATGCGCACCATGTGTTTGGTAAATTGTTTCGTCACTGTCTTGCGCATGCGACGACTCCTTTAATTTTTGAGTCAATGTGGGAGAAGAATTTGAGCTACCATACCAATGTATATCATTTATAAATGGTGGCAGATCATTATTAGGAGAAATATTAGGGAACTAACTTTTTTTTCACTCATGAGGTAATTTTTAAAATTATTTTATTTTTTAAATTCTAAATTTTAAACCATAAATTTTTTTTAGATCTTAAATTATAAACTCTGAAAAAATTGACTAATATTTAATTTTGATACACTGATAATGTAAAGCATTTTACATAGTTCAAAAGTATGAATAGGTGCACGGTAGATGTTGAAGAACTCAAACAATCTTGGGAGATAGTTTCGTTATAGTAACAACACGTTTAACTTTTAATGGGTGTTTAGTTCGTCAATACTCATATTTATTTAACCTTTATCCTACTTTTAGGAAACTTAAAATAAATGAATTGTAATTAAACTTTTTTTAAGCACGTGTGAAATGTTTAATTAAGTTATTGTGGGTTATGCGACGTGCTGATAAGCATAAAATAAATGGCGTTTTAGTTTTTTTTTTTTTTAATGAGAGTTTTAAAGCGACGATTAAGTTAAGATCTTTATTAATGTGTGTCTGTGTGATACTTGTACATCAGGATGTCCTTTTTTTCCCCTTTACTACTTCTGTTCTGTTTTTCTTTCTAATTTACTTCTTATTCCCAGGAATTCGTCTTCGTATAAGGATCCAAAGGCATTACTTTTGTTATGTTCGTGTTCTTTTTTTTATTTTTTCAAAGTTAGAAATAAGATTCGAAATCGCGACCTCTGAGTGAGTATGAAAATACTATATTATTTAAGTTATAATTCGTTGGCTTATGTTCGTGTTCTTTGTTATTTATATATTTTTTTTTAATTTCATCTATGTTATTAATTTTGTCAAAGATGATATTTGAGGAGGAAGGTAATAGAGGAGAAGTGGAAGAATATTCATATGATGAATAACATAAAGGGCATTTTTATTTGTTCGTTTTCAGGTGTGATTTTGTGTCTCGATAAACACCTAAAAAATCATGTGAGAATTACATGTCATCAATGGCTTCGATGGCGTTATGTACATTGTGTCATTATCAAACGGTTGGTTGTTACTTGTTAGTTGTTACATCCTTTAATTAATTAATTAAGGCCATGTTTTGTACACAATTAAATTTTAGTAGAGAAAAATATTTAAGGGAACAATTATTGAAGGCATAATAATTATTATGAGATTCTTATCTTATATTCTCCAGATTTTGTTGTCTCATGCATTTGGCATGAACCAGCAGCCAGAAGACAGGTGCAAAGTTATGTTTCTCCAGGATATTTATTTATTATTTTTATAAAATAATAGTGAAACAACTTGATAGATGAAGACAACTTGCATAGTATAATGTCCATCTGAATTGGTTGATCAATGACTCGAATTGGTTTGCATTTGCACTTTGGTGTAAATTCAGCTACAGTCGATTTCACTTGAAGTTGATAATTGAGAGTCGTTAGATGAAAATTTAGTCAAATCAATCAAATTATTTAACGACTTTCAACTATCAACTTCACGTAAAGTCAACTACACATGAGTTATCACTTTGCACTTTTGTAGAGAGGAAGAAAGAAGGGCCAGCGTGGCATCATCTATTTGTTGAGTCGCTAGTGAAAAGAAGTCGAGATTATTATGGTGTTCATAGTTTAATGTTGGAGATTATAATAGAGCAACTTGAATAACTTCATGGACCGAATCGATGCAAGGCGTAAATTTAAGTGAGAACTTTAAAAATTTAGTCAATTATTTTTGCCCATATTTAACAGAAGTTAATAATGATAATTCTGTTAACGAAAAAAGTATTTAAATTATTGCCGTAGAAGAATGATAAGAGTCAAATGACAATAATTATGTTGATACTCGTATAGGGATTTGGATCTTCTAAATTTTGAATTTCACTTTAGAAGGTAAAGTGTGATCTCTCACCATTTATTTCATAGATATGACCAAGAATAAATATAAGAGAGAAACCATTCAAAGTAGAAAGATCATATTTTACTCTCTAAAGTACAAATTCAAAATTTAAAGGATTCAAATCAATCCCTCATAGTATTTAACGTCAAATATATAGAAAATTGTTTTCATGATTTAAGTAAATTTTTTATTTACTTTTTTAAGTAAAAAATTAGATTCAATTTCTATAAATGAAAAATTAAGGAAAAATTACATTTGCAAGAATTAGTCAAGTAGATTTATTGATAGTTCAAATAAAGAAGTTTTTTTTTTTTTATTTGACATCGATCATTAGAAGTTATTAAATAAATTAAAGAAAATTAAATTTAAATTTACTTCATAAGTTTGGATTTGAAGGGGCTGGCTAAGGTATTAGTAGATCACTGTTTGCTGTTAGTGCGCCATTTGAATAAGTTGACTGAGGTCCTAAATTCGACAAGGAGAAGAAAGATGATAGATGAAGTTAGGATTGAAGAAAAATATTTTCATGGTCCGAAAAGGATTAAAGGTGAAGTGAGGAAGTTTTTTAGAAGATGGTATTTAGAGGAACAATTCTTAAATATAAGCTTTGATGAAACTCTAGTGAAAACAATTTCAAACGAGGAAATAGAATGGTTGGATGGGATCCTACATTTAGAAGAGATCAAGAAAGTAGTATAAAAATACAATCCATAGTATTTAAATTCTGTTAATGAAAAGTATTTAAAGAAAATTTTTTTATTTGACATCTATCATAGAAGTTTTTAAATAAATTAAAGACAATTAGATTTAAACTTACTTCATAACAAAATAATTGTTAGTAAGAAATTTTAGATTCAAATAACAGTAAAATTACTTTTTATCAAAAGATAGTTGAGATATTAATGAGTTGTTGGTTAATGTTTATGATAATAGTTTATGAGTGTTTTTGTAAATATTATGTATGTTGTATAGTTTTTTACAACAATTCTATACACAATTTTAATTCATAAATCTATTTTCTTAGTTTCTTCTCATGAGTTATAATATGGTATTAGAGTATATTTTTTAAAGATGATAAATTATTTTTTTTTGTGAAATTATCATATTTTTCTCTATTTTTTATGTCGTGTTTTCTCTTTTTTTTGGTCATTATTTTGATACTTTTTCACCTCATCGATTAGCCTATTCTTTTTTTTTTTGTCTTTTCGAGTCTAAAAAGTCATATATATACCACCATCCTCTATAGTAGGATGCACCTCCACGCACGAGCCACCAAAAGTTTCCTGTCAACCTCTAATAATTGTGCTTCTCCCAGTCACGTTTTGAGCTATTTTTCGACGTCTTCACCAATCACCGTTTATACTATCATCTTCGTCGTATCATTCCAAGTTGAATGAGTTCAACTCCACCTTCCGCCATAGCTAGACGCGCCTGCATGCGCCTCCTAAAGGTGTTGCTTCCGTCAAGCATAAGCACCATCTCCTTTGTTCAATCTACAAAGTCTTTCTTCTCATTTTTGATCATCTTACTAGAGTAGTTTACTTCCACCACCAATCTCACTATTTGGCTCTTCTATTGTTTCGAGTTCAATGGACCCAAAATTGTCGCTGGCAAAACTTGCACACACCGCCACACGCCTGTCAAAGTTGTTGCCCTAATCTCTCTCTTCAATCAATTTTCATATTGAATCTAGGTCATTTAATTAATGTGCCGCATCAATAGTCCATATTTAAGCCACGTGCCATAATTAATGTGCCACTAACCAATTGCAGCACAGACTCGCTTTTTATACCCACATGTTGTCTCGGCTATGAACTAGCTCCATCACCGCACCTGGATCTAGTTTGGACCACCTTTGACAAAACATCAGCAAAAATGCTGACTCATCCTTGTTGACGTATTTTCTTGTCTAAACAAAATTTGACATGTGCCATTTTTACTACTAACCTGGCATCTTTATCTGAATTTTTTCTATTGTTTTTTAGTATCTACTTTCTAATTTTGCCTTCTGCTTTTAAGACTTCTAATATGATGTTGCTACTTTTATATTTTTTAGGTATGTTTATAATTCTCATGGAGAAACTCGTTGCTTTTCATCCATTCCATTTGCACCATGATTTCTGGTAGTTTGTCACTTTTTCAACAATTCGTCAATTTTTTGACAGTTCGCCACCTATTCAGCAATTTTATAGCAATTCGCCATCCGATAGTTCACCATCTTGTTGGTAATTTTTTTGCAATTTGCCACTCTTTCGATCTGACAATTCTGTCTGCGTCTCCATTTCAGTAATTTCATCTACGTTTCCATTCCAATAGTTTCGTCAGCGGTTCTTTTCGACAATTACGTCTGGATTTTCATTTCGATAGGTTCGTCCGCATTTTTTTCGACAATTCTGTCTGTATTTTTTTTTTGCAGTTAGTTCTATCTGCATTCTGTTTTGATAATTTTGTCTACACTTTTTTTTTATTTTGTTGTTTTAATAAGTTTTAAACTCAAATTGCTATTTAAATTTGAGAAAAAAATACTAAAGATAATTGAGATATTATTAATGAATTGGTTGCTAGTTAGTAATTGTAGAATTTGGATCTTCTAAATTTTAGATTTTCACTTTAGAGGATAAAATGAGATCTCTCACCATTGAATGTTTTCTGTCTCATATTTTCTATTGGTCCCACTTATGAAATAAATGGTGATAGATCATACTTTGTCCTCTAAAGTAAAATTCAAAATTTAGAGAATCCAAATCGGTAATTGTAAGTTAGTATTTATGATATACAGTAGTTAATGAGTGTTCCTATAAATACCTTGTATGTTTTATGGTTGGAAAAGTATGAGGAAACAATAGACTTATTGTACAATGCATACAATGGGGGTTTAAATAAAATTTAAATTAAATAATGGGTTAGCAATTAATTTTGTATTATTTCTAATTTGAAATTTGAAACCATTTAGTATTACTAGTAATTATAGATTCTAATCAACTAATTAGGTTAAAACGTTGCGTCATCTCATCAACGATCACACGGCTGCCCCATGCAGGATCTTTCCAACGCAGCTGCCCTCTCATCTACGATCGACAGCGCCACCCTCTCATCTGCACACAACGCAGCACGACTGCCCCATGCAGGATCTTTCCAACGCAGCCGCCCTCTCATCTACGATCGACAGCGCCGCCCTCTCATCTGCACACAACGTAGCCGGTGTTCACTCCTTCAGAATGGCAGAATCGCAAGAAGAACGTGCTGCAAGTGAGGGTCCTCCTTTATGCACATCACCTAGCCGAAATTCATTAATGGAGGTTGATATAGTTGAACCATTAGTTTGTGTTGCCTCTGAAGTTTCTGAAAATTTATCAAACAAACAAGAAAACTTAGCCGCCGATGTTGCAGAGCACGGTCACAAGTCAAACAATGTGAGCAATTAGGATCTTTAAATTCTGCCATGGATGTTTATTTCGCGTTTAATTCTGCCATAAATGAGTTTTTTGATTGTATGCTTATTGAAACATGCAATTGTAATCGATGAGTTGAGATGTAATTAAAGTTATGTTTGTTTTATTTTTAATAGTATGATTATATGCATTGAGGATTAGCTGAAATTAAGTAATCATTTTATGGTTATATGATTATATCCAGGAAGTATATTTTCTTATGTGTTTTTGTATGTGAATTTATGCTGTCATCATGTTAAATGGCATCTTCATTTGCTAATCATCCTATTATGGACTTATGTGCCTATATGCATGATGGGATAGCATAATTTAATTTTTTGGTATGCTTATATGAATTTATTTTTATCTACAGTGTGTATATATTATATCTACATAATGATCATGCAAGTATGTAAAATAGATAAGTATAGTGTGATGCAGTGGCTGGACTTGTTTACTGAATTAAAGGAAATGCTATTTGTATTTGCAACATGCTAACCATGATATGCTTATATGAGTGTTTTAATCATGTAATGGTATGCTTATATGCTCACTGCATATTTATAACGTTATATGCTCATATGCTTCCTGCATATTATTTTAATATTTTTCATACTTATAGGAATAAATAATGTCAAAATTTTAATATTTTTCTTCCTGCACCTGAAGAAAAGAGTGTGTGTATCTAAATATACAAGAAAAGAATTTTTTTCATGGAGTGAAAAAAGAAGCCACTAAAGATAGATTATGGCCCTTAAATAATAGCCAAAATAAAAGAAATAATTTTACATAATTTTCATTGAATGAAAAAAAAAACAACTAAAGGGTTGAATTTAATTAAATAATACATGAAATGAAAAAAATAATTCTCATGGTTAGATTTGTAGTTGTTGATGTGTTTTCGGTGATTGTTTTAGAGATTTTATTTAAATGAGTTTTGATAAGGATCTTCCTCCTTTTGGTTACTCTGTTTGTTTTGGAATTATCGGCTATACAGTTGTCGGATGTTATGGATGTTGGAAGTGAAGAGATGGAGCCTAGTGATGAGGTACTGCAGTCTAGCTTACTTTTGTTTAGTCATAATGTTTATGTTTGATTTGATAACTAATGGTAATTAATTTTTCTTTTGGATTAATATAAAATACAGTTACCAGATCATGGTAACCTACAAGAAGACGAGATACCAAGAGTTGGAATGCGATTTGCTCAGTTACAGATGGCGCATGACTTTTATGTGTCCTATGCAAAGAAACCTGGATTTGCAACTAAGATAAGGACGACAACATTTGACAAGATCACGAAGGCTCCCATTAATCAAGCTATACACTGTAATCGCGACGGGATCCGCGAGTCTCGTGTTAAAGCACCAACGCAGAAGAATACGATTTCCGCTGCTGTGTGCAAGGCAAGGATATATTTAAAGTTTGATAAAGATGTGCAAGACTGGGTTTTGTTCAAGGTTGACTTGACGCACTCACACCCCTGTTCACCGAGAAAGGCAGTGCACTACCATGAGTATAGGCAGCTGACCATGCATGCGAAGTGCGTGATCAAGGATAATGATGAGGCTGAGATTCGTCCAAATAAGACATTCCTTGCTTTGTCAAATGAGGCTGGTGGCCCCTCTAACCTGGGATTCTCAGAGAAGGATTTAAGAAACTATATAACAGCAAGGCTCCGCAATAGCAACGTGAATGCGGATGTCAGGGAGATGATGAGCTACTTCATGAGAATGAAGGACATCAATCCGAACTTCTTTTACGCGGTGAAGTTGGACGAGGAGTGTAAATTTAAGAGTGCAGTATGGGTTGATGCAAGGTGTAGGGCGTCGTATGAATACTATGGAGACATCATTTCAGTTGATAGCACATATAGTACAAATAGGTACGTAGTAGTTAAGTTGTTTTGTCCTTCTCTTGATAAAACGATATTCCATCGTGATTGGCATTTCTTACTTCTGTTTGGATTTTCTGGCAGGCACGGATTACTTTGTGTCGTTTGTTGGGGTCAACCACCATGGTAAATCGACCCTCCTCGGTTGTGCTTTGTTGGGGAATGAAGAAATCGGAAGTTATGAGTGGGTTTTTAGCCAATGGGTGAAGTGCATGGGAACTGCTCCAAAGTGTATCATAACCGATCAATGTTGATCCCTATACCGTGCGATCAAAAATACTTTACCCGACACACGCCACCAGTGGTGCATTTGGCATATTATGAATAAGCTACCTTCCAAGCTTGGGGGTTACCGCCGGTACGGAGCTTTGTATGGTGACCTAAACGACATTGTGTGGAACTCTCGGACGGAGGAGTCATTTGAAGATGATTGGGCTGATTTTATAGATGAGTACAACTTACATAACAACACATGGCTGTCAGGTTTGTTACTGTACGATTACTTCTCATGCTTTAATTGCAATTGGTCGGCATCTGAATGTTTAGTTTATCAGTAAGTTTGGAGCACGCATTCTACGGTGGATACTTACACAGTAAAACTAGCTTGGTCCAATTTGTTCATGAATATGACAATGTGCTTGGAGTCAAGGAGCAGAGGGAACTGGAGGATGATGCTATGACTCGAGGGGGGTTATCCCTTGTGCAACGACCTCGCCTATAGAGAAACAGTTTCAGCAAGAGTATACCACGACCCTCTTTAGGGATGTTCAAATTGAGTTTGTGAGGAAGGCTAACTGCAGAGTTTCTGCAATTGATGAACAGGTTCCATTGGTCTGCGTGAAGGTGGAAGAGGAGAAACTACTCAACGATACTATTCTATGCATTCCGTATGATGTTCACTTTGACCGTTCCACACAGGAGCTTCGTTGTGAGTGCAATCTTTTTGAGAGTTCAAGTGTGTTGTGCTGTCACTGCGTTGAAGTTTACCATTCGTATAAAGTGTACAAAGTACCTTCCTGTTATGTTCTTCCTCGATGGAGCAAGAAGATAAAGCGCAAGCATACGTATGTCAAAAGTAGCCATGATGTCAGTCAGTCGGATGAGAGTCATGTTGCATTCAGGGGACTGTGTGCACACTTCTATAATGTTGCTCAAGAGTTCGTCGGTGACGATGAAGAAACAGCATTGCTGCATCTTGCTTTGGAAGAAACAAGGGCCAAGTTGGCTACGCACCGTGCCAAAAAGAGGTCCGAGAGTGTGGCAGAGACTCAGACCAACATTGGCTCACAGAGTTCGAACGATGTCGGTGTTGCTGACATCCAAGGCCCATCGAAGGTAACCACAAAGGGCAGGCCAAAGAGTAAGAGGCTCGGCTCTGCCCTTGAGAAGTCCATCAAGAATTCAAGACGGAGAAAACAAAAGAATTCACCCCCGTTAGATGTTTAGCTTAATCTCAAGTTTGTATATTTATTTGTATATTACTATCCTAGAACATAACTGTTGGACTTTTACTTTCTTTTTTTTAGGCAAGAGGTTCGTCTGGATGCATTTCAAGATGTAAACCATGGTTCTTTTACTGGCCTTAATGTTCCCGAACAAGCCGGTGGTTTCATGTCTTTGTTAAGCTCCTTCAACAAAAAGTAGGATTAGTTGGACGAGGTTGTGATAGTGTATATTTTCTCATCTCTGTGTTTATAGGATTCATGTTAGTTTAAAGGTTCTAAGGCAGTTGTTGCAAAGGTCCATATGTTATTAATTGCAAGAACCATTTTTCCATTAGCTAGGACGAACCCTTTTACTTTTTTTATTTCGTGTACACTTAATGCATAACGAGTATATTGGGTGGTTATTCTGTAATCCACGAGATAGTTTAATAAAGTTGTACCCGATTTCTACATGCCTCACTGTATAGTTTTCCGGTACGTAGCTGTTCATTATAGACACTGTTTACACATTTATAATGAACTAATGTGGATGTTCATTTCCATAGGTAATCAGATGTTCATTTTTGCTCTAAGCATGGATGGTTACCTGTTAGTACTCGTGTGTGCTGCACTTGGTTGTTATGTTTTGATTTTGATATTATAAAAATTTTGATAATTTTTCTTCTGAGATAGATTAATTCTTTCGTTCTTTTTAACAAAATTTTTAATATATGCGTTGAAAAATAAGTCCTTAATAAATTAAAAAATAGAAACTAATATTTTTCATCTAATAATCAGTTAATAATTTTCTCTTTTTTTTTATAATCACAACTCAAATCTTTATTCTCTGTTTACTTATCATTTTGTTAGCTAACTATTGTCTAAAATATAAATTGGATGTTCATTATAATAAGGTATTGGATGTTCAGTTTAGCTATATTAGTGGATGGTTAGTGGTCACATATCTCAACATGCACAAGTATGGCAACTTTACCTAGCAACCTTGATAAATCCGGGATTCTACCATATAAAAAAACATAGATAATTTTTAGTTAAAATAACCAATAAATCATTGTACTGTAGACAAACAAAAGATGTCCTGGAATTAAGTCTTTCTAATGTGACAAACAAATCCCTAATCATCTCAGCAGTAGGTAAACTCAGTATAATGTGGTAGTTCAATTCATTGCAACTAATACTAAGTAAGCAACTTCTTCTTGCCTTTGCGCATTGCCCCCTTCGGTAATCCCTCTGCACGTTCAATCAATGACCGTGTGCTAGGTGCAGTGTATGGTGAACTAACGTCCTTCTTCTTGTTCCGTGGTGCATTACGACGAACAGGTTTAACCGTTTCACTCAATAACAAAACAAGCTGATGAACCAATGCATTGTGTGGGCCACAAATTATGTCTAGCATCAACTCCATCCGGTATGAACTGAGTGAATCATGTGCATAGATTTATCAGGGAACTAAGTGTTAAGAATCATTACCGTGGTTTTTTTGTACAGCACGAATAATTAGAATTACAAAAGTCTTTATTTAACAAACCTCGTCTCATTCGTAAAGTTCACGATCTTCTTTCCAACTTTCAATGAACTTAATAACGCACATGCCACAATCAAAGCTACAGGAAAACAAAATTACTTTTGCAATTAGTTTGAGAAAAACTCTTAACATGCTATGGCCAATATTGTAAGTAATCTAAAGAAGTCTCAAATTTGGGTTATATTTTCATCTCACTTGTTCGGTTGCTTTGGAATCCTAGCGTAGGAACGAGATGGGTCGTACGGAGTCCGAACGAATCCAGGTATAGCAATGCTTGCCATATCCTCACACAGTCTCCCCTGAAAACCATATAATGAACATAGTGGAACAATATCCTGTTGAATTAAATAACATAGCTATATATTGAATAAAAGAAGTACAGTATCTTACCACATATGCATCGAGTTTATCTCGTTTGTCATCTTCTGGTGCAGAATGCAAACTGTCGAGTATAACTATGCACTTCGCATTCACCTCAAATGCATATACCCACCAATGGCCCCTCCAACAATAAGGAAATAACCACTATATCAAACAATACATATGATTGAGTTTGTCTCATGAGTAAACAAAAGGAAAACCCCAAAAAAACTTATTGATCTCCATACAGCATTCAATAACGAAACATCCTCGAATTATATGACAACCTCATTCCAACAGCATAGTAAGCTAAAGTCAATCAACATAGTAACATGGGAAAACCCAATACCAAAATATGTAAATAAAAACACACAAAAGAAAAATTGGTCGCAGTGACCCCCCGTTCCAAATTTAAACATGCAAGTATTAGTTGAATTAGAAAACCCGGGTTAGGGATTGGAAAAAAGTCATGGTAAATTAATAAACAAGCCGCATAAACCAAGAGCGGGTTCAATGAGGATATAAACAGTTCAAAGCAAAACAGCAACTCACCCAATTTCTCTTTGCTACTACTGTCTTGTCAAAGAACCTATTATCCTCACCAAAGCTTGGACTAAGACCAGCATAAATTGGTGTCACACCATCAATAAATGAAGCAATGTTATCATCTCGTGTGATGAATTCCTGCAAATCCACACACATAGTAAGAATCCCGATAAAATCTCTTCAAAACTATAACGAGAAGAATGTAATTACCAATATTCCTGGACATACGCAATAGAAATCTCGCTTGAATCTAGATGAGTCAGTGTCGTTAAAAGAGTAGCACATCCATTGAATTACCTACACAATTTATTTAGCTAGTGAAAGATGCACCCAGATATATAGATAGTGAATAAAAACGCATGGTTAAGTTAATGTACTTACGCAGCTGTTGACCCAACTGCGGGGTTTCAAGGTCTAGAAGTCCTTCCTTTGTAAAACCATGCACTCCCGCCCTTCATACTAATCTTGATCTTTGTCCAAGGATGAGCTAACTATCCATTCTTTGATTTGTTCCTCCTTAGTCTCCCCCAACTTAACATTTTTCAGGGTTGGATGAATTGAATGTAACGGGGAAGGGGTAGGAGTCTTCTCAAACTGTGTTAACCCGAGTGAAAAGCTCGGTCTCCCTGGACTCGGTGTATGGTAGCTTGAGTTCTTTGGCAAGACCGTTTGCAGGGGCTGCATGATGATGGCATTTGTTTCGCGCCCCTGTTCAACACTATTGAGTAATTGCTCAAATTCAGGACACTGAACGATAGAGATGTCGAACTCACTGCAAACGAATGCGACATGTAGTTAGCTAAAATTACAGGTTATGCCTAGCTAGACAGTCAATCACATGGCATCCGGTATGAAATATAAAGAAGAGTAGCATACAGCAATGTAATCTAGAAACCACTAACCGGTCAAAATCATAGTCACTGAGCTGGACAAGTGCTTCTGGCGGTGTCCGTGGAGATCCATTTTTTTGGTCAGTTTTTGCTTCCTGAGGGCTATTATGATTGCCCTTGAACACGGGATCTGCTTGTTTCACATCATGTGGCGGAGGCTGCTGTTGGAATAACCGTATCCTTCTAGCAAGCGGCACGTCGTCATCATCATCAGAATCTGGGACTACCAATGGTGCAGCATTGCTTCCTGCCAAATTTTCTCTTCCAATTGCTTTTTTGGTGCCGCGTCTAGAACGTCTTTTGCGGACAAGAACCTTCCTCTTCGTGCCTGTCTTGGATTCCTATGGGGTAAATTCATGTATAGCGTCACGTGCATATAAAATACTGAAACTCTTCATCATAGATATTGTTATTTGAATGCAGAAATAAACAAACATGATAATAACGCAGGTTATACTGATTTACAACTACATGCAGATCACAGCATGTTGCACACCGGCCATGTGAACATCCCATGCAATTTATAACATGACCTATCATAAATAAAGCATATCACCTTATCTGACTCCTTTTATCTTGGCTGAGATGTACTCTTGCATTGGATAGACGGAGATTGGTCAGTGTCCTTGCAAGGCATCTTACACCCTGCTTTCTCGTTAACTGCTTTAGTTGAAGACTGTTTCTTAGATTTTTTCTCTTTGATTGGATTGTTGACTAGGCAACCCTGTGTGTTCAACATGGGACAACAAACAGATGAAAAAAATAATGTGAACTTTAATGCGCTAAGGAAAACGGAACAAACAGACAATCGTTCATCAGTTTTAACCATCTAAAGCCATACTATAGTGAACATCAATAACCCTACTATAGTGAATATCCTCAACTACAGTCAACCAACTAGGCAGCCCCGTAAAGCAACTGTTTCATACATAAGAAGCCATCCAAATATAGAAATCATAAGCTATCTATCCAGTTCAGATTATAACCTAATTGGAGTATCCTAAATCCATCTATTTAATTTACAAAATTAACTCAAATTAACGCTTATTAAAAATAAGACACAACAACTGCATTCAAACAAGCTTTCAACATAAGAGCATGTAAATATCATTCACGGGCATTGAATTCAGCTCTGTCAAACGTTCATTTATAACCACCATATATCAAAACATGCCATGCAGCCACATAAGGAAGTAAATTTAGAATTTTGTAATCGCAGATTCTATTATAAGGATCAAGCATCCTACCACACAAGTAAGGAACCAATTAAATGAGCTCACGAGCTATCATAAGAAAAGCAAATCACCTTTTTTGCCTTCTTGTAGCTTGGATGAGGTGTAGTCTTCCCTTGGTTAGACGGTGATTGGTCAGTGTCCGTCCGTGTCCTTTTACACCGTCCTCTCTCGTTAACTGCTTCACTCGAAGAATGCTTGTTCTTTTTTCTCCGGTTCCTTGCATTGTTGACTATGCAGCCCTGTGTGTTCAACATTGGACAATATAGAGACGAAAAAAGTCAAGGTGAACAGCCAATTGCATTTTTGATCAACTAGATAATGAAAAATACATTATTAGAGTTTGAACCTGTGAGATAACATAGTCGGCCTTCTTATCAAGTTCATTAGTGGTCCATTCAACAATCCAAGGCTCGGGTACTCGACATGCATGCAACAGACCATGTTTTAATCGGTGAAAGTACAAAACCTATACAAAAATATCTTACATGTTAGGAAATAAACCTACAGCCGTACATTGGTTTTAAATTTAAGTAATTAATTCCCATTACCAACAACACGAACATGCACACCCCGCACGTTTCCCAGTTCTCATCTTGAAATTTCCTTATTGCTTCTCGCAGCCATTTTAATATGTGATATGGCCAATGAAAGCTCATAGGGTTCGAGACATCCAATATTGGAGGGAGGTGCCACGGAGAAATAGTCTGTTGGCTTGTGGGGTTCAGAAACATCTTCAAAACAACCATAATGAAGTACCTTCTAAATGTCATCCTCTGTTGCTCGGTCTCCATTGGACAAGCAAATAGAAAGTCCCGCAGTTGGGTTGTGGTTTTCTTCTGAAATTGTCTCTTAATTGCCAAATGTGATTCATCTTCTTTCTGCAGCTCCGGAATTGGTTTCCCTGCGCGAAACAAAACAGTTTACCACTATCACTACGTGTCAACATTGGGATAAGCATTACCATACAGCAAAAGATTTACACCTTAGATAATTTACACTAACCTCGAGAAAGTATGCCGAATACATTGCCGATAAGTTCTGCAGTAATGCGAATGTCCCCGGCGTCGACCCTGAGAGTATTTGTCTCCACGTCATAGGCCCTTGCTAATTGGAGCATGATGCTCTGCTTCACATGCCATTGTGGTACCCGGCACAGGAAATCAAATCCAATGGCCTCAATCTCAGCCAACTTACCTTGCTCATTATGTCGTTCCAAGTGGGTAATTAGGTTGTTAATGTAGCAAGGTGAGCAACGCGTCTCCACTAGTTTCTGTTGAGCAAATCAAATATGGATCAGCAGAAGGTGGTAATAAATACCCAGATATGTTCATTTACTTATGTAATCAACAGGATACCTTTTTACCCATCTGGTTTTGTCTTCGGCCTATTTAGAGATAGGTTTGTCTTTTGCTTGGTCTGCTGTAATTGCTGTTTTCAACTAGCTGCATTATTGCAATCACTAATTACTTACAGGAAAAGAAATAAAACAAAATCTCCTCACTTCTAACACTCGACTCTCATTCTACCCTCAATTCGAGCAACAATCCAAGATGGTCTCAAATTCAATTCCAGGGGCAGTTAACAATAAGAAATGATCTAATACTATATATATAATGACATAAAAAAATTCAAAAATGACCACTCAATTAGTTTATGGACCAAATGATATTAAACATTCAACCTGTCTTATATGATTAAAGTTCCACAATTAATAGAATTCCATTGGAAAAAATTCTACCAAAGTCACCATGTAATAAGGATAACCGAATTAGGAACATGGTATATAAGGAGTGAGCTAAGAAATGTGAAGTCCTGATACAGAGATAACTGAATTCCAAGCAAACTGAAGTGGTAGACATTCTCTAAATGTTTGGTCTAGTGGCATATATGGATAAAACTGGTTAAATTTATGCATGGACTGATCATTAATTATATCAAGCACACCAACATACTTATAGATTCCCGGATAAAAAACTTAATTTCAGGAAGCCACAAAAGAAATACATATATAATTCTCTGTATTGCAGAAAAGAAGACAATTTTGTTTATAATGCAAGCCGTGTAATTTAATATACCAGCATCTAGCAGTGCTCTGTCATGCTAAATTCACACTGTAGAAAAAATTCTACCAAATTTGCCATGTAATAAGATCACAAAATGATTATTCATCCAAAGTGAGTAATAAGGTTAGCCAAATTAATTTTATCTAATACCAGGACCAATGAATATGAAAAGATAAATAAACAAATAGATAAATAAATAAGACCACTAGCAGGCAAAATAATCATAGAAATAGGTTTAGGTAATATGAAGGAGCAACTATACACTAAACATATACACCAATTTCCTAGTAAAGTAACCATCCAACAAATATCAACCAATTTTCAACGAAAGTCAGCCATTATACGCCACGTTGCATGCACATGGTCCACACGAAAAAAGACAAAAAATTTTCAAACTTAATTCATATTTAAACACGATCCCAAACTTTTCCGACCTTTCCCGCGTTAAAATAAAATCATGAAGAACTTCAACAAACTAAACTAACTACAAAAATGGCTCCTACCGCTATTCCAGCATGGCTAATCACGCATTTCATCAACAAAATCCATCTACAATCTAACATGCAACCGCGATTACTAATTAGAAATTGAACAACCTCACCCACTTACCTTGGATGGTTAGGATCCTTCCAGTCAAGATGTTGGATGTCTTTTTGGTGACCTGTTCAGTAGAAGGAGGCTATTTCTCGAAGGTGGGCTACTTCTATGCTCAGAGAGAACGGGTCCCGGTCGCGGAATACTCGGAAGATGTTTAGTTCGGTGGTGAGATCTCCGACACGGCTGTTCTGATCGACGGCTTCTCGCCCGACAGCTGGGTTGCTTGCTTCTCGCCCGGCAGCTGTTCTGATCTTCGACGTGAATGCCAGATGTTCAGTGACGGCGCCGTGCTAGAGGGCAGCGAATAGGTCGCTTGCTTGCAGGTTGCGGCGCTCAGGTTTCTAGCGCCGTCACGACTCTCTGCTACCAATTGGAAGGGTTTGACTGGGTGAAGAGAAATGGCGAAACAAAGGGGATTGGGATTTGGGAAAAAATTAGAAATAACAAAAGTATGGTGGTGTGCTAAAGTGAACAGCCATATTAGGATTAGGGTTAATTTTCTGTTTTAAATTCAATTGGGCCCAATTAAAAAGTCCATTATAGGCATTGTATAGATATTTCATTGTCTCCCTAGCAGGATCCTTTATGGTTTCTTGTAACAATTCTATACACAATTTCAATTCACAAATTTATTTTCTTAGTCTCCTCTCTTGAGTTCTAATATTTTTTTAAAAAGAATTATTTAACAACAATTTACTATTCATAAGTCTATATAAGATTGCACTATATATAGTTAATTATTACACATGCATATACTTTTTTTTGGAAGGGGATATATATGCGCCAAGAGTGGTAATTAACATGAGAAGGAAAGCATATGCATATTAGCATATATAGCACATACGACATCACTACCCAATCCAATATCCATTATATTCATATTTAAATGTCACTACAATATAATGTGCATGTTTGAATAATGCACCTAGGTGAATAATGGTATATCTTTTTGAAAGGAAAATTAATTAAAAGAGAATGCATGCACATCATCTAAAATATGCAAGAAGCTTTGGAATCAAATAATTAGAAACAATTTGGTTAGTCTTCTCGGTAGGATGAAAGGCATCCCAAAAGACATATTTGGAGGCATCAGTGCATGTAAGTGGATTCTTGTCACTGCATAAATAGCTCATTTCAAATGTTCCTGTTGAACAACATGCCTTCTCTACCTCCTCATACCCTGAAATATAATAATATGCCCATATCCATCAATATAAGAAGAAAAAAGTTATTTAATGGTGTAACGTTTCTTTTTTTTTTTTGGGTACATGTGGTGTATGTAATAATGATACTACTTAAACTTGGTTTATCATTTCAATTTTAAGGATAATATTATAGTGAAAAAAGTTCATATATAGATAAATTCATGAGTGTTAAGTAGTAACTAATAAGACAACATTTCTTCTTCTTTTTTTTTTTTCTTCTTTGTCACTCTTGGTCTTATTTGTAGTTTGATTTTAAAGTTATGGGGCCAAGTAATTTTATTGGACTCTCCTAGTTTTTGGCGGTTTTTAAGTTTTGTAATGATACACTACTTAAAATTAAAAAAAAAATCAAAATGTTTAATGCACTTAATACACGAAAAAAGTATACACGAAATTTATTTTATAATTTTAATAAATTAAATACATAATTTTTTTAAAAAATTATTAGTATACACTTAAAATGTGTTAGAATATAATATAACTAAATCCTTTTAATAAATCAAGGATAGTAGTCTCAGCCAGAGTTAGAGGGGTGGACCTCTGTTAGGTATAATGCATTCAGTATGCAATTAATTCAAATTGGAGTCATGTAATAATTATTTAATTTATTCTCACAGTGGTGGCTAATGTGCTGTTTAGATTGAGTGAAAATGATGAAGACAAAATTCTTTGGAAATGAGGAGAAAAAATAAGATTATTTTTAGGATTTTTTAATAATTATTGAAAAGAGAAACCCATGAAGATTTTTTCCCCACAAGTCAAACAAATATGAAAGAAAATATATAGTAGAAAAGGTTAAGTAGATGGATTAGAATATTATTCTTAATTTTAATAAAACAAAAATATATCTTAAAACAAGTCATTCCAATCAATCACTTTCATTCGTAATTAGTTAAACATGCATGCATTGGGAGCTAATTAGTTAAACAAACCAATAAATTTTTTTGGTTCCTAAACATTTCTGATTCACATTCACTAATGTTCACGTTATCAAGTATCAACTTCATTAAGATTTCTATTGGTTTGTCTTACGCAATCCACATCAAAGTTATACAAAATTATTTAATTAGATAGCAACTATGTTGGCTGATTCCCAATGTTTAACCATTAATGGAAAATTTGTGCACAAGTCTCAGTTCAGCTTATTATGATAATAACGAAAGACTCTATCTATGTAGTATTAGCCAATCAAAATTAAAGAGTTGAATTAAGGGTTAAATTTTTTAGTCAATATTAACTATTTCTTAAAATATTTTTTATTTTAAAATTTAAATCTTTAATTTAAATTCTATCTAAATTGTAAATCTTAAATCTTTTAAAAAGTAAAGATTAAAAATATAATTTTATAATAAAAAAATTGATTAATATTGACTAATTAAAAATTAATTTTCTATACTTATTCTAAACGAAATTAGCATAATCAAGTAATAAGACTATTAATTTTGAATAGAAAAACATATATAAAGGCGGAGTAAAATTTGATAAAGAAAAAACATTTTACTACTCCTTACTAATTAAAATCTTTTTTCTTTTATTGTTGTATCAGATTTTTTCTATTTTTTTAAATTTTTATTTAATTTCTAAAGTGCAATAATAAAAGAGTGTTGAGTTCAATTGAAGATAAAAGCCAATTATAAATACAAACACGAGTGACCTAATCCGAATACACCATCATCATACATCATGAGAAATTAGCGTGTACCATGGATTATCATGTACCATAACAAATTTTTTGAAAAGCTTTGTCAGTTAAAGAAAAAAAAAGTTTTGCTACTCCTTGGTTCTAAAATATTTGTTCCAAAAATATATTTTCAATAGCAGCCTTTAACTAACTTCTTTATGAATAATTTATTTTACGTTTATAAGCTTATTCTTTTTGACGTGCAAATAAGATTATTCAATGGCACAATAAATATTGAGAGGACATAATTATAATAATATGAAAAAAGCATACCATATGTGGAAGGCCTTTTAATGATATCATCAAGTATGTCATATGCATTTGCTGAAACTGCTTTCAATTGTGGCAGGTGCCTATTAAGCTTTGAGATCAAATTCTCCAACTTGGCATTGAACCCCAAAGCCACATCGTTATATTCATCATTGCAAGCATGGTCACCAAAGATATTTGTAGCCCTCTCCAATGGGAGACACCCCATAGGAACAAGGCCAGTTATGGATAATTTTCTTGCTCCAAGTGCATACAATTCCCTAATGAAATTCTCAGCAATTCCCAATAGAAAATCTTGGTATTGTGTAACTGTGAATTGAGTTCTTCTAGTTGGGAAAATGTAATAGTTCTCAAGAAAATCATTGGTTCCTAAGCTCATAAGATATAAAGCTTCTCTTATGATATGATTTGCCTTCTCTACTCCAAGATGCTCTCTCAATTTTACTTGGTACTCCTTGTACAACTCCAATTCTTTCCACAATGGTATTACATTCTGTGTAAGATAATATTGACATGGATTATTAATTATTAGGTGCGTGATGGTGAAAATAGTAATAATTTCAAGATTTATGATGAATTTGATATTTTGTGCAAAATATTATCATATATTTTTTTATTTATGATAACTCATAAGCTCCTATATTATTTTGATGAGACTAATTTCAAGAATTGTAATTAGCATAACAAGTTTGTATTGTCTTCTAATTCTATACATGTATTTCAATCCAAAGGTCAACGGTCAAACAACATTTAGGACGATTAATCTCAATAATTTTATCGAATTTTTAATTAAATTTTTACAATTTAAAAGTTTTTAATTAAATTTTATATTAGAATTTATTTTTAGAATATTCTATAATTTATCTTAAATCAAAATTAAAAATAGATATTCCAAAAAAATCGTATTTCTTTGGAAAAAATAGTTAAAAAGGACTAAATTAATTTTTTTTATTTAATCTAAAATTTTAATTACAAAATTTTAAACTATAAAAATTTAATTAAAAATTTGGCAAAATAATAAATACTAAAAGAGTAATTAAGTCTTTCATTTATTATCCGGCGGCCGGTGCCTCCCAATTGGATGGTACAAAAGTGTTTCATTTTAAAAGTTGAACATTTTTTTTAAAAAAAGTTTTAGATTATTTAAAATTAAATTTAGTTGTTTCACTGAAT
>NC_029778.3:7508958-7520116 GCF_000817695.3 Arachis duranensis
TAAATGTCCAAAATTTTTAATGTATTATTAAAGTGCAATTAATTTTGTATGAAATTAATATCCGAAAACTATTAAATACTAATTTAGTCAAATTTATTAAATTATTTAACGATTTTTAATTAATCGTTTGAGTTATATTACATGTACACTAAAATTAGCCACCAAAATCAACTATCAGAATAAAATATATATTAGAATATAAATATACATTAAAAATAAATTAAACACACATATATTTATACACAAATATATTTATGACCAATTTTAATAGTTAATTTTAATATACAAATAGTATTTTTGTAACTGTCTCACCATTATTTAAATAAAAAAAAATGGAAGCATACTTACAAGTACATCAGAAGTAGCATTATCATATCCGGTTCCAGCAGAAGCAAAACAAACCCCAGTGGCAAAATCATCAATGTCAAACGCAGGATCTAAGTATGCCGGAATTGATCTCTTCACCCCAAACGCCTCGGCGATGAAATCCGGCGGAACCCTTCCATTACAGAACCTTCCTGTTGGTTGTCCTCCTTCAAAGTCACGCCCATATGGCCTGAAATTGCTCTTTAGAACCGTCAAGATCACGTTGTTGTTCCCCGAATCCACCGATGAATCTCCGAAAACTATCACTGCTGGAACCTTACTTGTTTTCCTGTTAGCCTCCGAGGTTGGAATCGTAACCATAATAGTTAATAATGCTGGGAGTAGTAGCCATGACAATGCCGGATATGTTATGCGCACCATGTGTTTGATAAATTGTTTCATCAGCTTTTTGCGACGAGGAGAATTTGAGCTATCATACCAATGTATATGTATATCATTTATAAATGGTGGGAGATTATTATTGTTGTTATTATTATTTACATGTGAGTGAGTGATTAATTAAATGAGCACTGAAAGGTTGGTGAGGGGATTTTAATGACTGGGTTTTCTTGTGTGAAAAAGGTGTACGATAGATGTTGAAGAACTCAAGAAATCTTGAGGGAAATGGTTTGGTTATAGTAACAACACCTTTAACTTTTAATGGGTGTTTAGTTCGTCAATATTTATTAAACTTTTACGTACTTTAGGGAACTTCAAATAAATAAATGAATTGTAACGAATACTTCATGTAAGCACGTATGAAATGTTTAATTAAGTTAGCGTGGGCTATGCGACGTGCTGAAAAGCATGAAATGGTGCTTTATTTTCCTTTTTTAGGGAAAAGAGCGTTTTGAAGCGACCGTTCAATTGAATTAGGTTCTCTCTTCATTAATGTGCGGTACTTATGGTGAAAATTAAATTTAAGTGTAATGGACTTTACATAAAGTTAGTGAAGTTAATAGTTGAGAGCTCTTAGATGAAAATTTAGTCAAATCAGTTAGATAAAAATTTAGTCAAATCAGTCAAATCATTTAATGACTCTCAATTATTAACTTCATGTAAAATATCTACTGCAACTGAGTTTTCACCGATACTTATACATCAAGATGTCTTTTTTTTCTTTTAAAAAAAATATATTTCCCCTTCTATTACTCCTGTTTTCTTTTTCTTTCTAACTTACTTCTTTTTCCCAGGAATTCGCCTTCCTATAAGGATCCAAAGGTGTTGCTTGTTATCTTTGTTATTTATGTTGTTTTCTCATCTATGTAATTTTTTGTCAAAGAGGATTGAGGAGGAAGAGAGAGAAAAGAGTGGAAGAAAACATAGCCGCATAGTTATCAAATTCGTCCCGACTCGATCGAATCGAAACTTCATGTTATTAATTTGAATTAGGTCATTATTTGAATCCGTCAATTAATTAATTCGATTAAATTTAGTTAAATCCAATTAAAACTGATTCGATCAAATTCAATAGAATTCGGTCAAATATTATTTTTTATACATGATTTTTTCTATTAAATATATTACATAAATAAATTAAATTATATTTACGAATTTAAAAAAATAAATTTTTATTTCNATAATTAATTTAATATAAAAAATAAAATAAAATTTTATATAATTATATAATTATAATCAAATCAATTAATTCAATTTATAATTATCTAATTAAATTAGTAATTTAATAATTTAATAATTTGACCGATTTAATCATCCTACGTTGTAATAACTGAATAGTTAGAATAGATGAATAAGATAAAGGTCAGGTTATATATGTGTTGATAAAGTCATGTGAGAGTCACATGACATCAATGGATTTAGGTGGTGTCATGTACATTGTCAAACGGTTGGTTGTTACATCCTTTAATTAATTAAAGCATGTTTTGTACACAATTAAAATCTAATAGAGCAAAATATTTAAGGGAACAATTATTCATGGCATAATAATTATTATAAGATTATTATCTTATCTTCAACTAATAAGAATATTATAAGATTATTATGCTGATAATTTTTTGTGTATACTAAAATCCATTCGCATGTTTATTGTTTTTATTGTCTAATTTGCAGGCTTGGCGAACTGCAAATTAAACTTCATTTGCAACAATTTTCTTCCATATTTTTGATACAGTATTAGTCAAACTTAATTCACCGAAAAGTTAGTTATTATAACTGGAAATGAAGGCAGCGTGATAGAAAACGATATTAATTAATTTTGCCGACATTTAATTAAGAGACGTCAATAATAACAATCATGTTAATGAAAAAGTATTTAAATTATTGTCGCAATATGATAAGAGTCAAATGACAATAATTAATTAAGTTGATACTCGTAGTATTTAATATGAAACATATAGGAAATTGTTTTCAAGATTTAAGTGATTTTTTTTATGGATAACGCTAGGGAGACAATGAAATATGTCTACAATGGCTACAATGAACTGTTTTATAAGGCCCAATTTAGTTTAATAGGATAAATTAACCCATTAATAACCCTAATCTTTTATAGATGTTTAGTTAACCATACCACAAAATTATAATTAATTACATTTTTTCTCCAAAATCTTAATAAAGGAGATTGAGGCCGTTTCACTCCCAATCAATTAACCTTGCATTTGTTGAACAGAACCAAGAAGACCCCTCAGCGCCGTTTTGCAAGGAAGACTCCGCAGTGCCGCAAACGCCAACCAACCGTGGCCGTCGAGAAGACCCCACCGTCACCGCCCGAGGCCGTCGAGAGAACCACGCCGTGACCGCCCGAGGACGTGGAGAACAGCCCGCCTTCATCGCCCGAGGAAGTCCGTGCCACGCCTCTGATCAGCGTCGAAGGGAGAGCGGCGGCTGAACACCCCGCCGTCACCGACCCGGAAACCGTCCGCGCTGTGCCTTCGGTCAGAGCTGAAGGCAGAGGAGCGCTCACGACCGAAAGGAGCATTCTAGCAGTTTTACTCGCGTGGGCAACGCCATCGCCGACCAGCTGAACATCCGATCCGAGGTAATCAGCCGCGTTCTCGAAGTATCTGTTAGTATCTGTAGTTGTTCATTTTTTGAATGCTTATTGCTGTTACATGCTGTATTAGAGATAGATTTTGTTGATTATATGAGCGTTTAACCATGGTGAGAAAGCTTTGGGTGCCATGGTAGCATCCCGGAGATTGTAGGCTAGGTAGTTCATTTACGTTGTTGCAATTCATGTTGATTTAACTTTAGCACGGGAAAAGTATGAAAAAGTTTGTTCCTTTTGGTTTCATATCATTTTAAATTAATTTTTTTTCCTTTTTTTGGTGTGTATCTGTGTGGACCATGTGCATCTAATTTGACGTTTTCTTGGTTGACCATTGTTGAATCTTCGTTGACATTATCACGAATGGTTACTTTAGTATGATAATGGATGTTTAGTCTTGAAATTTTGATAAAGATTGGTCAATTTTTGCTACCAAATATGTTTCTCTTGTCACTGTAACCAAATAATTAACCTCTCTTTATGATATTGATATGTAATAACACTAAAAGAATTTTGTTCTCAAGCCTGGACCCCCTGATTTTTAGACCTGAGCGAAGAAATTAAAGTTAGTATGCTCTAACAAGGTAATGTTTGCTACATGGACAAAGAAATATGTTGGTGGCTTTGTGAGGCATCTTTGTATCATGTTGTTTTGTGCAAAACAAGCTTGACTTTATATGCATTAATATACTTAAATCCTGCTTCTAGCTACATGAGCCGGATAAATACACAGTATTAATTTTTTTTTGTGCCGCAGGAAGCCGTAAAACAACCATTCTATCTCAAGTTCAGACTCTCAACAAATCAAGCGTGTTAACCTACTATTAGGTGAATCCCCTTTGTTTAGTTTTCCTTATATAATAATTCTCACAACATGCATGTTGGTTTATACAACTTGATATCACGGTGTCCGCTTTCTATATGTTTGTATTTGTTGCGTTGTTGGATGGCTTCTAAGATTCCGCTTGAAACATGTATCTATCATCTTTGTTCCAACCTACTGATGAACAGCTAAGTGTCGTCGCTGAATCTTGTGCTAGGAAGAGGACTGAAACCATAATTGTGTCTTTGGTGCATCTTATAATTTCTAAACGGTCTTGTTTATTATGTCATTCAACAGTTTATAATGAACACGCTTATTTTATCTTTTGGTTTTTGTATGATTATTGATTGTTAAATAAAAATTTCAATTCTATATGCTCATGTCAGACTTGCCTGAAGTGAATAGCTTTTTTGTGAATCATTTATTGGCATGCCCTCTAGTGAAGGAAGAAAATAATATCTGGAGCTCTCTACTTGATGAATTGTGTGAAACTAGTTTTTCTTGATGTTTGGTATGTTTGTAGTTGAAAGATGTGCTCCTGGTATTCGATTGTTAGTGATATTTGACATGACCCATAATTATTTTGATTGTTAGTTAAGTGTGTGGATGGTTAGTTGTATTGTGTATCTGCTGATATATGTATTGATGAATTAGTTTTTCATCCTAATTATAGATGGTTTACTGTTTCTGTTCCTTCTAATTTTAGATGCAATGAATCTTGCTTAGATGCTTGGTTATTTCTAGTGAAGAACTCCATTGTTGCAATTTCAGTATATTAGAACGTGTAAATTATGGGTGTAGATGGTTGCAATTGATTTAGTGTTAGATAAATAATACCTACTGAAGTGATTCATGGTTGAGCTATTGTTGTTGGTAGTGAGATTCTAGCACTTATAGTCTTTAAGATTGGATGAAGGTTGTCTAATTCTATTAGACCTCCTTGGTACAGGGCATGTGAGTGTATGGATTGGTTTTTGTGTGTTTGAGTTAAGGGTGCAGGAGTTGTCACTATTTGTGTATGTGTGCTATTTATATCATTATGTGCAGTATCATCACGTATATTGTTTTGTGCAGTGTCATCATTTATTTGAACTTCATTATTAATGTGAGACTTATTATGACTAACTTGTGTAATTTCAATTTGAAAGTTCAAAGGCTGATTATTTTCTCCATGATATTCATGATAAGCATAATCATATGAAAAAGGATCCTGGCTTATGGTTTTATTGTAATACTGTTCATAACCTTCAGGTATTGCATGTTGCTTTAGAAAAGGAAAATAAAACTCATAATTCTACATTTCTTGATATGAAAATTTGTCTGCTTTATAAATCTAAGAGTACAAGGTTGGAATGATTACAAGGTTTATTTGCTACGTTATTAATTTTTTTTTACTTGTGTATAAACTGAAAAGATGTTTGCATTGGATTGCAGAGGACATATTGCGTGATTTTATATGTGGCTTACCCATGAAGAGGACCATTACACAATAGATTGAAGAATTATCCAAGAAAAAGACGGACAAAAGAAGAAAAAAATAAGTCGAATAAAAGTGAAAATAGTACAATCCTCTTTGATATTGTTTATTTGTTGAATAGTTAGAGTTTAGTTATAAGACAGTATGATGTTTTTTAGTCACAAATGTATAGATATTCCTTTTTTTTATTTTGCTTGTCTCAATCGAATAAACATCCAGTTAAAAATAAAAATAACTATCCGCATACCTAGTGAATTGAACATCCGTTGTATCGCAATTAAAAATTATGATTTGGAATTGGCCATTTTACTAGTGATCAATGATCATGTACTGCAGTTAGCCAGCAATAGCAAGGTAACTATTTTGTGACAAAACTGACTCACTCTTTTTGTTTCATGCATTTTATTATTCTATTATTTCTTTGGGTTCTAAAGGGTAAAAATTAATTACTTAACCTTTCTTTTTTTTCATTATTGTTACTTTTCATGCATTGATGACACGAATATATCATACTTTAAAAAGGATTGCAATCATCTGAATGATGTAAATGCATAAACCACATACATAGATGTAGGTTAATTTAGAAAAACATTAAAATCAAGGGAGAATTCACTCTTATCTAATCTTGGTCACAATTTAATTTATACCACTATCAATAAAATTAGTATAATGAACATCCAACATAATTTAATTGTATTTATTTGAATCTAATACTAACAACCAAACATCCACTGAACAATGAAAATAACCATCCGTATATCTAGTAAAATGAACATCTAACATAATTTAAATGTATTTACTTGAATCCAATCCGAACAACTAAACACTTAATAATGAAATTGACCATCTACAGACCTAGTAAAATGAACATACAGCATAACTTAATTTGGTCTACTTGAATCCAATACAAAAAGCTAAACATCACTTAGTTTATGAATCCTAATCTTACTTACGAAACCGACTTTCTTTATATAGTTCGCATAAAAATCCTGTTCCAGTTGCAAAGATCAAACCGCAATCCAACTCTTGGTATTTCTTCTTTATGGAGGCCACTGTGATTCGGTAACTATGTATCAATTCACAACAAACATCGCTCAATGTCACATATGAATATTACTAGATTGTAAAATCTACTTATTGTTAAATCAACAATAAGTTAAAATTTGAACCTCATGCCTCAGTTTCATCACATCCAACATAATTTATTTGTATTTACTTGAATCCAATCCAAACAACTAAATAATTAATAATGAAATTAACCATCCATTAAAACTTCAAAGGAAAGGATAACTTCAAACAACTAAACACATAATTTATTTGCACAACATAGGCATATAGAAGAAATAGAATTGGCAAAAATAAATAGTGAAGATAAGTTTGAGTATACTATTATCCTAGTAAGTATTTAGGATTAAAAAAATTACACAAAAACACAATAACATACATTAAAACCTCAAAGGAAAGGATAACTTTAACAACTTATATTGTCAAGATAATTTTCAGTCACACTAAACTAGAATTGTTCTTACCAATTACCTGTGACCAATAATGAATCTAATAACAATTTCCTTCTCGCGCTCTAACTGAAGAAGTTGTTTTCCTGTTCAAACAGGTATTAGATATATATTAAAGTTGGCCATGCCATTCTAATTCAATGTCCTCTCAATGTTAGGATCCATATAAACATCTATCAGCATAAAACTTTTCCTCTAATATTTTATCCCATTTTTTAAAGGTAGATACTAACATTGACTCTTAGTAGAAACAGTTTCTAGGGGAAATATAATATACCCTGAGGCATCCAAGTCTCTCGGACCGAATCACGCCTCTTCCTACTGTTGAAAGCTGTGTTTATTCCAATCACTACAAAGGCCTTCTTCCTAGGAGCACCTTCCCCGGATATCTCCATGGTAGTGGCCGTGCTATTCGAGTATGAGATCCTGGCTTCATGAGAACTCCTAGCAGCTGCTAGTTCCAATTGAAGCATGAAAAATTGCTTATCTAAAGCCCTGGCATGTCTCAATATAAATACAGAGAGGGAAAAAAAAGCAATTATTCATTTATTATTCAACCCCAAAATACAATAAAAATACAAATAAGAAAGCTCCAATTGCAACCAAATCTAAGCCAAAAAAGGAAAGAGACTCAGGTTAATTAGTTAAATGCTCACATGCTCAAATTATGTTTCCCTTTCAACAGACGCGATGCAGGGGAGCAGAGGGCAGCCTTCTTCGTCGGGAACGCGTGGCGCATCGGAGCAGAGGGCAATCTTCTTCACCGTCGGGAAGGCGACGCAGGGGATCAGAGGCATTGCGGCTTGCAGCGCAGTGGCACGACTTTCGAGTGCCGTTTTGGGGTTGGGTTTCTTCATCGTGAGTGGGGGAATCGCGGTGGTGTTGGGGGTGGCTTTGTGCATGGAAGAAGCCGCGGATGTCTCGCCTCACGGGTGGGGGAGTCACGTCAGAGAAAGAAGTCACGGTGGGCTGCACGTTGCGCCGATCAATTTCATGTGGGAAAAAGATTTTCAGGGGACGGCGGGTGCTCGAAGATTGCCGTAGAGGGGGGCGGCATCGGCTGTGGATGCACGGCAATTGCTGGCGTCCAGTAGGTGAGAGGGTCCAGCGAGAGAAAGATAAGCTGAGAGGCTAGTTGCAGAGCCTCAATTCACCAATATGAAAACCCTAATTTGTTTCAAATTTTAAATTAGAAAGAATTCAAAATTAATTAATAACCCATAATTTAATTTTAATTTCAATTAAACCCCATTGTTTGCATTGTACAATAAGGCTATTGTCTCCTCATACTTTCCCTTTTCTAAAATGTGGGATTATTTAATGTATGGAGTACAAATCGAACCATCCGATTTTTAAGAGGTACAGAAATCGGAATGTTCGATTATTAGGTGCACAAATCGGGCTCCGATTTGTGTTGAAAAAATTTAAAAAAATTGGAGTACACAAATCGGACTTTGTGTACTCCAAATTTTTTAAATTTTTTACCTTCGATTTATGTACCTCTCGTAGTTTTAAAAAACACACAAAATTATCATGTTAAAGTGTAACACTCATTCTACTTCCGTATCCAAATTTTTTAGCCTCCAAACTATACGATCGATTGGCGATTTATATCTAAAAGTGAAAGAATTTGTATTGCCTGAGTATTACATTAATCCAGCCATATCTAAGCCTCTAGTGAGGGCAAATGCGGAGGCCAGGGCCGTCCTAGTGACACAGAAGACAAGTTTATTATTTTTGCATCAGCTAGTTTATGGCAGATTATATCAATGGAGAAAGCCGTGGAAATTGTGTATGAAGCCCGCAATAGAAGGGTAACTAATTTCCCTAATATATATTTAAATACATAAATTTTCCTAATTTTTTCTAATGTATATTTAAACACTCCTCTTATTATTATTAGGGGCGGAAGGAAATTGCGCCAACATGCGATTGAAGAAGTTGCGAAAACGCATAAAACTAGTTATGATCGTATTATTCGTCTCGAAGATGGATCAAGACATGAATTCCATAACGACATTACTGTAATTATTTTTGAAAATTAAACATATTCTGTGATGTGAATTCATATAAGAGTTCATATGTTTTTTTCTAAAATGTTATCAATTATGTTTTTAAGAGAGACATAATTTTTACATGTAGTTTAATCCAAACTGCACTTGAAATTGACATTTTTTTATTTAATATTGGATTAACAATGATATTTTTTTAAATTGTGATCTACTGTGATATTTTTCTAGAATGTAGGATGATTTAATATACGGAGTACAAATCAGACCGTCCGATTTTTAGATACAAATCGGACCGTCCGATTTCTGTACTCGGACTGTCCGATTTGTGTTGAAAAAATTAAAATAATTTGGAGTACACCGATTTGTGTACTCCAAATTTTTTAAAATTTTTCAACCCAAATCAGTGGGTCCAATTTGTGTACTCCAAACTTTTAAAATTTTTTAAACACAAATCAGAGGGTCCGATTTATGTACCTCCCATAATTTTAAAAAACACTAAAAATTACCATGTTAAGATATAATATTCATTCTACTTCCATATCCAATTTTTTTAGCCTAAATTGATGGATATAGTGAAGCCAGAGTTGAAAAAGATAGTGACTTGAATAGCTATAGGAGGTATCAACAAAGTGTCATCCTCTAAGGCAACACCAATATCAGCTTTTATCAAGCCACTGTTCATTATGTTTTCTTTCACATTAGTATGTCATTTACTTCAAACTTGTTACGTTATACTTATAATATATTTTTAAAATTTTGATAAATATTTAATTATTAATTAATTAATAGTATAATTTTTATAGTAAACACTTTTTTTTTGTCTCCAATGAACACTATTTTTAATAAATGAATTCGATATATTAAATATAATATTATTTAGACAAATATTATTGGATTGGGTAGGGTTGTGTTGGTAAAAAATAATATATATAATAAATTTTTGATTAGGCTAAGTTTTTCATAGGTTAAACCATGTTTTTAATTTAATATTTAAAATTATTGTAATGAATATATAGACTAAATTTGTTAAACTCCTCATAAATCATACTTGGATTGGGTTTTTCCATTTTAAAATAAATTATGCACAATGGTCCTCTCAAAAATAATTTACAATGGTCCTCTGGTATTTCTCTCCGCTTTTTAAGTATGCAATGAATGTTTTTCGCCAATTGTCCTCTCCCTGTGAAATACTCAAAACAGATTTTATTCTAAACTTGGTTGTGTTAGTGTAACATGGTGGAGCTTATCTGTTTGATCAATTATCCTATGTGTTGCCAATTTTGATAAAATATCGGTTCTGTAGTTTTGATCTCTAGGTATGTGTAGTATTTCAAAATTTTAAAAAGATCTCATTAGGGTTTTGACCGAACTTAAATATTTTTTAAGAGTGTATCTCGTATCTGAAATTGGCCGTTTACCTGTTGCACCACGAGTAGTAAGTCGCAGTGTACCATTAGGTTGGAGATTCCCACTTCCTTGGCCAATCTTAAGCCTGCTAGTAAAATCTCGTACTCGGCGTGATTGTTTGTTGCCTGAAAGAGAAATTTGATTGATTGTTCGGCCTGTACTCCTTCGCTGTCCATTAGGAGGATTCCTACCCCGCATCTATTTTCGTTTGATGCACCGTCTACATATGGTTCCCATGTTTTGCGGTGTTCTTCTTTGTCTGTGAATTCTGTTATGAAGTCGGCTAATACCTGGGCTTTGGGTGATCCTCGTGACTGATATGAGATGTCGAATTCAGAGAGTTCGATTGCCCATTTTGTCATTCGTCCCGCTAAATTTGGTTTTGATAATATTTGGCGTAGGGGATGACCTGTACGGACTATGATCGGATGTGTCTTGAAGTAATGTCTTAAGCCCCGAGCGGTAACTACTAAACCAAATGCCAGTTTTTCTATTGTTGGGTACCTTAGCTCTGCATCTTGTAAGACTTTGCTCACAAAATATACCGGATGTTGC
>NC_029778.3:7522414-7558318 GCF_000817695.3 Arachis duranensis
AATAATAATAATAATAATAATAATAAATAAATAAATAAATAAATAAATAAATAAATAACATGACATTATTATTTTCCTTTTCCTAATTTTTAGCCGTTACTTTTTAATTATTACCTTAAGACTAGTTCCAAGTCAATATATAACAACCACATCAATCCCTAACCACAGAACCTTAATTTATCCAATAATAGCAAGGCAAGCACTAGCTTTAAAATTCCATGCAATCACTTGAATTGATCTCACACACACAACTTAGTAATTAAAAACAACAACAACAACAACAAGCAATGGCTACATACTCATCAAGAAGAGTCGTTGTTGTGTTTGGTGTTGGAATTCTTCTTGTTACCCTAATGTGCAACATGAAATGCAGCATGGCAAATAAAGATAATGAAGTAGGAGTGAATGTAAAGGTTCAGCATGGAGGGTGTCACCATGGCAAGAACTCAGAGAGAGGAGAGGAATGCACAAGTGAGGATGATCATCTTGGTTTGTATGCTGATGTTGATGACACTTTCAAGGCCAAGCACCATGTTAAGATTACTCATACTCATACTCATAATCATAACAATCATCATGCCAAACATCATCAAAATGCTGAGCATGACTCACCACACAGTGGTAACAACAATGTCCATGTCTTGGGACATTGATCAACAACGGAATCATCATCATCTTTTCTTTTCTTTTATGTTGCTTTGAGTAATTAATTAATCATCAATTTGTCACATTTTTGTTTTTTTTTTCGTTAGTAATTTTGATGTGGTAAGAGTTATTTATATGTTTCTTTTTCTTGTTATTATTATGGAATTTGGATGAGATAAATTATTATGATATGAGTCATTTTCTTGGAGAATATATGCATGGGTGTTATTAGGGTTACAAATCTCGGAGTGGAATGTATTGTATTTCTATTTTCATTCTAATCCTTCTTACCATTTTTACTTTGTCTCAGAGTGATTCTCAAAATTCAAAAGAATATATAAAGATACCGATGAGTTGAAGGTAAAATAAATACATATATATTTGGAACTTAATTTTTACGGTCAACTAATTATTTACAGTAAAAATAATTAATTTTTCTATCTATTATTTAAAAAGTTGTCTATATCTTTAATTTTTTTCTTATAGACATAACACATCTTAATCATCTTTAAATTTCATCCGAGCTTTTATCTATTAAGAAAAATAGACAAAACAACTCCTATAATTAAATGATAAACAGTTGTCAGTGCTATGCTAGGTGTCATTCACCACTAGTGTTAGAAGAAGAGTCTATAATAGAGAAGAAGTAACCACTAAAAAAAACATCAGAAGAGAGGAAACAACAACAATATAGAATCACAAGTGGAATGTGCCCACCCGCTTTGAGGCATAAGTGTGAATGCGAATTGGATATATGATCAAAATTTCGATTCAATCCACACTAAAATCATCAGATTGGATTCAATATCCGCAAATTTTTAAACTTAAATCTGATATCGGATATATCCACAAAATATCAAAATATTTTTAAAAACTTATTTTTATTAAAAAATTAATAAAATTCTCTTTTCTATTCGTTTAACTATTTTTACTCTTAAAATAAAATTAAACATACTTTTCTTAAATAATAAAAATAAAATAATATAACATATATGGTAATTATTAGTTAAAATAAAACATAAAAAGAATATTTACTTATTTATTTTTGCTTATAAGCGGATATGCAGATTGGATATGCAAATAGATACATAAAATTCGCAATCCGATCTTATTAGACTGCGAACCCGATCTGATCTGGTAGCCTTGCGGATCGGATCTATATCCACAATTTTCAGATCGGATTCGGATAAATATCGCGGATATGTGGATCAGATCTGATCCACGAATATCCCTACCGAGGCACATCGCGTCTTCAAGGAGTCCATTGTTACCTAGATTTTTTTTACTAGTTTAATATTGATGGTAATTAATTATATTAGGAGTATATAAGGTTAATCACAAAATATTTTTTTTCAAAGATAGGAGTGAGACTCGAATCTGTAACCTCTAAAGAACGAACTGGCATAAGATGAATGAAAACAGAAAAACTAACAAAAAAATATTTTGTTGTTAACCTTATGTACTCCTACTATAATTCATTATCATCTACATTAAACTAATAAAAAAAATAATCTAGGTAAAGAGGTGCTCTCTCCTCCGCATCAAGCTCGTCTTCTTCTTCCCCTCTCCTGCCATAGTGTTCCTCGTGTCGGCCATGGCCTTGGTCCTGGAGATTTATCTAATGGCGATGTTGAGCCTGAGGCTGGTGGTATCTATGGCGGAGAAGAGATTTGGATGGAAGACAATTTGAATTAGGTGTTCGTGGCAGTTTTGGGACTGATCCGATGAAAGGTGCTTTAGGATGATGGTGGTGGTTCAGGGTAAGAAGGAGGAGAGGAAGAGAAAACTAAAACACCTGACATCTGACACGGACAACCATTTGCTATTCGATTGCAGGAGTCGTTTTGTCAACTTTTAATGAATGAAGATATGATGAAATTTAAGGATGATTACGATGCATTATGGCTCACGAAAAAAAGTTACATATTGGAAAAAATATTTACCCTAATATATACTATGTTAAATAATCTTGTCAAATGTATATAAAATAATTTAATGATTTTTAACCATTATTTTTATTTAAATATATTTTAGTCTGAATAAATATTGAAATATTTTTATCAATTTATATCTCTCAATATTCTAATATTAAAAATTGCAAGTTACAGCTTTAAATGAGTAATGTAGCACAAAGAAAAATTGAATGAATGTGCAACAGAAATCAGAAATTGATGATGAATGTGGCAGTAGTTACAGTGACAAGTCACTGCACTTTACTGAATGCACTAAGGGTCAAAGGCCGGTGGTCACTACTAGTACTCACTCACTACCTATTTTATATAAAAAATTATTTGGAGACCAAAATTTGCAAGGTTAAAGATAGTCATATTTTTTTTCATTTATATTTATTAATTATTATTAAAATAAATATATACTATTAAATATAATAAATATATAATTTTTTTGGTGTTCAAATCATGAAAACATTAGAGACCCATTAGTGTTCTAATTATTATAGATCAATTGCATGACAAAAATATCAGTGAACAATTCATGAGGAGATATAATTCACAACATTGCAATGAAAATTAATCCAAGTTTTTTGACATCATTCTAAACCAATATAAAAAAACTGACCCTCATCCATAGTTGAATTTTGCAAGAGAAATGCTAAACACTTGGATTTGGTTGTTTAAACTTGTATGCTTTCTATAGATGGTAATTGACAGCAATATTAAAAAACAGGATAATGTCAAAAGTGCAGATCTATTGGTGCACATTAGAGCAGTAAAACTACAATATGGTGTAAAAGTCAACACTACAAAGCAAGGTAATTGTAATTTGAAAAAAAAAACTATGAAAATATTTTAAATAAACAAAAGAAAAAATTAAAAGAAAAAAAAAACTTTGTATACTTTCACAAGTCATTGATGATTATTGAAACATGGTTGTGATCATGATCAAGAAGTCAAGAACCATCCATTTGGATATCTGTGCCATTTGGATTTGGTGGATTTGCATTGAATGGGATTCCAGTCACAACCTTCTGTGTTTGGCCAGCTCCAAATGTGAACTCGGCCGGAGCTATATCTAAGGGTGGTCGGGCGAATATTGAAGTAGTTCCAGCAGCAGTGAAGGCGGGATGTGATGGAGCCGACTCACTGATCTTTGGGAAGCCAAAGTTGATCGGACCTGCAGCAGGAGAGAAACCAGCCAGAACAGAGCCGCCACCGTCGATTGATCCGAACATCTTGTTCTCAAACTCCTGCAGTTGCTGGAAGACAACTACATTATGGAAGAAAGGATGCATGTCAGAATGATGATAATTGCACTATTACATATTGCCGGTCCTCGGTCGATTTGACCCTTGATTCATTCAGTAATTCATAAGCTCGGTTGACCATTTACATGAAGGTTTCATGTTATTTCTCTTCATAAAAAAGAGCATTTTCTTCCATTGACTAACTGTTGAAATATGAGACTTGTATTGGAAGAAAGATCAAAACATACCTTCTGTTAATTCCACAGATGGTCGCCGTTCCTTGACCCATTGATAACTTTGTGCCAGTCTCCATCCTTTTGACTTCATCAAGTATGCAATCACGATGGCTGGAGACCTGTCGTAGGATGTGATTCAGAAAATTAGCGTAAATATCAATGTTTGTTACAGCATACTCAAAGGCAAGTATACAGTTATGAGGATTGCCGCAATATCTTACCTACTCTTTCCAGACATGCAATGAACCAGAACACGAGCCTTATCTTTCTCACATTGCTCTGCAAAAAAAGCAACCAGTTTTGGTTTTGTTGTACATGATCATTATTACAGATTTATTAAAACATGATAATGGAATGAATATTTAAGATAGAGCTACAATAGTTGTCACGTGATTATTATTTTTTCTTCACTGAAAAGAAATCCACGACAGATGATCATAGAGAGAGGAGAATACAAAATTTATGGTTCTTTTTTTATGACAAGCTTTGGTCTAACGGTGAAGCTGGTACTTTATCGCCTGCATATTATTGATTCAAAACCTGAAAACATCATTTGTATGTGGGCAAGCTACCTCTACCCTCTCCAGAACCCATCATGTGGCGTTATTTTTAAAAAAAAAATTGTGTACAATTTTCCATCAACCATGCCAATATCCAAATAAACAGAGAACATCTATCCCTATCTATCACCCTGGTACATCAGTATTGTGCTTGTTTGTTCGCAATTTGGACAACGGACTATTGGAAGGTTTCTTACTCTAAGAGAAAACTATAATAAATCACTGTGATACATTGCTTTGATGTTTTGTAAGACACCACCAGTAGAAACAGAAAAGTAGGCACATGTATGCCCATTGCGAACATGAGCAAAAGCAGATCATGAACCTCTTTAAAACAGGCATCCTGAAGGTAACATAAAATCCTTAATGAGACATTGCATTTAAGCTCATACCATGGTTTTGGGCTTTTGGTTTTTTTTTTTTTTTTTGGGGTCGGGGGTTGATTAACATAAAATAGAAGTATCAAGACAGAAGAAAGCAATATATAACTAATGTTATCACATGCATTGAAACAAAGAAAGTTATAAATGAATCGCAAATTCGTCACTCTAGAATGCACACCTGGCTGAAGATAAGTAAATATCCGAGTCTCGTGGGTGCAAAAATAAATATATAAAAGAAATAAAGCATGACGATACTAGCTGATATCCCAAAAGACAATAAACGTGCAATCATCATTTTTGATAAGTATTCATAAAAATGGTAAACCAACAAGAAGTTTAAAAAATGCACCTTGGAAACGAAATGATCAGGACTTTAAATTTCAACGGACAAGAAAGAACATACCTAAAAACTGAATTGCTTCTTCAAATGGCAAAGTTTTATCATCTGGTAGGCAGTGATAGGTAAATGAGTTCTTGTAGAGATTTTGACAGGAAGGAACAGTCTGCACGGGTAAAAAATTCAAAGGTAGAATAAAAAAATTAACTGCGGAAAATTTTGGATATATAAATCAACCTTATAAATCTTTTCTTTCTGGGAATGGATACAACAATCATCATGAGAAACAGAATTTACCAACAATCATCATGAGAAACAGAATTTACCATGATTAGTTAAAAACGATAATTATCACCATGTCTGCTATTACACTCTACTCATTCTGTGTTACTATTCAAAGAAAATAATTGTTTATTTTCTCTTGCTAGATCATTAGAGAAAAAATTACAACTCCATTAACTCTTCAAATAAAAAACTTAACTCAAGCATTACCCCCATTTAATCTTAATGTCATTATTTTGATGTCCTCAAAGCTCAAACTTCTCAATCAAGAGAGCAAAGCAACAGTGTGTAACATATTTGGAGGTCCTTCAACCTTTACTCCATTATATATCCAATTAGAAGTTGGAACTAAAATTCCAGTTTCATTACACCTAAGCAATTAATATTGACAGCTATTATAAAGAACACAAAAACCATTTAAGTACCGTGTCCACATGTGAAACTCGTGCGTTAGATCTTATATGCCGCATCGACAACACGAATTAGAGGACACAACATAGATATTTAAGAGCTTTTGTTTGTTTAAAACTTTCAGTTTTCTTTAAACTCTTGACCACACGCGCCAATGCATTTATCATGGCCGCGTCTAGGATTTGAAAATTTGGTATGTCCGTTGCGCATCCTATATTGATTAAATTACTTTTCTTAGTGCAATGTAACTAGACAAATTTCATGTGTTCCCCCTATTAGAGGACACAACAGAGACAACTATTTAAAAGTTTTTGTTTGTTTAAAACTTTCAAGCACTTTTTAACAATGAGGTGAAGTGTTTTCTTCAAATTCTCGACCACGCGCGCCAATGCATTTATCATCGCCGCGCCTAGGATTTGAAAATTCGGTATGACTGTTGGGCATCCTATATCCATTTAAGTAATTTTCTTACTGCAAAGTATCAAGACATGTTTCATGAGTTCCCCCAGTCACCCGAAGAAAAACCTAACTTCCCAATTAGCCCAACCAATTCACATCTTCAGAACCCTAACTATACATCAACCAAGAATGAAATCTTTAACTTGAAATCACCACCTTGCATTGGCCACTCAGAAATCCCAAAGTGTGTTTTTCGCAAACCTGTAACCTAAAGTCCTAAACTATGAAAGGTTCCACTCCTCCACTGCTGAAATCTCAAAAAACACACACAACACACACAACATTTCACTAATCAAGAACATCAAAACATGCATCATCATCATCATTATCATCATCATCATCATTCAATCCAAGGCATTACCATAGAAAACATTCAAATAATATCAATGCCACAACAATGAGAACAATTAACGGGAAAAAAATTAACCTAATTTTTCACAACCCATCAATCACATAAAGAAAAAAGGAGCAAGAGAACAAAACCCTCCTTTCTTACATTGAGGATACGAGAGATTCCTTGAGTCTTGAGAAGCTCAGAGCGCGATGCGTTGTCGTAGCTACCGAGGTACAGAAACTCCGGCAAGATCACCGACGGGAAGGCGCTAACTTGCACTGATGATTTCTCCGATCCAACGGGAATCCGGTGGCCGCAAACCGAACACACTTCACCTTCTTCGTACTTGTGATAGTGCCCACACACTCCACAGGGGTTTTCCCTCTCCCTCTTCCTCATAATCACGGAAACTTAAACAAAACAGCTACTTCCCCCTTTTCGGATCGATAATCAGCAGAGTAACAAGGATGCTAGGTAAAGAAAAGGGGGTTAAAACTTAAAAATCGGATTTTTAAATTGGAGACTGATTGAGAATTATAAAAGGACGAAGACCGGGATCAAAGAAGAGAAAAAGAGAAGGTGGGTTGTGAAGGATTCAGGGTAAAGATTAGAGCTTTGGTGAAAATGAAGGGAAGAGAGAGAAGTAGTGATTATAAGTAAGGAAGGGATCAAAGGAAGTTTCTTTCTTTTCTTCTTTCCTTTTTTTCTCTTTTTTTTTCCCTTTGTTTTTTTCTTTTAAGTTGATAAACACAGTGTTTTGTCAGAACCTATTTACAACTGGAATTTGGATTTTGATCAGTAAAAAATCTGTGTTGTAGAGTGAGAACTGAGAACTGAGAATTTGAGAAAGGTTAATGTGTTTCACTCACTCAAAGTGGTGAAATTATATCTGAATTTGTTCGCAGTGACTAACGGGTTTGTGAATGTGAAAGTGGTTTCTATTATTTTTACATTGGTTGGATTTGGATATTGGGAGGTTCGAGATTCTAGGTTTTGGCACGTGACATGTGTAGGAGAGAAATCCAGGTTTCTTATTCTTATTGTCGTAGATCTCGTACAAACACACTTCACTAACACTCATCAGGAATATAATAAGAGGAATATACTTAAAAAGTTAAAATTGTAAATCATCATCTGGTAAAATTAATTTTACGTGAAATTTATAGTTGAAAATTATTAATAATTTAATTAAATTTATTAAATTATTTAATGATTTTGAGTTATTATAATATATATTTAGAAAGATTTTTTAGTTTATGTTTAGTTTATTTTGTTGTTAAAATTTGTTAAAAGATTTAATTTAGTTTTGATTTATTTAGTAGTATTTTTAAAAAATTTAAATTTAAATTAAATATGATTTAATTCAATAAAGATTAAATCTAATTTAAATTATTTTTAGAGATTTAAATTCAAATTAGATATCTAAAAAGATTTGACTCATTTTTAAGTTGATCTACTAGGAGTATTCTTTTTAAATTAATTTTTTATGAATAAAAATTTGTTTGAGTTTGTTTGAGAAAATTTTTTTAAAGACTCGTTGAACAGAATTCTTTAACTGTTGCATCAGGAAATTAAATTAAGGTCAAAGAATTTTTTTTTTTCAACTAATTTTAGGTTCTGTTACATGTCATATACACTTCATATAAAGTTAATTATATATGTATTTTTATTTTTTTATATAAAATTAATAGTTTAGAATAGTTAAATAATAATTTAATCAAATTTATTAAATTATTTAACGATTTAATTTCCATTATTTACTATTTAAGATAGGGATTGCACGTTGAAACAAAATTGGGAGTGGCTAAGAAAATTCAAGGATGCTTCCCATGAAATGGCCCTATCTGTATTTGGTATAGTCTACAGTTTAATCAAAATATATGCATTACGTGATATTATCCATCCAACAGTTCCATCACCATCTCTCTTTTAATTTTTTTATTTTGCAAGTTACAACAACATTTTAGTTTTGATACAAATTCTTCAAACAGTAAATTATATGTTAGTTTGATCAAAGAAATATCTGTTGCTAAAAAATTATAACTTAGTATAACCCTCTATCTCTCTAATATAAGCACCATAATTTTGTGACACGATGTTTTTATTAGGTAATTATTAAGACGTAGATATTATTGTTTTTTAATAAGAACGGTTCTCATTTTTTGTTAACACCGTCGTTTTTTAACACTTAATTCTGAAATTGCTTTTATCTCGTAGTTTGTTTTAGTTTTTGGCTAAATGACGGTGATTTGTCACGTGGATAAATGATAAATAAAATTTTTTTTCTTTTTTTCGTTGTTTATCCTTATCTATATCTGTTTTTATAATGGCGTAAAAAGAATACAATTTGAATCCGCAAGTAAATTCTTTCCATGCAAAAGTAATTATTTACTATATACAAAAGGTATTAGTGGCTAAATAATTTATATATAGAATTAGGATGAGTGTTATACTTGAATATTATAACTTTTGGTATTTTTCAATTATAAAAAGTATATAAATTGAATCGTATTTAAAAAATTTAAAATATTTGGGGTACATAATTTAGACTCTCTGGTTTGTGTTTAAAAAATTAAAAAAATTTGGAGTACATTAATTTTTTAAATACAAGTATGTGTACCTTTTAAAAATTGGACAATTCGATTTGTACTCCCTAAATTAAATCATGCCATATTTTAGAAAAATATCATAGTAGATCACAATTCAAAAAAATACCACTGTTAATCTAATATTAAAAATAAAACTGTGAACATTAGTTACTCTATTATTATAAATTATATATAAAAAAAATTAATGTATAATTTTTTAAAAAAATATCTTTTATTATATATCTTTATAAATTTATTTTGTTAATCTCATATTATTTATTATTTTATACATATTTAATATATAAAGATAAATTATCCATATCCATCAATGTAATAATTTTTATATCGTATTTTAAAATAATTTTGTTTGACTAAAAAACATGTTTTTTCATTATTCTTTATACATTAAATTACTTAGTATCAGTTATAACTTCTACTATATTATTATTTTTTTATTTACATATTGGTTAAAAAGTATATTTTCATAACTTTTTACATTATATTGTCAAGCATAATTTTTTATTATATATTTCTCAAATGAAATCAAAAGGAAACATATGTGAAAAATTATTATATAATAAAAATCATATTTATTATTTAATGACATTAATTGAAAAGAAATGAAAAGATTGATTTCCCATTATGACTTACTACCAAAAATTTTATTTTTGCATCCCAGGAAATTTTCTAAAATGTTAGAGAGATTAATTTTCCATTATAAGTCATACTATTAAAATTTATTTATTTAATATTTATTTATTATAAAATATATTAAATAAAACTAAAAATAATAAATTTTGATTATTTTTTGTTAATATTCTTTTGTTATTAAATATTTTCATTTCTAAAAGTACTAAAAAGTAAGTATCATAAAGAAAATATTGGATAACAAAAATATTTGATAACTAAAAAGAATTAGTCAAAAATAATTAAATTTTTTTCTCTGTAATAGGATAAACAACTAAAACAGCATTCGAAAATTCACATGGTTGATAAAATAGTCTTAGAAGATATGGACAATTAATAAACTCCCAAAAATTTTAAATATAAAATAAAAATATTTAGATATTGAACATATATTCCAAAAAAAGTATTTTAGAGATAATTTTTTAATGTAATATTTTATAAGCATTATTAAAAAAAATTATCATTAAAATTTAATAATTTTATATCAAGTAAATTTTTTAAAAATAGTTATTGTGAATAACCAAATTTTTTTGAAAAACAAAAAATTTTAGAAATCAAATTTTACTCTAATTTGAATCAAATAGATAATTTATTTGTTAAATATAAATATTTTTTTGTTTATAAATAAATATAATATTTATTAATTATTTTTGCTATATTTTAAAATTATTTAAAAACTTATTTATCATTCGTGTTTTTAAAAGTTATTTTTATCAACAATATAAATTTTTAAATATTATTTTAGTAGTTAACATGTTATAATATCTATCATTAGTTATTATTAGTGATAGTATTTGATTTTTGGTGACTAGTGATAGTATTTGATTATTGGTGGTAATAGGATTTTAGCAATATTTAAAAATTAAACTCATATTTTTTATTATATGATCATATTTTTTAGTTAGATCACATTTTTTTAATTGTTTATCATCAAGTATTAGAAAGACGTCAGCCTAATTTTAACTCTTATTTTTAAATATTGTAAAAAATTTTATAACTATTATAATAGTAACTATTATAAATTATAAAAGACAAATTTCCACCACTAATGAAAAAATTACATAAACAAACAATTAAGATTTTAAATTTACATGAATATCCTAAAAATAAAAAGACTACTTGAAAGTTTTAAAATTATGTAAATCGAAACAATCCAATTCGATTTACCTTCATTTTATATAAATCGAATTGATGTAATTCGATTTATCTTGTATTAATATAAATCGAAGCAATACAATTTGATTTACGTTGTATTCAAATAATTCGAATCAATATGATTCGGTTTATTATGGAGACTCGTAACGTATATTAAATTGAAACAATTTGTTTCGATTTACATGAATTGGTAGATTATGATAAACTGAATCTAATAGATTTAATTTACTAGCATAGACATGCATTTGATTAAATCGAATGGATTTAATTCGATTTACTAAGGAGTGTGTGCTATATAAATAGGATCAAAACGTGGAGTGTTTGATAGAGGTAAATTTATAATGACTAGTAAAAATAGTTTTTTAGTTATAGTGCACTACAAAGGCAGAATTAAGAAAAAAATGCGAACAAAAATAAAATTTGTTGATAAGGATTCATTGAGTGTCTTTATCAAATATTCTACGAGTTTTGTTGATTTTCAGAATACCATACTACAGAAATTGGGTTTGCATGGAATGAAACAGGTAGAGAAGTTATTTTATTGAATTCCAATTTTTGTTGTTCGCGATAGGGTGAAGTACGACTCGTTTGTGAGAGATAGTGATGAGAATTTGCAAATTTTATTTCACTTTCATCGCCAGTTTTTCGAAGTGAGAACCCATGAACTGTTGGCCAAGTTTGAGGATCTAGTCTCTAGCTCATGAGGATCGAATCGAAATCACCAATCAGTACCAATGGTAGCAGCCTCTAGTTCAACCCTGTTGTTGTGTCTTCATCTCTACCTGTAATGGCATCTGCGAGAAATTTAGTGGCATTTCCGTCCTTCACAGCTGATCTACACCACGACAATATTATATAAATAGGTGATAACAGGAATACTACTGTTATGATTCCAATTTCTAGGGAGGTTGGAGAACCAGATGCCATGAAAGATGTACTAAGGGATGACGATGATGTAGAGCCCACCACGATTGATGATGATATAGAGAGGAGTATTTTTGTTAGGACTGGTAGAGCATCAAGCTCAGAAACTCAGCAATACCTGCCGAACTTTTCGACTATAGACTTAGATGCTATGAGACAGCAGGGGTTTCTGGATGTAGAATTCAGTTTCGGAGCCAGAGATTTATAGGACATCGCAAGTCTAGCTGAGTTCCAAGTCGGTCAGCCATTTCGGAAGAAAGAAGAAGTTGTCTTATGTGTGAAGACTTATAGCATCCGCCGTGGAGTTAAGTATAAAGTGTTTGAATTGGGCCATGCCAAGTATTACAGAAAATGTAAGGAGTTTGAAAATAGTTGCACATGGTTGATTCGGATCACTCTTCGGTAACGGAAGGATATTTGGGAGGTCAGATTGTATAACATACCTCATACATGTCTGGCCACGTCGATCTCCAATGATCACAAGAAGCTTGATTATCATGTGATATTTGCTTTCATTCTTCATATGATCAGAGCTGATGTGACTATGTCCATCAAGGTACTGCAAAATCCGATGGAGGCACATTTTAGGTTTAAACCTACGTACAGGAGAGTTTGGTTGGCTAAGCAGAAGGGCAGTGCGCAGATATATGGAGATTAGGAGGAGGCTTATAATGAGCTACCAAGATGGGTACTAGGTGTGCAGATAACGATGTCAGGTAGTATTGCAGTACTGAAGACCAGTCCTGTGCGAGTTGGACTAGGGATGGCAAAACTCCCCGAGACGTGGGGATCCCTGTGGAGGTTGCCCCGAATGAAAATCCGACTGTGGAGAATTTTTTCCCTAATCCTCATTTGCATAACCCTTCTTCAATTCATAGATCTCTAACGTCGTCCATACTCCATTCAACCTCTTTGCAGCCACCCCCTCGCCACTCCCCCGTCTCACCGCATTATCACCCCTCATTGTTCTATCACCCTCATCGCATCATTCTCTATATTTGTGGCGTTCCTTTCCACAACTTTCTTATCGTGTCCATTCTCCTCTCTACTGCCATGTCTCCCACCTTGTTTACTGCTCAGTGCTCTAGCTCGCCGTGACATCCTCCACTACATCATTTTGAAAGAAGTCACCATCTTGTCATTTAGACTTTTTGTATAAAATCTTGTTTTGTATAGGATGAATACTTTCGGATCTATTTCCATGAAAATTAATAATTAGTCAAAACTATTAGAGAGATAGGGAATGGGGTCCCGCGGAGAATGGGGCCCTGTGGAAAATGGGGATGGGGAGCAATATTTTTCCATGATGGAAAATAGGGACGGGAACGAGGAGTAAATCTGGGGGTGGGGATAGGGAGCACGAAGGCATCCCCTGCCCCGTTGACATCCCTAAGTTGGAGGCCAGGTTGACGAGTCATCATCGTTTTTCCACCGACTTTTTTGGTTGTTCCCACCGTGCATTGAGGCATTCAAGTATTGTAAGCTATTGGTGGGTATTGATGAGATCTACTTATATGGAAAATATGAAAAAACTTTGCTGGTTGCGATTACTCAAAATAGAAATTCTAATATCGTTCTTATTGCTTTTACCTTAGTAGAGGGTGAAAATGGGGAGTCATGGTCGTTTTTCTTGTCTCACCTACGACAGCACATGACTCCTCAACCAGACATTCTCGTGATATCAGATAGGCACAATAAAATCAAGGCTACCTTGGAGGTTCCTGATGGTGGATGGGTTCCGCTTGCTATTTATTGTGCATTCTGTATTAGGCACGTTGCAGCAAATTTTGCACTGAGATTCAAGAGAAAAGATGCAAGGAGATTTCTAGTCAATGATGCTTACGCGAAGACTGAGGTGGACTTTGATTATTGATTTGACATCCTCTGGAATAAAGACCCGGCAATGTGTGATTGGACCAATAGGATGGAGTATGATAAGTGGACTTAGCATCGGAACGATGGTAATAGATTCGGCCATATGACTACAAATATATCCGAGTGTGTTATTTTCGGTACTCAAGGATGTCAGGAACCTTCTAGTTTGTTTCTTGGTGAAGTTCACTTATGGGAGATTGGCGGAGCTCTTTGTTCGCAAGGAAAGAGAGGTTGAAGCACAGTTAGGGATAGGTAGCAATTTATTTAGTCACTGGTGAAAGCAATAGAGGCAAATCTAAAAGCATCAAGGTGTTTCACAGTGATCTTATATGATAGAAATAATTCGGAGTTTAATATGACCGAGACTACTTCGACAGATAACTTCTTAATGTGGCGTCAAACTCATCGGGCCTGAAACTCGAGAACCGCTAGAAGATCTATGACTGGAGGAGTTGCAATGGACCGACCAACTTAACGACGTTCCTGTTGGTCACACTGCACAAGCACCGGTATAACCACGAGAGAGCAATGGATCCCCAACTATATCTGTCATGTCCTCTAATCTTGCTATGTACGGTAGCTATCGAATATGTATACGTCTACCAGACTTGTCACGGAAGAGTTGCGTCGATAACATCATGATATATGCCATCGCGTACCTCCTAACTGTCTCCTCGTCTGCGCCTTGAGGAAGGTCACTGAATGTCTTTTGCATCCAAGTGCACTTCACATGAACTTGTCGATGCAATCTGCCGAAGGCAACACCTCCAATAACTCCTCGAACCAAGCTCATGCAGGTCAGCTGCCCTTAATGCACCTCGAAGTCCGTCAGACATTCACTGATGTACTATCCGTCGATCAGGAGGTATAACTGGTACGCAACATTCTATAGTGTAATCGTGACATATGAAAGGTATGCGTCTCGAGACGCCATCGTTCGACAAATGCATTGACCAGCAGCTCATTCAACCTAAACCAGTGGCCGTTGAGCCTCGTGAGATGGGTTAAGCCGGCCATCTGCAGATACGGTATAATCCTGTCGTCAAGGAGCATACCATGTTGCCTCCTCATGCTGGTGATGCATCGCTGGGCTGCATAACGATAAATTTTTTTTTCTAAGAACCATAACAATTAACAAAACAATTCACTCAACGACCATTAAGTAATGCAGGCTCTTTTTGACAAAATACACTAAATCCCAACAAAAGTCTTATAATACTCATCCCTAACAAATTCAAGAAAATCATATCCAAGCTAAACAAAAAATCACTTAAACGGAGAATTCTAATAAAAATAAACTTTAATGTAAAAGATATTATAAATCTGAACATAGATAATCTAACATTTAAGAATTAAATTAAATTAAATTAAATTAAACTAAATTAAATTAAACTAAACTAAATTAAATTCTAACAAAATATAGTTAATTTAATATTTAAGTCATAAATTAAAAATTAAACTAAATTAAATTAAACTGTAAATAAACTTCTAGTGCATCGTTAATCTAACATTTAAGAATTAAATTAAGTTTAAATTAAATTAAATTAAATTAAATCCTTGCTAAACTTCTTTTGCTTAGTTAATATAATATTTGAAACTTAAATTAAATTAAATTAAATTAAATTAAACTCCAAGACAACTTCTAACATTTAAAACTTACAATTCTAATAGAATTTCTAATCACTATTCTAATTAACAGTTATTTATCACTCGAACTTGCATTTGTAGTTTTAAAATTCTAACAAACTATTAAATCACTATTCTAATTACCATTTGTAGTTTAAAAATTCTGATAACACATATAATCAAATTATAAATGATTTAATATCACAAATACTTATTTATTTTTTAAAGAAAATAAATTTTATTCACTAATTTTTGTATGAATGCTACCAGTACTATGAACACAGATAGTCTTCCATTTTTGCAGTTTGAATCTTGTGATTTTTTTTTCTCACTTCTCTTTGGATGATGCATTTTGAAAGGTGAGAGTTGGGTGAAATATAATTCGAAACAAGTGAATTCAAATTATATATATAAGGATATAAATGCTAACTCGAATATAGTGGATTTGATTTATTACTAGTGCACGTTATATATAAATCAAATTCAGTTCATTTAATTTATTAGGAGCTTATAAATTGAATTCATTCCATTCGATTTATCAGGGATCTAAATCATAGGCTTAAATCAAAGTTTGTTATTTTGATATTACTATGGGTAGCTCAATTCGAATTTCAAATCATAATAAATTGATACTATTAAATTCGTTTTACATTTAAACTTACTACTTCGAATTTTATTGATTCAATTTAACATTAAAATGACTAATTCAAATTCAATAAATTCGATTATATATAAATTCCAATCAAAACATGGATATAACATTTCTTCTTTTAGGACATTCACATAAATTAAAAATTCTAATAGTTTGTTTGTGTGATTTCTCCTTAACTAATCTTTTCATTTTGACTGCTTTATTTAAGCACAAACTGTTGGTCATTATTAAGTTGTTTATCTTCTGCACATTATAACATAATAAATAAAAGAAGGAAATCGATAACTAACTGTACATGAAAAAAGGGAGAGTATTTATTTCTATCAAAGGAAGTAAAAATAAAATCAGTAATTTTAGATAATCAAATTTTTTATGTAATTAAGTCCTACTACAAAACAAATAAAAAAACAGAACATAAAAAATAATAAAAAAAGAAAAATAATATCAACATTTTTTTTACATAAAATACAAACATTAAAAAATGACATTAAAATTTATTATATAAAATACAAAAATTTGATCACAACAAACACAAAATTTGAATTTATTTTCATGTCACATTATAAAATAATTTATTGTTTAGAACTTAAGAATAAATAATTCAACTTTAAAATAAATTTGTTTAGATAAAATTTTTTATTTTTAAAATAAAACATAAGAAGATACAGAAAAAATTTTGTAGCAATAAGAAAACATGAAAAAAAACATGTTGGGAAAAACAAAAATAAGCTAAAATATGAAAAAAAAGACAAATATGAAGATAAAGAAATAGAAGAAGAAGATATGTCGAAAGAAATTTTGGTATTATTTTTATTTTTAATAACTTTTAATTAGTTAAGAAAATATAATTATCATTAAGAAATTTTAATGTCAAAATTAAAAAAATTTATGTGTCAAACTTATAAAAGTTTTGATATTATTATTTTGTTAAATTTTATAAAATTCAAAACTCTCCACTTTTTCTTCTTCTTTTTCAATCGTTATCTTCTTCTTTTCTTTTTTTTTCTTTTTTTATTTCACTCTCTTATAATTTTTTTTTTATTTTTATCTTCTTAAAAAGAATAATAATAAGAAAAAAATAAAATATAAAATATATTGCAATAATACTAGAAAGAGAAGGAAGATGAGAAGAAAAACAAAAAAAACTGCAACAACAATGACAATAAAAGAAGAACTATAAAGAAAAAAATGGTTTTGTTAGGTAGACAATAATTTTTATAAACAATGGGCTCTAGAATTGAACCAATAAGATAAAAAAAAACTCCATTCTTAAATTACTTCCTAAATTTTAATATTAGGATAACTATAGTAAATTGAACATCCAATTCTTGTTAACTGTGCATAAGTAAATCGAATAAAAAAAACTAATTATCCAATTAAAAATAATAAATATAATCATCTACATATCTATTGAATTGAATATTCGACATATTCATTATTCATATTATTTAGTATTCTTATTATCTACCTATATTTTTTCAAAAAATATTGCAAAAAAAAAATTGTGAAATTTACATGTACCTTGCTAGATTTAAACTAATTTTATTATATTTAATTGACAGAAATAAATGTTTCACAGAACTCAAATAAAATAATATTTCTTTCTTACTTGTTTTGTCCAATGAAAGCTAAAAAGGAAAGGGAGTAAAAATCAGTAACATATATAAATATAAAATTTATTATTTATGTGAGAGAAGGAAAGAATATAACTTTTGTTCATTATTTTATTCCATTTTGTTGAATGTTAAGAGATAGAAAAAGAAAGCTTAATTTGTCTAAAATTTAATTTTTAATTAAAAATTTATTGCTGTTTAATAAAAATTTAATTATTTTATTAGTTTTTATAATTTTACAAATTTTTCAATTAAATTTTTATACTTTTTTTTTTAATTAAGTCTTGCATTAAATTTTATTTTTAATTGAATTCTTATATTTTTTTTTATTTGGGTTCCTGTACCAACATAAAAGTCAAATCTCAATATTTATTTAAATAAATTGATCACTCAATCCCAAATTAATTTAAAAAAAAGCTATTACCACCACATCGTTTTAAATTTTCTTGTTTAATTCAAATTTATTATAAAAAAAAACTTATTTTATTATGATTTCCTTATCATGTTTACATAATATTCATTAGAAAACTATAGCGACTTATGTGTATTAAGATATAATATAACAACATTAATTAATAGAGTTGGTACCAATGCACTCTTCTAGAAAGAGCATGAGAAGCAATCCCAAGTACTTGGAGAGAAAGTTGCAAATGCTAAAATCATGTAATAGAGGTTATTAAGCCTCAGATTCAAGGATATCTTGGAACAAATATATTATTAAATATGGTGTAACAAACTAACAATAGACTAAATAGTGTGACAATAAACTAAAATCTTGAATATAAAAATTATCATAATTGGATAAAGGTGTTCATACTTCATAGCCAACTCATTTAAACAGAAAATAATCTAAAAAGTAAACATTTGATGCCACCCAAACATAACTTAATGGACCAAGAACATTTGCATTAAGCCATGAATCAATGTTTTTTTTTTTTAGCATATATAGAATCATTACTTGGTTGTTGGTTCCTACAACACATTTATAGGGTAACAACTAACAACTAATCAGTGCTGCTGTATTTCAAAAATAATTAAAAAAAAAAAACTCTCTACTTTACAAGAAACTATGAAACATACAACACAGACAATGAAACTATCTTTGTTTTCTTCATTTTCACGGCACTCATTGATATGCTGATTTGAAACCTTCAGTCAGAGGAACCACTTTTGCTGATACCTTGGACTGCAATTTTGATGCAGCCTGACGAATATCCTGAGGATCACACTTAAATAAATATTTTTTTTTTAAAAAAAAATAGAAGGCTATTTATATACTGAATTTATAAAATGCACTTAGGTTTTGAAACATGCATATATAATATGGACATTAGGATAGTGTTTGGTTACTGTTCTGAGACGGTAACAACAGATACAACGAAAACAATAATATATTAGAGAATAGAGTGGTGGGTGTGTAGATTTGCACTTTTGTTTTCTGTTTTCATTTTCAATATTTTCTGTTTTTAGGATTTTGTAAAGGAAAAAAAAAAATAGGAAGTGAAAACAGAAAACAGAATTTTATTGTTTTCATTGTTTTTTCTTTTTCTTTCACAAAATCCTGAAAACAGAAAATTAAAACAAAAACTAAACATACTCCAAAATTATCCCTATTTTACGACTATATTTTAAGATAATTTATCTATATTCAGAATTGAGAGGCATAAGAAACATGTCTAGGGGATATTTTTTAACCAATTTTTATATTTTCGAAAAAGAAAGCAAGCACAAGACTCATCTCTATTAACCCCCACAATCTTTGTCATTTCTATCTCAGAACAGGACCCTAAATGAAACCTTAATGAGGTGGTACAAAATGATAAGCCCCTTGAACAAGTTACAAATCATGATGCAAGTCCACTGAACAACAATAAGAGGAACACTGGAACATTACCTCTATACTATATCTTGATGAAAAATGAGTCAATACAACAGCTTTGTTTCGAATCCACTGAGAATTTTCCATGATCTACAAAGATAAGACAAGTTTACTTCAAATCAAGATCTAATCCACATTGAGTTCAGTCGAGTCACAATTTTGAGAAATAATTAATCACATGAACAAGCAGGATGGATTTATCAGAGCAGATATAGAGGTTCTAGGTTCTTAACATTGAATATGGCATGGAATCAAAGGATAATCAGCAATATACTCATTTAATCTATTCAGCAAAAGCTGAATATAAACCACAAAGCTTTTTGAGAAAAGACAAAGTCCAAGCTACAAAAGTAGACCTTGTGCACCATGATTTCATCAAGCTACCTATAAAGAAGCCATAAAATAATGAAAGATGTCACATTACATCGAATAAATGTGTATGGCCATGTTGTCGAGCATGATCTACGGTGTAGGACTCATCGAGGAAAGTTGCCTGTAGAAAAAGTTTAAACAATAAACCAATCAAACAAGAATATTTAAGACATCTAAACGAAGATTAGATATGAAGTCAGAAGACGCCACAAAGAAAGAAAATGCTCTAGCATTTTCTTCAAAGCATTTCATTAAAAGATTATACAGTACCTCAGTTATAAGAACTTTTGCTCTCAATGCATCAGCATTATGCGGGTCAAGCATAAAATCGGGTGTTGTATCACCGGTAAAGGCTACTTCAGGAGCTAATATGGTGTCTGTAATCTAGAAAGGAGAGTTCATTAAAAGTAAAGACCGAAGAAGTTCTATATCAGAATCACAACTTAGCAAACATCACAAACCTCAACACCAGACTTCTTTAATTTCTCAATTTGTTTCCCTTTCAGGTGAATGTACTGTTTCTTCAGCTTTTTCCTAATAGAGTAGACTACATAACCCTGCATAAGAATACAAGGTTAGCATCATTCTTATCCCAAGAGACCAAAGCATTTTTGCAAAGTTCAAAGTACAGACAATACATAAACTTGAAAAAACACTGAAAGAAAAAGCTTGGCAGTTAAAATGTTATCATTATCAAAACATACAAAAAGAGATGTATATAACACACGAAAATAATATTAGAATATAAATTTGAAGATTGTTCTGGCGAAACAAAAAAGGATGGATTTACCAGGAAAATACATAATAAGATTCAAAAGATTACACCATAAGTCAAAACCTGTTTAGTTTTGGTCCAAGTTCTTGTTTCAAAATCTTTTGCATGAGTGTGCTAACATCAACTTGTAAGGGCAACAAAATGATAGAATAAACTTACCTGGCTGGGTATAACATGATGTGTCTTGAATGGCCGGACAACAAGGTTATTGCGGATCTCAAACGTCTCCCCTGAAATCAAACCTCGATATCATTTCCTCGGATAACTTCTGTCATTAAAGGAAGACAAAATGCAACATACCCACATCCAAAGCAACCAATTCAACATTCAATTCAACTTGGCCCAAGGTCCTGTGAATATCAAGCAGCTTTTCAACATCCTCTTTGATGCAAGGAGGCACAAAGACAGTAGCAGGCTTCAAATTATATAATCCACGGCTGGCTATATACATTGGCAACCCTCCCTACATCATTCACAATCAATGTAAGCTTATAAAAAGTTTACACTCAGCATCCAATGTACAAAAGGCGGAGAAAGTGAAAAATCCACAAGAAAATAATTAGGATGCAGAAGCACATGCAGAACAAATGAGACATGATATGATATGCAAAACTAAACTGAGTCTTTGAGAGCCTAAACCCATGTACTTATAAGAAATAGTAAGATTTCAGTTAAAAAAAAGCTAGTTTTAAGAATTCCAATTGATTTTGAATGCTTTACTGTAAAGTTACTGCGATATTGTTTTATTCCAGCAAGCACAACAAGCCTTAGCCATTGCAAATTCGGCCTTTTCTATCATACATGCAATCAGAACAATCTACTTTGATTAAACAACAATGGCATTGTCCAGTTAAAAGTTGATATAATTAAAATCTTCCACATAATTGTTTTTCTCAGACATAGAACCCTAATCATTCATCAACAGTAGCTCATACATAACAAAGCAACACAAAAGGGTAAAAATGAATTTCAACTTACAATGTGATCGAGGTGAGCATGAGTGATGAAAACAAAGTTCTGATGAATAGCCCTAACTGGGCACCTCCCAATATCAAATGCACATTTGAATTCAGGAACAATAACGCATGTCTCTTGGCCCCCAATTGAGATACCCTCGATTGAATAACCCTCCAATTCCAAACCTTTCCGGTTCACCTGCGACCGGGCTAACCGGTATTGCTCTTCGTGATCAATGGCCTTGCTGATTTCGGATAAGTAACCGGAAGTGGGACCCTTTATGGCGCTGGTAACGGTGGCATGTGTGCTTTGAATTTGAATGGGAACCTGGTTTGTGAGGGGTTTTGAAATGGGGTGGTGGAATGGGAAGAGTTGAGGGGTTTTAAAAGGTGAATTGCTTAAAGAGATTTGCATTATTGGGTGCTGAAATTGAGAAGAAGAAGAAGAAGAAGAAGAAGGGGTTTAGAATGGGTTTAAAGCAGAGGTTGATAGTGGTGGTTTCTGGTGGAGGGAGGATAAGGTTTAGGTTTAATACAGTAACTCGCTCAAGTTTTTGATTTTTTGAAAGATAAAGTTTATGGCAATTTCCCTAAATAAAATGGTTGGGAAAATTTTACTCAAATGTAATAATTATAATTTTTTTAGTTGTGTGTCTTCATTTATTATTATGTAAATTATGGTAAATTATTATGTTTTATTTTTTACACATAAATTATGGCAGGTAAATACGATCTATGAAATGACCAAGATGAATATAAACCGTGGTAATTAAGTATATGATTTATGAAGAGAGAATTTTGATCATAAAATCTTGTTACTTTTTACGGTTTATAAAGTGATATGTAAATGTAAAAATCTTTGTTACTTGCCACGGTTTATAAAGAGAAAAATTAAAGAGAAAAATTATATAGGAGGTTGCGACGGGGAGGGAGAGGGAAGGGGAGGGAGTGTGCGTTGGGGAGGGAACTTTGGGGGTAGTTTGCCAAGTCACCAAAACACGGTGGCCACATCAGCACTGTGCTTGCCGGAAATGTGCTCCGGTGCACTCGTGGGTACACTTGTCAAATTTTAAAACCTTTTAAGGACCATTTTGTCAATAACAAATAGTGAGGTACCAAAATGTCAGCATTTGAATCTTTCGGGTACTAATTTGGTCATTACCTCAAAAAATAATATTATCATAAATAATATTAAAGTATTTTTATATGATTATAAATGTTAAAATTAATCTTAACAAAAAATGTTAAAAAAAATTTGAATTAAATAAAAAATACAAATAATATAAATATATGTAGAAAAATTTAAACCATATTACATAAAGAATAATAACTCTTTTTTTTTTTACCAAAAATAAAGAAATTCGAACTCGCAACCTTTAATTGAGTATGGGAAGACTATGCCATTTAAACTATAACTCATTAGCAAAAATAATAACTTTTTTTTACTATCACTACATTATTAAATTTTATTCTATACAAGATATTTATTATAATAGTATATGAACTTCTAAAAGTGAGATTCAAGTTGTTGAAAAAAAGTATTTTACAATGACAAGCGAGGAAGAGAGCTTTCTAAATAATAAGGGCAAATCACACTATTAAACTAGGATGGAGGAGAAATTACATGATTCAACTAAAGCAAAAAATGTAACATGGAAGAGAGTTTTTATGTAATTCGAATCAAACTGGTTCGAATTACAAACCAACAGTAATTTGAAGTTGATCAATTCGAAATATGCAGCCAAAATTGTACGTAATTCAAAGATTCGAATTATGCATGCAGGTTGACCTAGAGTAATTCGAATTATAAAGGATGCAATTCGAATTAAACTAAAAAAATAAAATTATCTAGAATATTGGACTAGCTCAATATTAATCAGAATTTTTATTTCTATTATAAAATATAAAAAAATTAATTCTAAAAATAATCATGTTATTTTTTAGGATTTAATTTTTTTATTGTGTTTTCATAAAATTTATACAAAATTCACCTATCACATTAACTAAACTTATTTAATTTATGTAAAGTTTGTTTATGGACTCAGCAAACTTGTTTACATTTTAATACGATTTAAATTGTATTAGTATATTTTTATTAATCAATTTAATTTTATTTAAATAATTAAATTTTTAAATTATAAAATTTGTATTAATTTGTAATTTAAAATTTAAATTAATGATTTATAAAATTGTATGTATTTGTATTATTGTACTCATATGATTAATTATATTTATTCGATTTAAAAAAAATAATTGTTAATTTTTAACTAACAAATAAATACACTTATATTATTTTAAAATTAAAATTTTTTAAATAAATGTACTCTTATTATTTTAATTTTTTAATTTAAATAAACATATTTGTATTATTTTAAATAAAATTTATAGCCCTTGTCATTTTGTTAACTTTCTTACCAATTTTTATTTTTCTCTCTTTTCATGGCCATAAACAAATTTTACGTAAATAAATAAGTTTAATCAATGTGATAAGTGAATTTTGTATTTATATTACTCCACGCATATATATAGAATTTTTCTCTTCGTAAACCGTGGCAAGTAACAAAGGTTTTTACATTTACATATTTCTTCATAAACTCTTAGTCACTTTATAAATCGTGTTTACCTACTACGGTTTACGTGTAAAAAGTAAAATGTGATAACTTATTACGGTTTACGTGTAAAAAGTAAAGGAATTGCAATAATTACATTTGAGTAAAATTTCTCATTTTTCTCTTAACCATTTTATTTAGGTAAATTGCCCATAAAGATTATTAATTAAAACATAAAAATATAATATTTTATTATTAATTTAAAAAATACATTTTTTTTCAGAGGTCTAGGCCCACAAAAAAGACCCGACCCAATCCAATCAGCTTTCCCTTCCCCAACCCGTTTCCCCCTTCGATTCCACCTCCATTGCAGCTGCTAATACAAATTACAAAGTTCTTCTTGGCAATACCGTTTCTCACAATAGCATCTTCTTCATGTCGCTGTGACTTGGAAACGGCTATGTCCTGTCTTCTTTCTCCCTTCGCAGATCAATTTCCGCGGCCATCGAAGATCTGCAAGGTTCACCTCCGCCGTTCGAACTTCCATCCTCCGACCCTATCAGCGGCAAGGAGCTTGGAAAAAAACAAATTTAAACCAGTAAAATATGCTTTTAATTTCAAACCAATCCAGGACGTACACTCATTAGCAGGAGAAACAAGGAGAGTGGCTCGTCCTAGTTTATCAGTAAGTGACGCAATACAACAAACGTACCGGAGTTTGCCTTTTCACATGAATTCTAACCGTTATTTTTTTAGGATTTTTTTCTAAAAATTATTTGCCATTTTCCCTAGGACTGTGCTAGTAGTAACTAGTAACATTAAGGAAAGAATACGCTAATATAACCTGTGAAATTAGAATGGTAGCAAAATCAAAAAATAATACATATATAATAAATTTGTAATATTTTTTTAATAAAATAATAAATAATAAAACTTTTCACTTAAAACTAAAAAAAAAACAAGTTGGTATCATAGTTACAAACGTTAGGCTGAATCGGTCGAACCAAAAATTAAAAATTAATTCAATTTAATCTTTTAAATAATAAAGTATCAATCTCTTAAATTAATATCCAGTAAAAAAATTACCATTGATTATTATAATTAGATTTAATTATGATTTGTTTTTAGTTATGGTAGTATGAACAATGTATTAATCAAGAAGTACTTGTTGTATTAGACTCGTGTTGTAACTACAAGAGATTATGAATTTTAGTAAATTTTATATTTTTAATTTGTGTATTTTTAAACTTTATATTAGAATATAACTATATTTTTGTATATTTATTTATAATTTTATACAGTCTTTATCATAATAAAATTATTTCCATTCAATTTAATCTTGAACTAATAAAATAATAGTTAAAAATAATTGAATAAAAAATTTTATTTCCAAAATTTTGACTTTTACGCATCTCACTTTATTGAATAAAACACAAATTTCTAAATAACCATTTTAACAAATGATAAAATCATCATAAGTTTTATATGAATAAAACACAAGATGAAGTCATGACTATGGTTTTTCTAAAATAAATAAATAAATATACAATATTATAAATTATTTTAATATTAATTAGATTGAAAATTAATAAATGGACAACATTTTTTTGGGTGTCTAATAAATGGACAACATTATTATCAACTTCAAATTTTCTAAATTTTAAAAGAAGTAACTCTTAACTAAGAACTTGTTACTTATTTTTCATTGTTTGACATTTTATATGAATAATAATACTATATTTGATTTTACAACAAATTAAAACTCAATGAATGGGATAATTTATTTGTACTTTTGGAACAAAAGTACTTTTTTAAAAAATATACTTATTTTATTTTTTAGTTGTTTTTTTTTCTTAAATGATAGAAGTAAAATAATTTTGTATTTTTGGAGAATCAACTAGAGGCTTATTCCTATTGGAAGTAAAAGGAGTTAAAGAGAAAAAATATATCATTAATTTTAAAAATATTAGTTCAAACCTCAGAACTAAAAAAATAATTTCGCTTCTTTTTTAAAATTAAATTGTGTTAGCTTGTGTACAAACAAGTATGCGGGTATAAAAAAAAACACATACATTTTTTTATATACAAATAACTCTATAAAACATAATGTGAGAAAATAAAATATTAGTCACTATTAAATTTATAGTTTTTATTATATGAGATTTATTATGTTGATTCAAAAATAATTATATATTTACTTACATGCTTTGTTATAATTCTTTATATTCGAAGAATTTATGAGATAATATGTTAATATAAAAACGGTGAACTTTTAGGATTAGAAATTTTTTATTTTATTTTATGTGTAATTTATTTTTTATTTATTTATATGAACAATAATGTATTATTGTATTAACATTGTCATCATTATTTTGCATATTTTGTAATTACAAAATTTAAGTAGAAATAAAACAAAGATTTTATCGTACTCTATAATAAATTATTCATATTTTGGTCTGTTTTCTTTCGCAGCAAACGAAAATTATGGCCCATCAATACAAAAAAGGAAAAAAAATGCAAATACATGTCAATTTGCGGACTATTATATAGTATTTAAGGCAACTTAGGATTAAAATTGAATTTTCTTTCAAGAAAGGTTGGGTTAATGCTGCGCCTCATGGCTTGTTCAGTTGTTACTCTAGTGTATGCATTTAGGTAAGGTGCAAAAGATAGTAGGTCATGATTATATAAGGGTTACATCCTGCCAAAAAGTGGAGCAAAGCAAAATTAAAGACTTTTTTCTAAAAATTATTTTGTGTATATGTTTCAAATAGGGGTGCACATGGGGCCGGGTGAAGTCGGGTTCGTCGTGACCCGAATTCGATCCTAAATAATGATCGGGTCTATTTATGAGACCCTTATCCGACCCGAGACCCGATGAAATCATGTTACTTTCGGGCCACACTTAAGCCGGATTTAGACCGAGTAAAGTCCGGGTCTTGATCAACTTTATCACGACATCACAAAAAGTTAGATTCTACATCTTTTGAACCTCTAAATTTTGAAAAATAATTATTCTATAACATTGTAACATTCACGTAATAATAATTTAGAATTTAACAACAATAATTTAAAATTTCATAATAATAATTATATCAATTACACATTAAACATTTAAAGTTCAAAAGACAATTAAAACAAAGTTAACAACTAACACAAGATTAACATAATAATAATAATTTATAGTGTCATATCAACCAATAACAACAAAATATTAAGTAACAAACAACTACACGGGTCCAACGGGCCGGGACCGGGTGACCCGAGGCTTGGCGCGAACTCGATTTAATAAATAACCGGGGCCATCTATTGAAACTTCGGGTTTGACCGGATCATAACGAAGCCGGGCCAAATTAGCCCCGAAGTCATCAGATCCGGTCCAGATCTTCGGGCCGGACCGGGTCTTGTGCACCCCTAGTTTCAAAAACATTAAAATAACCTAGATGTAGTTAAACAAATTAAATAAATCGTATTTGGTATAGATAGATGAAAAGGAAATTGGGTTCTCCTAATTGACTACATAAAAGTTGAATTAAATTCAAGTAGCAACTAAAATAACTAAACTATTAGAAAGGTATGCACGGTTTTGTCTACATAGCCAGAATTCTCCTAATCATCTGAGCTCACTGACGAGGATGACGATGACGATGTCGTATTCGGAAGTGGAGAATAATCACTTGGAAATTGAAGGCCTTCATAATGATCTAGAATCTCTTCCTCAAGAAAAACAGGGACGATATAATTAACAATTTAAACTGTAGGGAATGGTGCAGAAACCTTCATTCCCCAACCTTGTGCTGAAGCTATTCTGAAATATCCAATTTCCATTAGCATCATATCCAATTAATGCTATGGCATGAGGACCATCAGGTCGAATGCTTTTATCACGTACTATTACTTAGATTATTTCTTTATTAGTAATAGGCTTATCATTGTAATTTTTTTTAGTGAGAGTACATAAAGAATAAATACTACATAGTATATAAGGTGTAATAATTCATTTCATTTTAGTTCATCAAACCATCAACATCTCAACTTGAACAGCTTTGTTACCTAGTTTATTTTTTTATCAATAATAGATTTACCGTTGTAATTATTTTTTTAGTGAGAGTACATAAAGAGAAAATAGTATATAAGGTGTAATAATTCAACATGTTACCTAAATTATTTTTTTATCAACTTTTATGTGGTCGATTAGGAGAACCCAATTTCCTTCCCATCTATCTATACGAGATACAATTTATTTAATCTGTTTCACTACATCTACGTTATTTTAATGTTTTTGAAACATATGCACAATTGCACACTATTTTCATCGATAAAATTAATATTTGAATTAAAAAGTAGCTAGTATATAAATTTCTTGTACAAATAAAATTCTAAGTTAAAGCTAATTGAGATATGAAAAAATAATAAGGGTGGAAATGAAATGGAAAAAAAGATGTGTCATAACCACTTCTCACGCTCTCCATTGGCAGAGTGCATAGTACATGAAGCATTCCCACATTTCATTTTCTATAAAATACGGTTGCAGAGTCTCCTCTTCATAAACGGGGACTTCTATTCGCGAAGGGTGAAAATGTCGTATGTACGTGTTAACTATGTACTCTTTATGTATTCTCACTAAAAAATAATTACAATCGTAAGCCTGTTATTGACAGAGAAATTTTCTAGGTAACACCCTCCCACAAGTTAGAATTGTGTAAATCTAACAATCCTAGCTTAGAAATATTTACAAGAAAAGGATCCGGTGGCAGAATTTTGATAAGAAAATTAGCAAGTTGATCCTTGAAAAGAATTGGGCATAAAATGAATGAGACTAGACAAATATTTATTGAATTATTACACCTTATATACTATGTATTCTTTATGTACTCTCATTATAAAATAATTGCAATAGTAAGCCTATTATTGATAAAGAAATAATATAGGTAACAAAAAAATCCTCTTGTGACAAAAGAATTCGACCTGATGGTCCTCATGCCATAGCATTAATTGGATATGATGCTAATGGGAATTGGATATTTCAGAATAGCTTCCGCACAAGGTGGAGGGATGAAGGTTTCTGCACCATTCCTTATAGTGAGATTGTTAATTATATCGTTCCTGTTTTTCTTGAGGAAGAGATCCTGGATCACTATGAAGGCTTTCAATTCCGAAGTGATCCTTCTCCACCTCCGATTATGACATCGTCATCGTCATCTTCGTGGTGAGCTCAGATGATTAGGAGAATTCTGACTATTTAGACAGAATTGCGCGTATCATTCTAATAGTTTAGTTATGTTAGTTATTACTTGAATTTAATTCAACTTTTATTTGGTCAATTAGGAGAACCCAATTTCTTTTCCATCTATTTATACGAGATACTATTTATTTAATTTATTTCACTACATTTACGTTATTTTAATGTTTTTGAAACATATACAGACTATTTTCATCGATAACATGTTAGCATTATTACACCTTATATACTATGTACTCTTTATGTACTTTTATTAAAAAAATAATTACAATAGTAAGTCTATTATTGATAAAGAAATAATCTAGGTAACAAAGCTGTTCAAGCTGTGATGTTGATGGTTTAATGAATTAGAAGGAATTAAGAGAGGGAGAGAAATAAGTTTTTTTCATTGTTGAAGAGAATAAAAAATTATCCTTAAAAAATATTTGTTGAATTATTACACCTTAATATACTATGTACTCTTTATGTACTCTCACTAAAAAAAATTACAATGATAAGCCTATTATTGATAAAGAAATAATCTAAGTAACAGTATGTGACAAATGCATTCGACCTGATGGTCCTCATGCCATACCATTAATTGGATATGATGCTAATGGGAATTGGATAGTTCAAAATAACTTCGGCACAAGGTGGGGGATGAAGCTTTCTACACCATTCCCTAGGCCTTCAATTACCAAGTGATCCTTCTCCACCTCCGACTACGACATCGTCATCATGATCTTTGTCGGTGAACTCAGATGATTAGGAGAACTCTGACTATGTAGACAGAACCGCGCGTACCCTTCTAATAGTTAAATTATTTTAGTTGTTACTTTAAATTAATTCAACTTTTATGTGGTCAATTAGGAGAACTCAATTTCCTTTCCATCTATCTATTTGAGATACGATTTATTTAATTTGTTTCACTACATCTACGTTATTTTAATGTTTTTGAAACACATACACACTATTTTCATCGATAAAATTAATATTTGAATTAAAAAGTTGCTAGTATATAAATTTCTTGTACAAATAAAATTTTAAGTTAAAGCTAATTGAGATATGAGAAAATAACGAGGATGGAAATGAAATGAAAAAAAGATGTGTCGTAACCACTTTCCTCCCTCCCCATTAGTAAAGTGCATAGTACATAAAGCATTCTCTCCCTCCCCATTAGCAGAGTGCATAATACATGAAGTGTTCTCACATTTCATTTTCTACAAGACACGGCTGCAGAGTCTCCTCTTCATTTGTACATTTCTTTTTCTCTTCATTCTCCTATTCTTCTACAAAGATATGGTTGCATTGGCTCAACCTTTGGAAGAATGTTTCATTGGAAGAAAAGAACGAATGGTGCTAGAGGAGTAAAGATCCTTCCTAATGTAGAGAATCAAGGGAAGAAAGATAACTTTAATTATTTATTTTTTTATTAATTATTTCATAATTTTTTTAATTAAAATCTTATTATTCTAATTTATTTTGAAACAGAGACTTGCACTGCCTATGCCTTTAGAATATCCTGCGAGAGCAAAATTAGGCTGGAAGCCTCAAATGATGAAGACAGAGATCTCCTTGAACTTAATGTTCAAGATTTAATATCAGGAATGGGGTTAAAACCTATAAGATTCACTTTGTGGCTAGGTACGTGATGCGAGAAGGCGTTAAAGCTAGAAAGTTGACTCAAGATGGACGATGAGTCCATAGGAGACTGTGGTCCAAACGGTTTAAAATCCAAGCTGTCCGTGATTTACCCGGTGTCACTGATGAAGGAATTGAAGAAGTCAAATAATACATCCGGGAATGTGGAGCAGTGTTTGCGGCTATTTGGATAAACGTGGACTTCTATGCGCGAAGGGTAGAAATACCGTATGTACGTGATGGTCCTCATGCCATAACATTAATTGGATATGATGCTAATGGGAATTAGATATTTTAGAATAGTTTGGGCACAAGGTGGGGGATGAAGGTTTCTGCACCATTTCCTACAGTGAAATTGTTAATTATATCGTCCCTATTTTTCTTGAGGAAGAGATCCTGGATCACTATGAAGGCCTTCAATTCCCAAGTGATCCTTCTCCGACATTGTCATTGTCATCCTCGTCCGACTATGTGATCAACTTGAATTTAGTTATTTTAGTTTAGTTATTTTAATAGTTTAGTTATTTTAGTTGTTACTTGAATTTAATTCAATTTTTATGTGATCAATTAGGAGAATTTTAACTATGTAGATAGAACCACGAATTTACGCTTCTAATTGTCGTCCTTAGTTATTTTAGTTGTTACTTGAATTTAATTCAACGGTTTTAATAGTTTGTGCTTCTAATTGTCATCCTTAGTTATTTTAGTTGTTACTTGAATTTAATTCAACGTTTTTAATAGTTTGTTTATTTTATTTGTTACTTGAATTTAATTTAATTTGTAGCATGTGAGTTGTTATGATGTGATTTGGTTTATTTTAACTTTATTTATAAAATTATTATCACATCATTTTCATTTGTGACTAAAAATGACTCTTAAAATCAGTCTTTTGTGAATTTAATCTACAGTAAAAAAAATAACAACTAAATCTTGATGTCTCAAAATATTCAGATTTTAGGCAATTACATAATTAATCATATTACGTGTACACTGAAAATTATTTATCAAATCAACTGCTTATATTAAATACATGGTAAAATACAAAATACACATTAAAAATAAATAAATAATATGTATATTTATATCCAAATATATAATAACTTCTTTATTGACTCATGACATATGAAATATATGTATGGAAAACAATGTACATCACGAATATAACCTTCATTGTACATAAAAATTTATGGTGTAAGTACATATGTATCAATGTTTAATTTTTCCCCTTTTCTTTTTCTATTGAGAGTTGCACTGTTGACTATCCTAACAAATGAATGAAAATTGTACAAGCAGATAACAATTCAGATTTCTAAACCGAGCTATTTACATGCATCAACAAACACTATCTCTAGTGAATGAATTTGAAGAGAAGCTTGTTCGAATCGGAAAACGACACGTCGCTGCAAACCGTGATTCTTGAATCTGACAATATTATCTCTGCTTCTTGTAAGGTGAAGCCATGAATGATGGGTAAAGGGAACCCTTTGCTGAGATGTAAATTTGCATATGGCAAGAACACAGTTTCAATGAGAGTCCACACAACTGGCTGCATTGGGAAAAAAAAGGATAACATAAACTTGAATCAATAAAAATGAGATTTTGAATTGTTATGCACTTGTAGAAAACAGAATACAAAAGCACCTGAACAAGGTACATCCTCAGATTGCCAATGGTGCTCCATTTCAATGACATTGAAAAGTCATCCAATTTCACGGCACCTATGAGGTTGTTTCCGTTGACTTTTACCAAGCCTGAGGCTCTAATCACCTGTGCAAACGCGATGAGATGGAGCAATAAAGGATCAAAATTACAACCACAAACAAGAAAGGACAATTCATAGCAAGGTGCTAAGCTGTATATACATTACAAGTTAGATTCCGAATTATCTATATTCTGATGACATTGTGTGTTATGTGATGCAAAGCCCAATATTTATCCTATAATAATTAGTGGCACAATAAGTACAAGCCTGACCTAGTGGCTAATGAGACTATTGAACATTATAATGACCTGTTTGGTTTTCGGCTGTATTTCTTGTTTTCACATTCTTTTTTCACAAAAACTTGAAAGCAGAAAACACAAAAAATAAAAATAGGAAATAAAACAAAACCAAACAGGTCCTAAAAGGTGAGAACTCCTTGACCTCTAGCTATAGACTACACTTCATCTATTCTACTCTCTTAATTGGAACTCTCTATATATGATCTGAAACCATATATGGTGAGATTCTACTACCAACTTCTGCAATTAGGTGCAACGCCCAATTTCTCTGTAGTACTAATTCCCAAACCCATAACAACAGATAGACCCAATAAATATAGCAAATTGAACATTGAAGATTATACCAATGAGATGCATGCCACTGGTATTACTTCATGTTCTTCCAAAACATCAATTGTTAGGTCTGCAAACACGTTGGCACCTGCTTTCTGCTTTGATATCTCCACAACCGGAGGAGAAGATAAAGATATATTCAAGTTCATGTCATGATTTGGGTATTTCCTGTATAGTTGGGGAACAATAAATCTCCATCCTGCAGTGTTCAATAGAGATTGATCTGGTATCTTGTCCACTATCCAGTGCATAAATTTTGCCTGAACCCGAAAACAATTTCTCAATTGACATTAACCCAAATGCAAAAGTAGTATTTAATAAATCTATGATTAAAGACGAGCTAAAACATCCATACTTACATCATAATACAATCCTGATGCGGAGTTAAAGACAGCCTCATCCATGTTTATGCCTAGCATTTTTGAAGAATATGCACAGGAAACTGGGAATTCTGATTTCTTATGGCATAACTTAGGAATATGGACAGAATTATTTCTTTCTATGAATAACCCATTAGTTTCAAATCCGATGGATGAATTGCTTAATAAGACATTATTAACAAAAGTTACATTCAAAGATGCATGATCATCAACTGGAACCTCCTTTGGAAGACTTCCCAAATACAAGTCCAGTTGTGAAATCCCTTCTTTAAGTTTCTTCGTAATTGCATTTTCTACTGCTGACCCGATTTCCTCTTCAAAAGCATCAACTATCCTGTTAGTAAAACGGGAAAATTACAATCATAAGGTATGCATAGACAAGACCAACTACACTGAAAAAAGGAAGAAGCTTTATTGGCTTCTAACACAAGTTCTATAAAGCAAAGAAACACAACACCCAGCAACAAGGAAGGAGGAAATATGAACCCTGAGATAGTCAAATACGGATAGTTCAATACCCTTGATAAAGCCAGGATGCACCTCCATCCAATTTTATTGAAATATCTTTAACATAAGAACCACAGTCCTCAAGTTTCAGCTTCAAAGATCCTTCTTGATTCTCCAAACCAAGCGTAAGGCCAACTTGCATGCCTTCAACCTTTTCAAGCAATAGAATTGATTAAATTCCCTTTTCTATAGTAGTTGTGACTTGCAAAGAAGAAAACTGAGAGATAAATACACATACTAGTAAGAAATAAAAAATAGGGATCATATGGAGCTTATGATACATGACAATAGTCACTGATATAGGGTGGTTTACTGCAAACATCTAGTCAATTACAATAACCAAGTCTTATCCCACTAATTAAGGTGGGCTACATGAATCAAATGACATCATAGTGCCGTATCATAGATTGTATATGTATGTTAAGCCCATTTATACCTAAATATCTTTTCTTTGAATAATTTACTAATGCAAGGAATCTACTTACCAAAAAATTGTAAAACGACAATACCAGGTATCACAACAGAAAAGAACACAGCATTCTTTACATCACAAAGCAAACTAAAAAAGGAAAGCTACAAAGGCATCCAATTTGCAGCAACAACTCTTCCAATTTCAAAGAAAATAACAAAGTTAACTAAACAATCTAACTCTTGTCCATAAAAGGAAATGCTCCAATTAACAACACAAAAGTGCTTAACAGTGAGCATACAAAAAAACAGGTTTTAAACATTCAAATCACCATTATATGAAATACAGAATCAATTTCTATTAACAGCATACATTGCTACTTAACAGTTATCATACAAAAAACAGGTTCTAAGTTCAAAAATCTCAAAACACCATTATATGAACTAAAAACAAAGAATCGCTTCAATACCTGAACTTCTGCTCTACCTCTATCAGAAATCCTCACAGGAACAAGCCAAGTGCTGTAAGAGTAATACCAATTCATGCTCAAATTACAAGTAACCCCAGAAGCCACAATTGAAACCCCTGCTTCCCCTGGCTTCACAATTGATGAAGCAACATCGATTTCGTATATTGTGATGTTGGAAAGTGACATATACACATTACCAACAACTGGAAAATTTGCTCCTTTCTCAATATCCCGCAACCGGAGTGAGATTATTGAAGAAATCGCCTTTTTCACCAGCAATCCCTTCACGAAATCAAGGCCGTTTTGGGTCACCAGAAGGGATATGAAAGCTTCGTTTTTTGGTTCAATTTGAGCATGCCCATGAATCAGAGAGGAGAATAGCAGAAGAAGAATAACGAAAGGTGCCATTTTGGTTTATGGGTAGGTGAGGAAAAAGATTGGAG
>NC_029778.3:7558388-7561937 GCF_000817695.3 Arachis duranensis
AGGGTTGGATGAAACTTTCTGAAGACTCAAAACACTTGTAAATGGAGTGAAATGTCAAAATTGCCCATCCTTGTTGTGCCTGCATGTGATTGTTGGAACTTGGAAGTGGGAGATGGGTGAAAAAATGGGGATCGAATAGAGAAGAGAGGGAAGAGGGTGAAGTTGAGTTCCCAAATCCCAATCCCCTTCACGGAGATGAGTTGGTGCTTGGTAATTTTCTATTTTTATTGGTGAGGTTTTGGTTTCTTTTAACTTTTTGTTATCGGAGAGAAAATAATGAATTCTTGAATTAGTTTAAATTAATATTATTTTTTTATAAAAAATAATTATAATATCCTTATTATAGAAAATGACTAAAATACTCTTATTTTATATATATATTAATTTTAAAAATTCTAAATCCTAACTCTATGACAACAAAGAAGTAAAGGACTAGAATTTACGATTCTCAATTCAGTGAATTGTTCTTATTATTAATAATTGAGCTATTTAGATTATATTATAGGACAAATCACTATATTAAGTCAAGGAGAGCAAAAAATTACACAAATTCGTCAAACCAAAAATTATTTCATGAATCAACCGATGCATATTTTTATATAATTCGAATTAGGTTGTTTCGAACTTTATTTGCATGTTGATTCGAATTACACACAAACACACACACCCACTAATTCGAATCAACTTGATTCGAATTACACACATACAATAATTCGAATCAGGTTGATTCGAATTACACCCTGATTTATTAAAAAAATTAATAATTTATTAAAAATTATTAAAAAAATAATAATTTAAAATTAAAAAAAAATATATTTTATTTCATGCATTAAAAAAAGCTAACAAAATATTTAATTGCGAGATTTCTTTAAAATATTAATGAGCTATCAATTCGAATTCCATACAATATTCTTTTGTCCATTTTTAATAGTTCATGAATATTTTTTAATAAAATTTTTTAAATTATATGGTGAGATATTACATAATTCGAATTATGCATGGAGAAGTTCAATCACTCTGATTCGAATTATATGGTGAGCAATTCGAATTATATACAATATTCTTCTGCTCATTCTTGATAGCTCATGAATATTTTTTAATAAATTTATTTTAATTATACCACAAAAAAATATTTTATTCTATGCAAAATAATTTAAAAATGGCTTAAAAGATGTTAGGAGTATTATAAACATTTGTAATGACTTAGGACATTAAAGAAATACTCTACATAGTCTATAATAATTTAGAAATTAAAAAAAATATATTTTTATCATGTATTTACCTAAATCACTAGAATATTATAAACTTTATAGTACTCATAACATCTTTTAAGCAATTTTTTTAAAATTATTTTGTATAGAATAAAATATATTTTTTAATTATTTTGGATGGAATAAAATATTTTTTTAATTTCTAAATTATTATTGACTATGTAGAGTATTTTATTTAAAATTTGTGTACATGCATGTATTTACCTAAGTCATTAGAACATTACAAATTTCTATAGTACTCCTAACATTTTTAAGCCATTTTTTTAAAATTGGTTTGCATACTTTTAATATTTTTAAGCCATTTTTAAAATTATTTTACATAGAATAAAATATTTTTTTGTGGTATAGTTAAAATAAATTTATTAAAAAATATTCATGAGCTATCAAGAATGAGCAGAAGAGTATTGTATAGAATTTGAATTGCTCGCCATATAATTCGAATCAGAGCGATTCGAACTTCCTCATGTGTAATTTGAATAATGTAATATCTCACCATATAATTTAAAAAAATTTATTAAAAAATATTCATGAACAGTTAAAAATGGACAAATGAGTATTGTATAGAATTCGAATTGATAACTCATTAATATTTTAAAAAAATCTCGTAATTAAATATTTTGGTAGCTTTTTTTAATGCATGAAATAAAATATATTTTTTTAATTTTAAATTATTATTTTTTTTAATAAATTTTTTAATAAATTATTAATTTTTTTAATAAATCAGAGTGTAATTCGAATCAACCTGATTCGAATTATTGTATGTGTGTAATTCGAATCAAGTTGATTCGAATTAGTAGGTGTGTGCGTTTGTGTATAATTCGAATCAAGTTGATTCGAATTACATGTAAATCAAGTTCGAAACAACTTAATTCGAACTATATAGAAATGTGTATCGGTTGATTCATGAAATAATTTTTGGTTTGGCGAATTTGTGTAATTTTTTGCTCTCCTTGGCTTAATATAGTGATTTGCCCTATATTATATACCTAAAAATTGTAATTTTACTAAGAAATAAAAATAAAATACATGCTTATAAATTTCGCTTTTATTTGTGGTAGAATACAGCTGATGTTTTTTAATAATATGAATAATTAGCATATTTTTTTTTGGTATGAATACTATAAATTTAATCTTTAAATTTGTAGTTTTTATTTTATTTTTTAAATTTATAAATTTGATTTTTAGATTTGTGCTTTAATATTAAAATTTTTTTAAAACATGCATATCGAATCTTCTGATTTAGATTTTTTTAAATTTTTTTGTTTTTTTGTTTTTATCTAAAATCTACCCTCAATTTTTTATTTTTACCTAAAATTGATCTTCAGTTTTCTACTCTAATTAAAATTTGACCCTCAATTTTTTACTTCCACTCAAATTTGAGAGCCTCCAATTTATAATTTCTAATTAAAAAAATTTATTTTTATATCCATAAAAAATATACTAATTCTCTATAATTATATAAAACACACCTCTTCAATCCATTACAAAAAAATTAGCCTATAAATTTTGGAAATTTGAATATGGATTTACAATTAGTAATTTCTATATTCTATACATACACGGTATATTGTGACATGTTTTTATGCGAGATTTTTTCTGATATAAAAGACATTTTATATGTTGCGAAAAATAATTCATTACACCTACCTGTCACGGTAAATTTTTAGAAGGTTAGATTTAACAGTGTTTGTATAGTTTTCTGGAGTGTTTGAGAATACTCTAGATGATTCCGGAACGTTCTAGAATGTCCTAGAAGGTTCCGAAATACTCTAGAAGGTTCTAGAAGACTCTAGAAGGTCATAGAGTATTCTAGAAGAGTATAGATGTATATAGAAATATAAATAGTGGTATGGAATAATCTAGAAACATTTAGAGAGTTGTGGTAGGATAGATATTTGTAAAGAAGGTTCTGGATGATTAATCTGGACCGTTGATTAGATTTAATCCTAACCATCCATTGAGGAGGTGGATGGCTATAAATAGGGGTGAGAGTTAGAGTTTGGTGGTGTGAATCATTTGTAACCACACTTGAGCAATAAAGTATCATCACCATGGAGCATGTTGAGTCACAAAGGGGAAGGGATACTATTCCTTCTCAATGGGGAGGCAAGAAGGTACGTTCTTCAAGTGAGCCTAGAGGTAAGGACTCTAACTTCTTAGAAGAAAGAGTTTCTATGTTGGAAAATGTTCTATCCTTTATGGATGAGCGGTTCCAAAGGATAGAACATGACAAGGAGACCCTCGAGGCTCACGTGTTAGGAGAACTAGATGCTTTCAA
>NC_029778.3:7565640-7585589 GCF_000817695.3 Arachis duranensis
GTTGCTTACAAAGTACAACTCCCTCCCTCTATGAAGATCCACCCGGTCTTCCATGTAAGTATGCTGAAACCATATCATGAAGACTAAGATGAACTGAGTAGAGGTAACTCGAGTCGTGCTCCGCTCGTGGTGATTTGGTCCTTTGATAAAGAAATCGAAGAGATCTTAGCTAATCGCATCGTGCGACGAAGAGGAGTGCCACCAAGTATTCAATATTTGATCAAGTGGAAAGGGCTCCCGATAACTGAAGCTAGTTGGGAAGCTCGTGAAGATCTGTGGCAATTCCAAGAACACCTAGAGCGCTATCATGAACAGAACGCGACGAGGACGTCTGCGCATTAGGTGGGGGAGAATGTCACGGTAAATTTTTAGAAGGTTAGATTTAACAGTGTTTGTATAGTTTTCTGGAGTGTTTGAGAATACTCTAGATGGTTCCGGAACGTTCTAGAATGTCCTAGAAGGTTCCGAAATACTCTAGAAGGTTCTAGAAGACTCTAGAAGGTCATAGAGTATTCTAGAAGAGTATAGATGTATATAGAAATATAAATAGTGGTATGGAATAATCTAGAAACATTTAGAGAGTTGTGGTAGGATAGATATTTGTAAAGAAGGTTCTGGATGATTAATCTGGACCGTTGATTAGATTTAATCCTAACCATCCATTGAGGAGGTGGATGGCTATAAATAGGAGGTAAGAGTTAGTGTGAGGATGTGTAAATCATTTGTAACAAACACTTGAGTAATAAAGTGTTCTTCCACCAAAGCTTCCTTTCTCTTGTGCTGTCTTGTGTTCTTAGCTTTCTTGCTAAGTATTGAGGGTTAGGCTGACTTGGTCTTAGCTCAAGAGGTTGAGTAAGTCCGAGTGCCGGCACGGTAGCATTGGAGTGTGTCCAAGGCCGTGACATACCGTCGGCTTAACATCTATTCTGATGTATTATATCGATGAAAAAATTATTTAAAAATTAATTTCTGCAAAATACAAATTATTTTTGTTGTACATTACATATATAAAAAAGGTTTGTTCTTGAAAATTTAATAGTTATCACTTTTAAACTAGGTGCATGCTATAGTAGTTATATATAGTTACTTAATTTATTAAAAAAAAATAAAAGTTAATATTTAAATTAAAAATATAAAAATAAATAATTTTTTAATATTTAAAATTTATTATAAAAAATATATTCGACAATTTTGACACCAAAATATTTGCCTTTAAACTAATCATCGGCATGACAAGTTAAATTATTATTTACATCTTATTCTATTGTAATTAATATTTATCCTAAATTTTGAATTTTAAACTTTTTATTCTAAATTTTTTTTTTAAATTGAGAGTTAAAAAAAATTAAGCCTTTAATACTTTTAAGCTCTTATTTGTATATTTTTATAATGCACGGACACTGACACGGACACGAGACATGATACGACACGGGACACACCAACACGCGAATTTTAAAATCTTATAAGATACGGGAATACGCATAAATATAAAATATAAATTATTTTTTAGATAAATCGTAATGATATTTTATTGATATTAAAATATAAATTAATTTTTGTAATTATTTTTAATGTCTTATTTTAATTATATCAAGTATTTAAAATATTTTTTGTTTTAATAAATAATAATATATACTTGTTTGGTATCTCCTCGGTAGGTCGGGTACCGGACGGTTCGAGTGAGGTCTCGGACAGTAAGGTGGGTTCTTCGCCGCGTTCAGGTTCGCGGAGCAGGAGCTGGTGCTACCGCCTTCCCGAGCTATTGGTGTGGCGAGGGGTGTCACCTGCAAAGACACTCCGACGCGCAAGTCAGTGTGGAAGTGGTCTACAAGTGGTAAGAGAGTGAAGTTGTTAGTGACGTACCTTGGGGAGGGGTAGGTCTCTCCCCATATATACCTTGTCAGGAGTGGGACCTGCAAGGACAGACCCACCTTCCTCGAAATTTCCCAATACAGCTGTAGTGGTGAGCTGTAGGGGACGCGTGTTCGGGTCGACTTCTGGGCGCCTCACGCCCGTTTACCGGACCATCCGGGTTGGGTGGTCTGTGAATTGGGTCAGCCAGCATGTCGTTTGGGTTGGGTCGTAACAATACTATATCTAAATTTATTTCAAAAATATATGTTAAGAATAAATCTGGACGCTGACACGTGATAGTATTTAGGTATGTCCAAGTGTGTACGGAGAATAACACACGGTTGGACACAATAGACACACGTGTCGGACAAGTGTCGGTAAGTGTCGTGTCTGAAATGTGCCCGAATTGCGGGTACGACAACTCAACGAAGTATCCGTACTTTATAACTCACCCGAAGTGTCCGTACTTCATAGGTATATTTCAACTGAGTTAAAGTTAATATACAAATAACATAAAAGACAGCCATGTCAGATGTTCTATTCATTTATTCTTTCATAGTTTTATGCTTATTGACATGCTAATTAGTTACTATGCTTCACTTTAAGATTACATTTGATGCCATCAAAATTTTGGGGGCTCGGCAAAACCTTTCCATTCATCCACATACTTCTTATTTGAGTCCTCTAAAATAAAGGATACTCAACGATAATGCCATAATGACTTTTATAGAGCAAGAAATAATGTTATTTTTTATAAGAAGAGAAAATTTACTAACTGCCATAGCTATAATTGAAAGGCAATGCTTCCTCTTCTGGCATGCTGATTGAATTCTATTGAACATCCACTCTGAGGGATATATGCAGGTACTAACCCCATTTTACTGGATCAACCTCTTTTGGATTACTGCTGAACAATATATATGCACATTCTGCTCAAACTCTTGAGTACTTTGTATAGTTGTATTCACTCCTCCCTTCTATGAGGATATTAAATATTTGAATTGAAACATAATAATTTAAAATGCAGTTACCTGTGTTTCCAATAACAGAAAAATTATTGTTATGATTTATTATATGATATGAAAATAGTCCACCTCATTGGATTTGCATGTTCTGCTTTTGTGTGACATTGTATGCAAAGTAGGATCTTTAATATTTAGCATTCTTCTTTCTTGGTAGCAAAATTATTTGTGTTGTGTGTAATGTGTCTTACCAAGAAAGGAAAAACTATATTATGCAAGCAATTTTCTTTATATATATTGCTTTTATTGCTTAAGAATGGATATAATATAACTTCCTAAGTCATTGGAAGTTGGAACAAACATCTCTTTCCATGCATTTGAGACACTATACTGAAGAGAAATTGTACACACAAGACACAAGATGAATCAACAAAATCTACAAAGAGAATCCAACCATTTATGCAGAGCTTACACCAAATCTTAAGTACTAGACACATGACTTTATTTAGCAGATTAATGTTAGAAGTTACTCATTGGGATTTTGAAGTTTTTAGGAAGGCCTAGTTTCAGTTTCAGTTTCATCTTCCTTCCTACATGCTTTTGGTTTTTGCTTAACATCCTTGCTTGCATTGTTTGAGCCTTCTTTCTTGCATACCTGCAAAACGATAAAAGTATATTTAGACGACTGAAGAAATCAACGAACAAGCAACATATCGATGCAATTCTGATAAACTATATAAGAAAATCAAGTTGTACATTCAAAAGAAGCCATAGCTTTTAGTGTTAGTGATTGATCTAAGAATTTAAAAGTCAACGAGGAAGGAAAATCATGAATCATGGATATGCTAAAGATTCCAAAACTATAAACCTTTGGCTGCTCTTCAAGGAACTGATAGCTTGGCACTGTTTTTCGCCTTGACACGGTTCTCCTAGCTTTGAAGTTGGTCTTTGATCTTGGTGATTTGATGCTACAATTTTCTTCTCTTGAATTTACTGAATAGCTATCGAAATGAGGCAGCACTTCATTCGAACCACAGCTCTCTTTTTCTTCCCCAGAAGCAGCATCCAAGAATCTAGTCTTAATTGTGAAATTACTATTAAGAGGATCATGCTGCTTCAAAGCATGGCTTTCAACAGATAATGAAGCAGTGTCTGGAACACGTGTAGCCATCCATCGTTCGAGCCAGCTCCAGCTCATATTCGATTCTATGCTGTTGTATTTTGTTGGTCTTCTCTTTGAACAGATTCTTAGCTGCATTAACCAGAACCAATGTTTTGAATTCTGCACTATCCATTCCTTCTATGCAAATAGTTTTAAGATGTTTACCTGTTGAGAGAAAGCATAAGCTAGTGCTCTTTCTCTTCTGGTTGATGCCTCCATTCTGTTCTGCATTCGCATTTTCGATACATAGCTACTCACAGTGCTATCATCCCATTCTTCCTGAAAATCTCATGAACTATGCTAGTTAACAGAATTCGATTGATGGCGAATTATAGCTAAATTGATAAGCTTAGCACCTTCAATCAAAACACTTTTTTATTAATGCAAGAATAAGATGAGCTTTGGTGAATTATTTTAAGCTTAATCTGAATTCAAGTCTTTAAATTTATGACATCATTTCAAGTGAACTAAAGTAGTTGTTTTTCTTCTAACAAAATCATGAGCTGCTACTTGCTAGTTTCATGAATTTAACATTGTCTTCTGTTATACCTTCTGCTTTGTTATATGACTCCTTGTCCGGCGATGAATACGCTGGTAAATGCTCAATTTTTCGCCTTCAGCCGAGAAAATTTCAGCTGAATTTGCAGTTTGAACTTCAATTGATGTTCCCATGGACTTTCTATCTGGACTTTCAGTTACTAAATTGAGCTGAACTTCACCATTATTGGTTCCAATTTCATCGTTTCGACGCCTTAACTGAAATTTACAACACACTAATCATAAGAAGAAGAAAAAAACACTATGCATCATATAAATAGTGAATTTATTGATGTAACTGATGTGAATATATGCAAATTGATGTAATGGAAGTTTGTTGAGCTAACCAGAAAGCTTCTATATGCTGATTGAATCCGAATTGCTGCTGCTTCTTCACTCAAGAATGTAGAACTACTTGAATTTGGCATTTCTTCTTGTTCTATTACATTCTCCACAGTTTCTTCACTTTTGGCATCTTCTCTATCACTCAAGTTCTCTTGTATTATTGGTTGTGTAACTGTAACTTCAGAACTCTTAAGTGAAGCTGAATCCTCCTCTGCCACAACTGAATTGAATTCATTTCCACACAAGTATGATCTAACAGAACCCCATCTTCGATTTTCTGTCGAATTTCGCCTACCCTAAGAAAAAATAACAAAATTTGTGACATGATCAAGAATTCTTGCAGCATATATATATAAATAGATAGCAATTTTGAGAGACTCACTTTGCTTTCATATGATGCAGCAGAACGGTTTCTGGAGAAGACACTTCTTACCAATTCTCCAGTAAAACCCATATCTTAACTAGCTTTATGAATTTGAGAAGAGATCAGAAGAAATAAGAATGAGATTTATATTAATATGGACAATGCAAAGATAGAGCATATAGAGGATGATGCTACTAACTTTAGCATTTCTACATTATTAGATAGTAAAGTGATAAAGGCCAAGCTACATTCTCACTTGTCCTCACAATATTAGACAAAAATAAATAAAGTTGTATTTATAGCTTACAACAATCTACTATCTCATTTACTCTCTCCTTCATAAATATTTATGATTAAGAATTTCGGTCCTTCACTTTAATAATTATTTTATGATTTACAAAGTAAGTCGCATTGTTTAGAACAACGTAATTTTTTCTTTTCTAGTAAACGCTTAATTCGGTCCCTATCCATTATCAGAAAGGAAGAATGGCGTAATCTTAGTCTTAATATTTTCTTAATATGTGCACTAAAACTTGAAAGACACTTATTATTGTTACTAACTTTATCATATAATATGGTGAAATCACATGTTAGCTAGAATTAAATATGATTGTGATCTATATGCAGGGATTTGCAGAGCTGGAATGCTGGCTCTAAATCAAGAAAAAATAATAGAAGCTGGAAAGTTAAAAAGAAAAAAAAAAGAAGGGTATATGGATTTAAGTGCAATGTTTTTATTGCTTTTTTTTGCATATATACTTTTTGCACATGGCTTGTAGAGGATAGGCTTCTAAAAAAGCTTTGCTTGATGCTGGGGTTATGTACTCTCTTTTATTCCTTTCTGGTTACTAGTACTACTGTTACTCTTTCTTTTTTCTTCTTCTTCTTCTGTCCTTCAAGGATAGCTGCTTTTTTTTAGGTTACTTTAGGTGATGCCAGTTATTTTGGGGACAGGTTTAGCATATATACAATTTTATTTTATTTTATTTTATTTTTTTCCCTAAGGATTCTTCTTCAATGTCAATTTTTTGCAATGTTTTTGTGCTTAGATTGTTTCATGATTTTGGAATGAAACTAATTTAGTGGCAAAAGTTCAAATATGTGAAATGCTTATACTTCATATGGCAAGTTTCTTATGTGGTGTGTTTTTTATGAGGAATTTTAGAATTAAAAAAAAAGTTGGAACCATAATAAAAAATTACTATAATTTTTTGAGTCGAATTAATCAAATAATAATAATAATAATAATAATAATAATAAAGGAATGAAGTAGTCTGAAATTTTTCACATATAGTTTAGGTTTTACAAAGTTGCAAAAAGTATTAAACATGTGGTGTAATAGTTATTTAAAGCAACATTGATATAACTTGATCTTAAAATGCTATGATTTTTTTCCTTTTTGGTATTATTAAAATGTTATGATTGATTATTGCTTGTCTTTAGCTAAGCACAGGAACATGGTACGGATCAAATAATCTGCACGCTAATTATTTGAGAATTAGGGTTGTTATTACTTAATGCACATACACTCTTGATTAGGTCTCTCTTTCTATGCAATAAAATAAAGGATTTAACTTATCTTCTAAATTAAAGCTTTGGTAAACATTAATAGCCTTTATAATAATAATAACAGCATCATTATGATGAAACCAAGTTTATTTCTGAATTTTTTGCTTTGAAGAAAGTTCTCAAGTGCCAAAATTTTCAGGCTAAGAAATTAAAAGATATCTGAGGGATGAAAAGAAAAGAAAAGAAAAAACAAAGGCATTAATTAATAGGCCTGGAATAAAGGTGTCACATAATCCATCATTGGTGGTCCAAATCAGTTTTAAAGTTAAAATTGATCCCAAAAAAAAAACAAAAAAAACTCTGCATCTCTTGGGATTGTCACACTCACACTCTACCCCCTCAGGAAGAAAAGTCCACATGTCTCTACAGCTATGTTTAACCATACATTTGTACAAGTGTTCAAAATTATGTCAATACCCAAAAAAACAAAATGTTAATAATTATGTGAAATTGTGAACAATAATTTATATTGAAAATGTTAATTTTACATTCAAGAGGCTCTCACTGCAATGGAATATATGCTTACTAGAGATTTTCATATTCAAATCAGTAATAAATAAATAATCTAAGAGATATAAAAATTACGAATACATATTAAATTTTTTATAGTGTTTAAAAGAAATTTTACAAAAAAAATCTAGATAGATTTATACAAGATATATACAAAATCTACGTGAATTTGACATAAATTATGTCTTTTATGGGTTGAAAAAATTGAAATGCCTAAAAAGACGTTTTGGGACAGTTGTTTTTGGTTCCACTTCAAAAGCTGAATTGTAATAATAGTATTCATATAAATTTGTACGAGATTATGGGAAATAATTTAAAATTTTTATTAAATATAAATCTTTAAAACAATCTTACAAATTATCTTCCTGTGCAAAATAGGACTAAATCCCTATTTTGTCTTAAAATTTACGTAATTACCCATTTTAATTACCGAAATTTAAAATTATTTATGTTGGTCTAGTCTTTCAGATTTGAGTCCGGACATCAATGTGATTTCTCGACTCTTTTCAACAATGACTAGACAAACAGAATGTTGAGATGACACCTTTCATGCCACGCTAAATGATAAGTAAACAACGTTGTTTATATATCTTTAGCACCTAAACAAGTCAGAAATGTGGTCGCTTTGTATATGAAGGGAGAAGAAAGGTAGAAACTCAAAATAAAGTATTTTTCTTCTCTACTTCTACTATTATTTATTTTTGACTTGTTTGGGCGCCAAGGGCAAACGACGTCATTTACTCATCATTCAGCACGACAAAAAAAGGTGTCATCTCAACACTCCATTTGCCTAATCATTGCCGAAAAGAGTCGAGAGATTATATTGGTGTCCAAACTTAAATTTGAAAAACTAATAAAAATAATTTTAAATTTCGAGACCAAATTGAATAATCACGTTAATCTTAATACCAAAATAAAAATTTAGTCACAAAATAGTATCGATCATGTCAAAACTTTTGAAAATTTACTGATCGACACAACCTTTACAGGTTTTATATACTAATTAATTATCTCTTATTCTTGATGAACCACGTTATCTAAAATGATTATTTCTGAATATTGCATGTGGAAAACAAGAGATTGGTTATTTATGTTCTGCCATGCCATGCCCTCTTTTAATTAAGCATATGGTGTGGAATTAGCATGAATATTATCGAATTGTGAAAATAATAATAATTAATATAAAAGTTTAATTAGCATGTGCATCATACTAAAGAAGGTGGAGTTTTTTAGCTTAGAGTAGTAGAATAGGGACCGTAGAACTATATATAGCATGATGTACATTATTAACTTTAAAAGTACATCAAAATTATTGGAGAACATGCTATTTTTTTCCTCGTTATTATGTACTTCTCATATGTTCTATTTGCGTTGCTTAATTCAAATACACCGATGCTTTTCTGTGTAAGGAAGGCCTGAAGGGATAAAATATGATGCCATGAGAATATCCAAGTGGCTATATATATATGAGTAAATAAGAGTTTTTGATTTGATATATTCATATTGTGACATATCAATAATGTAAATTATTTTTGTCATTCAAAATTTAAAAATTTATCTAACTTGAATTTATTATTTTTTCTTTTTTAACTAATATTGCTTATATATTGTATACACATAGTATGATCGACTGTCAAATTACTTCCTTAAATTATTATTAGTTATTTCTCCTTTAACTTATATATCATAGTTTTATATGCTTGATCTCAATCTATGACTCACAATCAAGAAAATCGGATGATGAAATCTTGGATTCGGTGATTCTTTGCTAGACATGTGTATATTAGGAGGGCTTTGAATTTTCCAGACCCGTTCCTTCAATAAAATCTTCAGATAAATAAAAATTTTTGTGACAGAATAAATACCTTGTTTTAGTACGAACACTTCTTTTTTTAATTCAGTTATATGAAGAAGATTAAACTGAAAAAAAATTTCTTACAAAAGTCTATTTAGACTAAGCTGAGAAAGCAGTTGTGAGATAAATGACACTTTGAACGATAGAAAAAAAAAGAAAAAATTATAAGAAGATCAAGTTATTGCTTCTCTCTCAAACTGAAAGAAGAGAAGATAACAGTGTGCTAGTGAAAAATCCAAATTTATTTTTAAAAATTAATATAGAAAACGACTTCAAAAATGCTAGTTATTTTTTTGAAGATATGAATGACAAAGACAGAAGTAAAACTCTCACTCTAAGGTAATGTTCGTTTTTAGGAATTAGAATTGAGATTAAAACTAAAATTGCAGTTCTAAAATACAAAATTTTAATTTCTTTAATATTTAAAGTCGAGTAGGCCGGAGAGAATTAAAATTTTTAAGATTGGAGACTGAAACTTTAACAACGTCTCTTTTTAAAAATATTCTCGTTTAACTTTTTAAAATTTAAAAACTATCCTTTAATATTCATATTTATCTTAAACCAAATATAATTCAATCTAATATATAGTTTGTTTTGAGGTATTGAGACAGAAACTGGGAGATTGAGACTCAGTATCATGTTTGTTGGTTCAGAGTCTGGTACTAAAATTTCTGGCTGTCTCCAAAATTTCAGTATTTTAGTACCTCCAAAAAGTCGGGACATAGGAGACTAAAATTTTTAGAGATGGAGACTGAAACTTTAATAACATTTTATACTTAAAATACCTTCATTTCAATTAATTAATTCCAATTTTACCTTTTATATAAGTTAAATTAGAATTTCATTCTTATTTTAATTTCTGTCTCCCACTTTACACCAAACAGAATACTAAAATTTATTTCAATCTCTATCTCTCAGTCTCAATATTTTCGTCTCTGTCTCTCTACCAAACGCTACCTTAATATCAGTCATCTAATCTCTATCTCTCGATCTCATTCTTCATATTAATATATGTGAAAAGAAAAAAATTTAGGGAGTTAACTATAATCTAAGCCAATTTAAGTTAACTCTTTATATTTCTAGTTTTGAAATTTAAAAAATTAGAGTAGTGAGAGCTTATTTTTTCTTTTTTATAATAGATATTTTATTTTTTAACTAGACTCTAATTGACTATCCTCTTAATTGGTTTTCTAGTGGAACTGACGTAAAGACTGACAGACTCTTGGAAAATATTATGGCTGGCTAGATTCTTCTATTGTAGGTGAGACAGAAAAAAACAGAAGAAGATTGGTTATTTGGATTGAAGGTTTTGATTATGGTGAGTATCAGCAGAATTCTATGAACTCTGATACTATAACAGATTTATAGACAATAGCGAATAAATTATATTATATGTATTTTTTTTTTCTAATATTCGATGATTGGGTTTACATTATATATACATGAAGAATATAATTTTATACAGTTATCATATCTCTACTAAATCTGTCAAATCTATATACAAGATTCTTAATATTAACAGAACGATGATATTTGTTGATGAGTCATTGTTTCTACAACATGTAGCAATACGAAAAAGAAGAAGATTGTTTGTTCAATTTGGGTATGTTCGTTCATTATTTTGATCTTTTTTGTCTTGGCCAAATGAAAGTGGCTGGTCCAATAGCAACCACATCATAATTAAATAAATAAATAAATAATTGAAAAGATGAAACACGGAATTAAAAAAAAAGTGCATCCTTTAATTTGTATTAACACTTATTGATTCAGTTGATAGAGAATAAAAATATTAAATAATGCGAATAATGAATATATGAAATGTTCAATTTAATTTATTAAGTGTGAAGATAATTATCCTAATATTAAGATTTAAGTAGGTAATTTAGGATGTAATATGTTTTTACTTTAATTTATTAGACCAATTTTAAAGTCCATTATTGACATTGTTCATAAAATCCGCTAAAATAATCACATGCAGATATATACTTAACACAAATTAATAAGGTGCATCTATTTCATTACATTTCTCACACTAGCTATAGCTATAGCTATAGCTAGATGGTAAAAGGATTACAAAGAAAAGGGAGAATATTACACCACAAACACCATGTATAACACATGATATTAGTGTACTGTATATGAAAATTGTTTATACATACACACAAGTTATATATAAGTGTGTATAGTATAGTATAGTATAGTATAGATGCATGGATTCACCCCTTTGATGTATAGAAATGAAGTCTTTGACCGTTGAGAATGACATCATTATTAATTAGAAGAAGAAGGAACTGTTGGGGTATGAATCATAGACGTAGCATGAGGGATAATATGGTGGTGGACGATAGTAATCATATTGATGATGATAAGTAGTAAAAGATGGTTCTTCATTTTGTGGTTCTTGTTCTTTTTTCACATCTTCAACACTTATAATGGAAGCACCCGGGAACTTCTTTCTAATCTGATTAGTCAAACAAACTGAGTCAACTCCATCTCCAGTTACCACTAATTGGTCTTTGCTTTCGCCTTCTACTGCCACTGATTCTACACCTGTAACAATTTATTATTAGAAATTTGATCATTGTTTATTATTTTATGAATGTAAATTGGCTACATTTACATATAATTATATCAAATTTGTCATACATAGTCATTCATCTGTGTCTAGTTAATTATCGGTATAAATATTTAGCATGACTTAAGAGTTTATTGATCTTTCTTAATCATAACAAAAAATCAATATAAAACAAAAAAAAAAGAAAGTTTAACTTGGATGAATCCATTATTTTCATTAGATACATGGACACACACACGTACCTTGGCACACTGCAGCAATTTTCATGGCTTTACTTCTGGATTTGTCACTTCCCATATTGTGCACCTGGATAACTATTTTCTGCATATATGTAGCATAGGATATATAGAAACTATTATTGTTAGAAACAAAATTGCATGCACATATATATAGCCAGCTAGCATATGTAATTTAATTTAGTAATTAATCATTGCAAAGTGATCTTACCTTCGTCATGCTGATGATTATCGATATATATAATTTGAAGCACAAGAAACTTTAGCTACTACTTAGCTATGTATGTGTTTGTGGAATTGTGTGTTGATTATGTATGTAGGGAGATTTGTGCGCTGTATATATATGAATCAACAATGAGTCAAGTGAATTTTAGTATTATTTTTTTGTTGACTATATATATTATTGGTAATTTCATGGGGAATTTCGTTAGGCGTGGAAACTATAGTTTATTTCTTGATTTTTCAGATTTTAATTACTTTATTCTCCGTTTTACACTTGTGGTGGGAGATTAGGTGTGGTGTGCCGTTGAAATTAAACGTGTTTGTTAGGAAATATATATTGGTATAGCTAATCAACACTCGTAAAAGTAGCACCAACAAAAATTATTATTATATTATTACTAAAAGGTCGAGGAAGCTAAGAAAATGGTTAGAATAAAAGGCATGTAATAGTCTATGTGGACACTTTCAAAAGATCTGTTGGGAATTACTTTGATTTTATTTAATTTACTATTTTAAGTTTACTTTGATGGTTTCAGTGGCTAAGAGAAGGGGGGTTGAATCTTAGTCCCCTTTTTGCTTGCTAATACTTGCTGGACTCAGAGGAAACTTTTCTGTTTTTACCTCGTTTCTAATCACGAGACATTTTTTTTTTCATCTGAACAGCAAAAACAGAATTGAAGTAGGAAGAGAGAGAGAAGATTACACCCAGATGTATCATGGTTCAGCTGCTAAGTGCAGTGCAGCCTACATCCAGTCTCCATCATAACAATGATGGAATTTCACTATAATCATCCAGATTACAAGTTGTAAAGTGCTAACCCAACTTACAAGGGGATTCCCACAGAATCATGAAACACAACACAGATGAACAAAGGAACTCTAAGACATCTATGGCTTTTTCTTTTAATTTTGCACTCTCTGCCTTTTTCCGCTTTATGGCTTTTTCATACAAACCTCACTTGTTTGCCTTTTTCCATGAGACTCAAGACATGACAAAATTAAACAGAAAAATATTAAACAGAAAACATTGAAGGAGAAGAGAACTGCTAGCTTAGGTAGCTCTGAGAACTCTGTGCCTTGCACTCTCAAACCTTACTCCCTTGAATCAAACCATGACTGTTCACCCCTTTTATAGAGAAGTGAAGCCTTCACAGTTGAAACACAAACCCGAGCGTTGCTTCTTTTCCTTCAAAACACAACCGGTTCGGTCACAGAGAGAGAAGAGGTAACTCATGCAAAAACCAACATGCAAATACCTCTAGTTCTTCCTTGGTCATCACTCTTCATCAATCCGAGCGCTCCATCCTTGGCTTCCTCTCCAAGATGGATTTCTGGCCCTTGATGCTTCATGATGATGATGACTTCATCTGCTTCAATCTCTGCCTCAACCATCACTTCGCCACTCTAGCTACTTCTTGTGGTGGTTGAGCAGAATCAAAGACAAGCCATGCCTCCAAAGATCTTCCTTGCTGGCCGAATCTTCTTCCTTCTTTTTGAGTATGAAGGATCCGAGATTACCTCACCAAATCTTACCACATTTGGTGATAATCTCAGCCACACCATACTTTTCTTTTTCTTTTTCGTGCCATCAACTCGATGGTCTTTAGGCTTGCTTTCCTTTCCTTTCGGTAGCTCCAAGTAGCTTCCACGGCTTCCTGGTTAATGACCGAAGAAAGAAGAAGAAAGAGATGAGAGAGAAGAGAGTATCTGAAGTAAAAGCAATTCCAAGTGATTAAACAAATTAAAAAAAGTTTGCTTTTACTTCCCTTGCATAAGGTAGCGTGCAGCACTTATGACAATCAATCAATTTAGCTGCAAATTTCTCTCTCATGTTTCCCATGCAATAAATGGTAATTTAATGAAATTTGGAATCCATCACATGGTATAATGCTTGTATCCGTTGGAAGCTTGTAACATAACTAAAGAAATGGGTTTTAGTTAAAATGAATAAGACAATATTGTGCCCCATTTCCTTTTAAATTCGGACCAAGCACTTTTGGTTTTATGCCAAGACTTTTAATTGGGCTTGTTATCACAATTGCTGGCCCATTTAAAACATTTGCTTTCCTGGTAAGTTTGGATCAAGCATAGGAAACAAATATGGGCTTAGTTGCAACAACTTTTGTTTTTCGGCCCAACTATAAACCTGCATCACAAAATTAATAATTAACATATGATTGATTAAGATTGAATTAATAATTTTGCAATTAAATATTTTAATAATGTTTTTTCATCACAAGTATTAATTTGGAGTTTTCCAAACTCATCAATCTCCCCCTTGATGACAAACATTATTAAAATTGAAATGGGAAAAATTGAAAGAGTTGAGTACGAGTACTCCCTTTGAAGATTAAATTTCTCCCCCTTTCAAATTGTCACAAGGCTCCCCCTCAATATATGCTATTTTTACCAAGGGAAACACTAACCTGTAACAATTTAATCAAGCTTCAAGTAACAATGTTATTCAACATATTTATTTTGAAATGTTGAATGCTTGATTTATGAACAGAATAGAATGATATACAACACTTATTTGCTATCACAAGTTTGATTTTCTGCTCAATATACACATCAACTAAGCACAAACAGTGTTGTTCAAAAAAATTCAATTATTTTCCAGTCAAAGTGTCAGAGCTATATCATTCAAGTAAGGAAAATATTTTTGAATCACATATGAACAAAACATGGCAGCTGTTAGATATCACAGTTTAAAGGAACTACCAAAAATCTGTTTTCAAATCAATATATTTATCAAGATGAATAATAATATTCCAAATAAAAACATGTTCATCAAGATAAATCAACAATCAGGCTTTCAATAAATCAAACATCACTATAAACCAAATGCCAAATGCAATAAGCAGCAGTAACCATAGTGAAACAAATATGATAACAACATGCATTCTTTAAACAAGAGTGATCATGAATTTTCATCAATTGAAAATGTCATCCCCTGTTTTCATTAATATCCTCCCCTGTTTCATTAGTTCCAGTTTCAATTTTGGAAACTAATTTTCCTTCCCCTTTTGTCATCAAGGGGCACCTGCACAAAGTATGAAAAACAGAACAAGATATCCATAACAAAATAACAAGATTGTATCAAAGTATCATAGAGCAGTGAGTATCAAGTCATACTCATACAAAAAATCAGATTGAGCCTAATAGAGCCAATATCAAATATAAGAAAACAGTCATTAATCATCAGACAAATTGAAATCAGAGTCTGCAACATCTTCTTCATTGCCAACTCCCAGATCCTTTTCCAAGTTTTCCAGCATCATACCCACTCTCTCTTTACATCGCCCCCAAGCTCGTTCATTTTCATAGGCTAGCTTTCGAGCAGCCCTATGAAATTGAACCATGAGTGTAGACATATTAGAGAATTCGGTGAGGATTTTCCTTATTGACTCGGTTGCTTTGGAGGATTCAAACTGGCTTTCAAGGTCGCTGTCCATTGGCATTGATTTCTTACTTTTTGTTCCTTTTACAGCACCACCGCCTTTGATCATAGAAAATTTGTTCTCCACAGTCTCATTTGCTAAGTCTACCTTATAGTACTCAAAGATGCACGTGAGAAACATTCCATAAGGTAAATTAGCCTTTTTAGTACTTCTTACAGACTCCCACATATGTCTAATCATGAGATAAGCAAATGAAATAGGAGAGGAAGTAACAAGGGCAAAAATTATTAAGGAATCAGATACGGTTACCTGATTGTGAGAACCACTTTGTGGAGTTAAAATGTGGGTAGTGATGCGATGCAGCAATGAGTTGGTTAGTCCAAGAGCTTTGTGAGTAGGAACAGTGCCATCTAATCCAGACATGTTTGCACAGATATGAGAGAGAACTTGCTTGTAAATAAGCCCAACATGATCATCCCATTTGTCACTCATGTATACCCTCGGTCCTTCATCCGTGTAGCCAAGGGCAGCACTGATGGTTTCAGTATTCAAAGCGATATGCACATGTTTCACATAAGAGTGAAGACTACCATCAATCAGTCTGAGATTTGCATAAAATTGCCGAACCAATTTTGGATAAACCATTTTGTGAGTGTGGAGCAATGGGGACCATTTGATGTTGTCAAACAGAGGTTGCAAGATAATTCCTTTGGCCGCCAGTTGATCAAGATTCACCAAGTATGAGGGACAGATATGCCTCTTTTCCAAAACCTCTTGATGGAATTCATAGAATGCACAAGTCAAGAATCTGGATGGATCATAGTGAGAGTGTGGCTTGTGAAATTTGTTCTTGAATTCCAGTGACTCAAGATTTGCCGGTTCCCTGGTTTCATACAACACGAAACCTTTGGGCTTCTGAGAGCTTCTCCCTTATGTGTGTGGTGTAGCCTTCTTTGGTGAACGCGGCGGTGGAGAGGGAACGGGTGAGGTTTGAGACGATTCTTCTTCAACACTGGGCTCCTTGTTTTTGTCACGGCCAGAGCTCTTGTGAGCAATCTTCTTTCTCATGGTGGGTGTTTGTTTGGCAGATTGAGAGGGAGAGGAAGAAGATGTAGAGTGAATGTGAATGTGTGTGTGTGATTGTGGAGTGAACTGTTTTTGAGAGAGACTGATTCTTCCACTTTTTCTTGATGCAGTTTTCTTTTTCATTATGTGAAGAGAGATAATGAGGGTGGAAGAAGAAGAGTTGGCCGAAGGTGGAGAGTGGAGGGAGGTTAAGGAAGCAATAAATGTTGATTGGAGAGAGATAATGGGGGTGGTTAATGATCATCATGCGCGGTTATTAACCAGAGCGGTTTCCCAAGGATTTGAAAAGAAGGTTCCTTGAATCAAGGGATTAGTTGAAAAAGAAGGATTTGATTTGACATTATCTCTTTTTCAACTAGATATGATAGGACAACTTTGAGATTTGGTTTTTCAAAAAAAATGAATAATTAACAAAACAGTCAGAGATGGGTCAAAGGGATTTTGTGGGGCCCATTGGAATTTGTTTCTGCGTAGTCTCCCCTTAAGCATAGCTCTCCCATCATGCATTTATTTTTATCTCGTCTATTCCTGCGAGATAAAATTGAACAGAATCAGAAATTCACAAATTTTTATCATGATTTAAATTAATCATTCCCAAGCTTTTCCTTAACAAACAGAATCTATCTTCACAGAGGGGTTTTGTAAAAATATCAGCAAGTTGTTCTTCAGATTTCACAAATTGAATATCAATAGTACCCTTTTGCACATGTTCTCTAATAAAATGATATTTGATTTCAATGTGCTTTGTTCTTGAGTGCAGAACAGGATTTTTGGAAATATTTATTGCACTCATGTTATCACAAAATAAGGGTATGCTATTGATTTTTAATTTGTAATCTTCCAATTGAGTCTTTAACCAAATTAATTGTGAACAACAAGCAGATGCAGAAATATATTCAGCTTCAGCTGTGGATAGAGCCACTGTGGCTTGTTTCTTTCTTGACCACATGTTGAGTGAGCTTCCAAGGAAGCAACACATGCCGGAGGTGCTCATTCTATCCACTCTATCTCCCGCATAATCTGCATCACAAAAACCTACTACACAAAAATCATCAGACTTTGGATACCATAAACCATAATCACATGTTTCCTTAATATATCTAATGATGCGTTTAACTGTCGATAAATGGGATTCTTTTGGGTGAGATTGAAATCTTGAACATACACCCACACTTTGAACAATATCTGGTCTAGAGGATGTAAGATACATTAGTGAACCAATCATTCCCCTATACCGTGTTTCATCCACATCTAGGCCATCATCATCCTTTTCAAGTTTAGTGTTAGGATGCATTGGTGTTCCCATTGGTTTGGATTTTTCTAAGCCAAATTTCTTTATCAATTCTTTTGCATACTTGCCTTGGTGAATAAAGGTACCACTAGGAGTTTGTTTAATTTGGAGGCCAAGAAAGAAAGTTAGCTCTCCCATTAAACTCATTTCAAACTCACTGGTCATGAGTTTTCCAAACTCTTCACACAAGGACTCATTGGCCGATCTAAACACAATATCATCCACATAAACTTGAACAAGAAGGATGTCATCATTAGAAACTTTAATAAACAAAGTAGTGTCGGTGGTTCCCCTTTGAAAATGATTTTCTAATAGGAAGGCACTAAGCCTTTCATACCAAGCTCTTGGAGCTTGTCTAAGGCCATAAAGAGCCTTTGAAAGTTTAAAAACATGATTAGGAAAATCTTTATGTTCAAAACCAGGGGGTTGAGCCACATACACTTCTCTATCAATAAAGCCATTAAGGAAAGCACATTCAACATCCATTTGAAACATTTTAAAACCCTTATGGGCAGCATAGGCAAGAAGCAACCTAATTGCTTCCATTCTAGCTACCGGAGCAAAAGACTCATCAAAATCTATTCCCTCCTCTTGATCGTAACCTTGGGCCACTAATCTAGCCTTGTTACGAACAACTTGTCCATCCTCACCAAGTTTATTTTTGAATACCCACTTAGTACCAGTTATCTTCTTACCATCCGGATGAGGTACTAATGTCCAAACCTCATTCTTATCAAATTGAGCAAGCTCCTCTTGCATGGCCTTGACCCATGATGGATCTTCAAGAGCTTGTTTGACATTGTTGGGCTCCATTTGTGACAAGAGAGCAAAGTTGCTAGGTTCGGTTTGCTTTTTGGTGGAGGATCTTGTGGTTACACCTTGAGAGGGATCACCAATAATGAAGTCATGAGGATAACCCCTCATGGACTTCCATTCTCTAGGCTTTCGGACAGGTGTAGAACTTTGATGAACTTCTGGTGGTCTCACTGTTTCAGTTGCTCGTGCTTGCTCAGGAGATAAAATGGAAATGTCTCCTCCCATCTGACGAGATAAAACCGGGCTGACAGATTCTTCATTTTGCACAAATTTGGGATTTTCTTTACTTGTTCCATCCTCTTCACAATCTGAATCACTATCCTTAACAATACTGGGAATTAAGTTAAAATCACAAAAAGTAACATGTATGGATTCCTCTATGGTTCTATACTCTTTGAGATAAACTCTATAGGCCTTGCTTGTGGTGGAATATCCAACAAACATTCCTTCATAGGATTTTGGATCAAATTTTCCAAAGTTTTCCTTATTGTTAAGTATAAAGCATTTGCATCTAAAAACATGGAAATACTTAAGATTTGGAGGGGTTCCTTTCCATAGCTCATAAGGAGTTTTCTTTAACCCTTTTCTAATGATTGTTCTATTCAAAATATAACATGCTGTGTTCACAGCTTCAGCCCATAAAAATTTAGGAATTTCATTTTCACATAGCATGGCCCTAGTCATTTCTTGAAGGCTTCGATTCCTTCGTTCAACCACCCCATTTTGTTGGGGGGTTCTAGGGCATGAAAAATTATGAGAAATCCCTAAGTCATCACAGAATTTTTCAAAGTCTTGATTTTCAAATTCTCTTCCATGATCACTTCTCAAATGGGCAATTTTCAAATCTTTTTTGTTTTGAATTTTCTTGGAAAGGGTGGAAAAAGCATAGAATGTATCGTTCTTATGAGCAAGGAAAAGTACCCAACATAATCTAGAGTAATCATCAACCACTACAAGACCATAGTGTTTACCTCCTAAACTTTGAGTTCTAGTAGGACCAAAAAGATCAATATGTAACATCTCCAATGGCCTTTGGTTGAGATTCCATCTTTTAATTTAAAAGAGGATTTTACTTGTTTGCCTAATTGACAAGCATCACAAGTAAGATCCTTATCAAACTTGATGTTTGGAATTCCTCTAACCAAATTCTTTTTAACTAGCTTA
>NC_029778.3:7585738-7589652 GCF_000817695.3 Arachis duranensis
AAGAGTTAATCCATACACATTGTTGCATCTCTTGGCTTCAAATAAAATATCCCTAGTTTTCTCACAAACAACCAAACAAACAAACTTCTTAAAAATAACATCAAAACCTAAATCACACAATTGACTAACACTAAGTAAGTTATGTTTTAAACCATTTACAAGAAGCACATCATTTATACAAGATGAAAAATTTTTACCAACTTTTCCAACAGCCACTATTTTTCCTTTTGCATCATCTCCAAAAGTGACCAGCCCTCCATCATATTCATCAAGCTTTATGAAGAAGGTTGTCTTTCCGGTCATATGCCTAGAGCATCCGCTGTCCATGTACCACATATTTTCTTTCTTCTTGGAAGCTAGGCATACCTACAAAATGAGCTCAAGTGACCTTAGGTATCCAAATTTTCTTGGATCCTTTCACGTTAAAGCATCTCTTATGTCCCAAATCATTGTAATCAAAAACAACCTTGTAAACTTTATCACCTATCATTCTTTCACCAAAGAAACATTGAACTGGAAAATGACCACTTCGATTGCATAGCCTACAAAACCTTGGAGTTGCTGTTTTGTTAAAGTAAGTTGGGTCTTGATGCTTTGTATCATTTGAAGATGAAGCAATGTTTTCAAAATGTGACTTTTCAGATTTATAAAATCCCAACCCAGCTTTATCATAAAGAGGTTTTTGACTAGCCAAGATTTGATTCAAATTTTCAGAACTTTGGGTGAACTTGGCTAAGTCTTTCTTAAGTCTTTTAACCTCTTTAAGCAACTCTTCATTTTGCTTAAAACAATCAACATATGCAAGAACAGAATGGTCACTTTTACAGCTCTTGATTTGGGCTCTTAACTGCTTATTTTCTTCAACAAGATCACAAGCAGTTTCGGCCTCTCTTACAGATCACAAGCAGTTTCGGCCTCCCTTAGATTTTCCTTGAGAAAACCATTTTCAGTTTTAAGAATGATAATTTGTTGTTCAAGATCATGATTATCAAGTAGAAAACATTTTATTTTTCCAGAAAGGTGGTCTATCATAAGATGAAGATCCTCAGTGTTAGGATTGTGAAAGACTACCTGATCTATGTGATCTGCCATGAGACATGGTTGTGACTTGGTCTCGGTTTCTTCATCATCATCATCATCTGAGTTATTTTCCAAATCTTCCCATGTGGCCATCAGTCCCTTCTTCTTCACTCTTTTCGGCTTCTCCTCCTTTTTCAACTTGGGACAATCAGATCTGAAATGACCCATTTCCTTGCAATTGTAACAAGTTACTTTGCTAAGGTCTTTCTTCATCTTCCTTGAGCTGCTGCCTTTGCCTTTGAGCTTCACCATTTTCCTGAATTTTTTTGCAAACAACACACTCATTTTCAGAAGAGTTATCACTGGATCCATCATCCAGAGGGTTAGTCATAGAAGAAAAAGCAATTCTTTTCTTTTTTGAATCTTTTTTTAAATAGGTGTTTTCAAAGGCTAGAAGATTTCCTCTCAAATCATCAAGTGTCATGGAATCTAAGCTACTGCTCTCAGAAATAATTAAAGATTTTGTTTCCCACTCTTTTGTGAGACATCTTAACACTCTTCTCACTAGCAATGATTCAGAATGTGTAATTCCCAGAGCATCTAAGCCAACAATGATGGAGTTGAACCATTCGAACAGTTCATCAATGGACTCTCCTTCCTTCATTGCAAACATTTCATACTCTCTATTCAACATGTCTGTCCGAGTCTTATTTACAATGGTGGTTCCTTCATGGGTGATTTGCAATTTGTCCCAGATTTTCTTTGCCGTTGTGCATCGTGATACCCGTCGGTACTCCTCGAAGCTGATAGCACAGTTGAGCAGATTTATTGCCTTGGCGTTTAACTCCACCTTCTTCCTATCTTCCTCGGTCCATGTTGCTTCTGGTTGAGAGAAACTACTCCTTCAGCACTTGTGGTAGATGGGAATTGAGGACCTTCTAGGATGATCTTCCATAGTCTGTAATCCACTGCTTGTACAAATATCTTCATCATCTCCTTCCAATAGGTATAATTTTTTCCATTGAAAAGGGGAGGTCTGTTGCTTGATTGACCTTCAGCCAGATTGTAAGACACCACATTTGCGCCACTGTTTTCTGCCATGAGGATCTTTACTCCAAGCTGCAAAGCTTGATCTCTTTGAGACCAAGCTCTGATACCAATTGATGGTTTCATTGGCTAAGAGAAGGGGGGTTGAATCTTAGACCCCTTTTTGCTTGCTAATACTTGCTGGACTCAGAGGAAACTTTTCTGTTTTTAGCTCGTTCCTAGTCACGAGACATTTTCATTTTGTCTCGTCACTTGACATGAGACATTTTTTATTTTTCATCTGAACAGCAAAAACAGAATTGAAGTAGGAAGAGAGAGAGAAGATTACACCCAGATGTATCCTGGTTCAGCTGCTAAGTGCAGTGCAGCTTACATCCAGTCTCCATCACAACAATGATGGAATTTCACTATAATCATCCAGATTACAAGTTGTAAAGTGCTAACCCAACTTACAAGGGGATTCCCACAGAATCATGAAACACAACACAGATGTACAAAGGAACTCTAAGACATCTATGGCTTTTTCTTTTAATTTTACACTCTCTGCCTTTTTTCGCTCTATGAATTTTTCATACAAACCTCACTTGTTTGCCTTTTTCCATGAGACTCAAGACATGACAAAATTAAACAGAAAAATATTAAACAGAAAATATTGAAGGAGAAGAGAACTCCTAGCTTAGGTAGCTCTGAGAACTATGTGCCTTGCACTCTCAAATCTTACTCCCTTGAATCAAACCATGGCTGTTCACCCCTTTTATAGAGAAGTGAAGCCTTCACAATTGAAACACAAACCTGAGCATTGCTTCTTTTCCTTCAAAACACAACCGGTTCGGCCACAGAGAGAGAAGAGGTAACTCATGCAAAAACCAACATGCAAATACCTCTAGTTCTTCCTTGGTCATCACTCTTCATCAATCCGAGCGCTCCATCCTTGGCTTCCTCTCCAAGATGGATTTCTGGCCCTTGATGCTTCATGATGATGATGACTTCATCTGCTTCAATCTCTGCCTCAACCATCACTTCGCCACTCTAGCTACTTCTTGTGGTGGTTGAGCAGAATCAAAGACAAACCATGCCTCCAAAGATCTTCCTTGCTGGCCGAATCTTCTTCCTTCTTTTTGAGTATGAAGGATCCGAGATTACCTCACCAAATCTTACCACATTTGGTGATAATCTCAGCCACACCATACTTTTCTTTTTCTTTTTCGTGCCATCAACTCGATGGTCTTTAGACTTGAGAAAATCATTGATTAAGAGAAAGGGAAATGTACGATGTTCTTAACATGGATGGAGGCTAACAAAGAATTTGAAGCAGGTCAAACTCTAACGTATACTGAGTTTCTAAATCAATTTGTTTATAATACAGAAGAAAGGGAATGATATCCATGCAAGAGAGAGTATTTTATCGGGAGATTAAATTATGTTCTACCAGATACATATGATATCTACTATATAAGAATTTTGTTAATTATTCAAAAAGTTACACAACATATGAGTCTATTAGGACAGTTAATGAGATTACATATCCTAACTTCCAATATATTTTCTATTTTATGGGACTACTGTGTGACGATAAAAAATTCATTGCAGCTATTAACGAGATCTGGTCATTAATTGAGAAAACTGTTTGTGATGCTATTGATATCTAATAGTGTTAACAAACTAAATCATATTTAGAATGCAACTTAGACATTATTGGTTGACGGGATACTATATATGAGGAGAAAAACATTGAAACCAAAGTATTTCACTATGTAGTCAATCATTATCGCATGTAGGACTTTACTTTCCAAAATCAGTGTTTATCAATGGGCAACTTTACGTTATTTTGTCAAGAATTAAGAGTC
>NC_029778.3:7589875-7600580 GCF_000817695.3 Arachis duranensis
TGATGAGAATGAAGATGTACAACAAGAGTGGTTCACACCAGAGTTCCTAAATGACATCAAATGTTCGGGAGTACCCAATCACAAGTTGACTTTGAAGCCAGGAGTCGCTGTAATGCTACTGCGAAACATAGACCAGACTTCAGGTTTATGCAACGGGACAAGATTAATAGTTAACGAACTTGGCAGCAATGTAATTGGAGCGACAGTAGTGACCGATAGAAATATTGGAGATAAAGTGTACATTCCAAGAATGAACTTGATCCCTTCAGATTCAGGATTGCCATTTAAGTTCCAACGGAGACAATTTCCATTGACAGTATGCTTTGCAATGACCATTAACAAGAGTCAGGGTCAATCATTATCACATGTAGGGCTTTATTTGCCAAAATCAGTGTTCACCCATGGACAACTTTATGTTGCTTTGTCAAGAGTTAAGAGTCGCAGTGGCCTCAGAGTTTTAATTCTAGACGAAGACGGCAATCCAAAGTCATCAACAACAAATGTCGTGTTCAAAGAGGTTTTTAATAATATTTAGATAAGAATAATATTATTTTTATTTTAATAGCATGTTATGATTTATACTTTTGTACAAATATTTACTATAGATATTACTAATTTATCTATAACTCTTTTTTCAGATTTGAAATGAAATGTGTAACAAGGAGCACAACATCCTATGCCGATTGCTTTTCTAATGAAGTTAGTAAGATACTAGGTTATCGATCGATAAATTTTTATTAGCCTTTTATACAAAATTTAGTGTAAAATTAACATGCTATTATTACAGTTATATATGTTCTTATTTTTTTCATGTCTCCCTCCTTATGGTTTAAGAATATTATAAACTTCAAACTCTTCTATTTATATTTTACTTTAAATAAAGATAAAACAACATATTTAACACGTTTATTATATAACGACGATGATAGTGTTATACTAAATTTAAAAAAAATATGGTTATAAAATATTATTTTTACATAGAAAACCAAAAAAAAAGATAAGTCGATTTTTGGTGACTTAAATAAACTAAATAAAGAAAAATAAAATATAAAACAAAAGAACTTGCTTAAATAGAAGGACAGTTTGATTTAAGACTATTCTTAAACTTCTTCCAAAGTGAGAAAAGCTCCACGTAAAAAAATAATTGTAACTCTATTGACATTTTTACCATAATGTCTGCCACCGTATTTGTATTTAATCTAAGTTAGATTGGTTTAATAGTTAAATTATTAATCCATTTAAGCTAAGTGTTAGAAGTTTAAATTGGTCTTGTACATACCTCAAACTAAAAATACCATAAAAAAACCAAAAATAAAAAAAATATAAGACGATTTAACCATAAATAAATTCAAATAAATATAATTATGTATGTATGTTTGTAACATTATAGGAGTAGTCACGTGCACTATTAGAAGCACGAAAATTGAACAAGAATAATAATGAAATCACAGTTCACAAAAACACCTAATAGAAGAACAAGACACTAAGCTAAATTAATAATGAAGAATAACAATAAAAACAAGTGTTTTAATTAATTAAACTAAGCAGCATTAGCAAGAAGATTATTATTAGCAGAAGCAGCAGCACAGGAATATTCACGTTTGACAGCCTTCAAGAGGAGACTATCATGTTCAAGTGCCATCTGAACCGGCAATGATCCAAGCCCATTCGCCATGGCCAGAAGCATCTTCTTTGTTTCCTTCTTGAACTCATTCTTATCTACCCTCCCATTCATGTCGTGGTCAAACTGCACGAACAGCGACTCGTACACACGCGCCACCTCCTCGGGATCGCGCTTCACGTCCACGCCGAAGTGCGTCTCCATCACCCTCAGCCTCTGGAGCTCCTTCATCATCTCCGTGTAAGACAGGAGGCCGTCTTTGTCTGCGTCCAGTTCAGCGAAGAGGTCGCTCACTGATGCGGAGAAAGCCTCTTCGTCTTCCACGAAGCTGGTGATGGTGGTGCCGTCTATGATTTCTACGCTCATGGCTGGTCGTTGATATTCAAAATTCAAAATCAGCTTAATTAGGGTTTTTGTAACTAAGAATAATTAGAAGAGAGACTAGTGAGCCTTTTTGGTTTTGTTTGATGAAAGGTGGGTCTAATCTTATTTATAGGAATAAGGAGAAGGCGGTTATACGGTAAGCAAACGCAATATCTTTAATCTTTAATAATAGAATTCAATTAAAGATTGTATTTTTTTTTTACCAAAAATAGAAGACTCGAACTCGCACTTTTTAGTTAATATCTTATTAATTTTTTTAAATTTTGATCCAAATCACAATGTTTTCAGTCAAATTAAATTCAAAATAAATTAAAAAATTAATACAATATACATTGCAATCTTTTGAAATAAAATTAGATTAGATTAAAAAATAAATATTAAATTGATATCACAAACTATATAAATTTTATCTTTTAAATTGATATAAATCATACTCCAGATGTAATCTTATCTTGTTAACAGTAACAATAAATTAAAATATATGTATTAATATCTAGTTATTATTACTAAGATAAATAATAAAAAAGAAATATAAATATTTAAATATACATAGTTCGGTAAATAATTAATTTATTTTATTCAGTTATAAAAAAAACGTTCCCTTTTTGCGACCGTTGTTCTACTTTAAGTCTTGGGTTTTGAGATACTCTAGAAAGTTCGCCGACCAGGATATGCGCGTTTTTCAAGCAAGCTAATGCAACATTAAGCCTTAACAATTATTTAATGGTTATATTTTTAATACATACACCATACAAGCATCTATAGGGGGCATTCTCAAAAACAATTGGCCAAAGCCATACAGTAACAGTAGTTTTGTTAAGAATTGGATGTGTGTTTTCATCACAAATATGCTTGTTTGAAATAGTATTTTATAAATTAATAAAGCAAGTGATAAATAAAATATTACTTCTTAATTGATGAACTTAATTAGATGTTAATTAAAATTTGTTTTATTGCTAATCAAATTATATGACTTTAGCATAAAATAATAGAAAAAGTACAGAAAACAACGTTTATATTTTTAAGGTAAAAAACAGATTAAAAAAATGGTTGATTAATTTTAAAAATCAAATTTTAGAAAAAAAATATTTAATTAATTTTAAACAATAGAGTTTTAATAATCATAATTAAAATTTAACCTAATTCTATTTTTACTCTCATTCACCCCACAAATCCACTCCGTACTCAAAGAGAATGAGAGAATGAGAGAGGCGGGATGAGCGGTTGAAGGTGAAACACGGTGAGGAAGATGGCCATGCCATTGGAAGAGATAAGAGAGAGAGCGTGGGAGGTATGTATCCGGTGTTAAGGAGGGTTCTTCTTTGAGAGGGTTTAGAAAATTCTTTTAAGGTCTCTTTTAGAGATAAAGTCATTGGTGTAGAAAAGTTTTAGGCCTTTGCATTAGTAGGGCCTTTATCTGGAGATGGTATCGCGACAGTGACAGGTAAGCATGGTGATTATCGAACACCAAGCGTTAGTTTTACTAAGGAGGCAAAGAGCTGTCTAATTGAACCTTATAAGGATGAACCTTATAAGGAAGCCATCGTGATTAAGGTGCTGGATAAGCATTATGGCTACACGGCTCTTATGCATAAGCTTCAGATAGTACGGCGCATCAAAGGAGGTTTGATTTGTTGGATGTGGGGTTTGGGTATTTTTTGGTTAAATTTGATATGGCTGCGGATCGTGAGAAAGTCATTCTTGGTGGTCTGTGTTTAATAGACGGTCACTATGTTGCAGTAAAGCTATGGAACGTGGATTTTAAGCTATACGAAAAACCCTTCGGATCAACGCTAGTATGGATTCGAGTCTCAGGACTTCCAATCTGGTGTTACCAGGAACAAGCAATGTTGCGAATTGCTTCTGCAATAGAGGTTCCGGTGAAAGTGGACTTGGCCACTAAGAGGAAAATATATGCCTGAACTTGTGTTCAAATTAATCTTGAATTGCCTGTAATCAAACATATTATAGTGGATGGTATGACTCATGAAGTGGAATACGAGAGTTTACATCTGATTTGTTCTACTTGTGCACGGTATGGGCATGATAAATCATTGTGCAGGGAGAAGGAGTCCTTGGAAGGAAACGGTGATTCTTTTGGTGATGATGGAAAAAATAATGAAGCCCTGACACTAGTGCCACACAACATTCATGAGATTCAAAAAGAGGCTGAATTGGAAGCTCGCGATTTGGGTGAGAATTCTCATAATTTGGGTGAGAAATTAGGAGTTGTTAAAGGAAAGGATGCGGTTACGAAATCATTGGCTCCTCACGTACTTGATGGTCATGTTAATTAGGCATGCATGAATGATGAAGAGGGTTGGAAATAAGTACTGCGTAAGAAAAAATTCACAATGGGTCAGCCATCAGGTTTGAAGGACCAAGATGGAAAGCTGCACAAGTATGGTTCGAGAAGGATTCCAAGACCCAATTTGCATGGTGATGGAGGCAAATCAATTGGCATTAGGATGGGGAAGCGAGAAAAACATGAAATTGCACCATCTCCATCGCGTAGAACTCCTGCACATCGTGAAAGTTTTCTACAGAAGCATCCGCGGCCTTCCTCCCTGTAGAACTCGCCAGTTGATAAAAATGGTGGCGCAACGGAGGAAACCTTAGTAGATGGAAGCATGGCAGGTGCAACATTAAAGGGTCCGAAGGTTGCAATTATATTATTGAGGATCAAAGTGTGCCAGTACTGCAGGATAAACCATCTATTGAGGTTGGTGATTCTATTTAGAGTTTATGTTCTTATTTATTCTGTCCCTATTATTTATGGATAGTTTAAATATGATTCTTTGGAATATTAGAGGTGCTTCTAATAAGTTAGCCCAGGTGCATTGTAAGGAACTTGTTAGGAAATTTAGACATATTTTTTTTATTGTGATTGAAACTCACTCCCCTTTTCAGCATTTAAAATTGTTTTGGGAAAGGTTGGGGTATCACTCTGTTGGTATAGTAGAAGCAGAGGGGCATAAGGGGGTATTTGGTTTTTATCCTCTATGAAGGGTGTTTATTGTAAGTTCATTGATACTTTTGATCAGGGTGTTACTGTTGAGGTTCAATCTGATAATTTAGTTTGGAGGTGTAGTGATATTTATGGTAGTCCTCAATTTAATAAAAGGGTTCTTCTTTGGGATTATCTTATTGCACAATTCATGGTATTTCAAGAACCTTGGATTGTTCTTGGTGATTTTAATGAAGTTAAATTTTCTCATGAATCTAAGGGCTGTCAATTTTCTCATCAAAGAGCAGACATGTTTGCTACTTCATTAGGAGATAGTGGTTTGTTTGATCTGAAGACTATGGGAGGCGGTTTTCTTAGTATAGGAGGGTGAAAAATTATGTTGACGTGGAAAAAAAAGCTTGACCGAGTCTGTATAAATAGTAGTTGGTTATCTATCTTTCCAAAGGCTTATACAGAAGTTTTAAATAGGCTTAAGTCTTATCATTGTCCTATTCTGGTGCGTTGTAAAGGTCATCCTCAGCCTAAAGAGAATCGACCTCTCCATTTTGTTGCTGCTTGGGCTACTCATCCGGGGTATAGGGATATTGTGAATCAGTCATGGTGGTCTGGTAATAAAGGGATTCATGGCAAGCTTTTGGAAGTACAGAAGAATTCACTAGAGTTTAACTCGAAGGTATTTAGTAACATTTTTGTTAAAAAATGTGAATTAGAGCAGCAGATTAATTATTTACAAAAGTATTTGGAAATGGTGGATAGCATTTATTTGCGTCAGAAAGAGCAACAGTTGCTTGATGATTATAATAATACTCTAGTGCAAGAAGAGCTCCTATGGTTCCAAAAGTCCAGAGAGTAGTGGGTAAGGTTCGGGGATAGTAATACAAGATTCTTTCATATTCAAACTCTTGTGCGAATGAAGCATAACGAAATTCATGGCCTTTTTCTCATGGATGGAGTGTGAAAAACTGATCCAAAGGTTCTGAGTCAAGAAGCAGAGTCTTTCTATAAAAGCTTATTCTGTCATTTGGATGATGTTGATTTGGGTTGCCTTGGTGATGTGCCTCTTCCTTCTCTGAATGAGGAAGCTTGCAATAATCTTACGGCACCATTTACTATGGAGGAAGTTAGAACAACTGTTTTTCACATGAACTCCTTTAAAGCTCCGGGTCCTGATGGCGAGCAACGAATAATGACATCTTTAATCCTCATGAAACTTGGCCTCTGAAAAAAGTGATTTGTCTTGCATTAACTTCAGAAAAGAAGCTTAGGAATATTTTTGAATTACAACGTATGTCCCTTCCCTCTACTCTAAATGGTTTTTGGAATCCCCCATCCATTGGTACTTTCAAGATTAATTGTGATGCTAGTTATCTTGGTTTGGGTGATAGTGTTGGTTTTGCTTGTGTTATTAGAGATTGTAATGGGAATTGGCAAATGGAGTGTTTGGGAATGATTGAGAGTAATAGTATTCTTCAAGGAAAATTGTTTGCTATTTGGAAATGATATCTCTTAGCTTGTGATGTGGGTCAACGAGATGTTATTTGTGAGACGGATTGTGTGGAAGTATTTAATCTTGTTACTAATCACCAAGATGGTTTTGGGTTTATTGATCCATTGGTGCTCAAAATAAGAGATATCATGCATTGAAATTGGCGTGTTGACTTTCGTTTGATTATGAGAGATGCAAACACGGTGGCAGATACTATGGCAAAGATGGCGATAAAGTTACAACTTTCTCATGTAGAGCTTCCGTCACATTAGGAGGAGTTTAAGAGTAGTCTTAAAAAGGATCATCCCTCTATTTAAGCAGATCCTTTGTTTTGTTTTTCTTTGTTTAGTTTATTTCAGTCACCAAAAAAAAATTCACCCTACAAATCCTAATCTATCTCAACACTGTTCGTTATGCCTCCACTCTAATCTTATTCTTCCTTCTTCATCGTCGGCGTCACGTCTTCCTCCCTTGTAGGGGTGACAACATGTACCCTACCCGCGGGTATCCAATCCGATCCGCAACGGGTAGGGTAGGGTTCTCGTGGGGATCGAGTAGGGTGCGAGTTGAGCCTCAACCCTATCCGACCAACCCGCACCCTATATATGTATATGTTATATACTTATATAAAAATATGTTTTAAGTGGATGTTGAACTAAAGACCTCTTACTAAATACAAAAGATCCTTAATCATTAAAAGAAGATCATTAATTGATAATTTAATACTTTTTTTACATAAAATTTAGTTCTATTTTAATTTATTATCAAGTTATATAATAATATTGTATCTTTTTTGTAACCCGTGGGTAGAAAAGAAGAAGGCGCGTAGCGACAGCATCACTTTTAGGGAGAACAGGAAGGATGCGACGCATTGGAGAAGAAGGTGCAGCGGCGACATTGAGAGCAGGGGGCATGACGTAGGAAAGAAGAAGGTGCAGCAGCGATGGCGGTTGCAGGGAGCGCAGGGGCGGAACGACGTTTGGGAGAAGAAGGTGCAACAACAACGCGGCACGTTGCTTCTTCTGACGGTAACGGCGGTGGTGAGGTGCGTTGGCTACAGGGAAGGGAGAGTGAAATGGATGTGGTAAAAAGAGACAAAAAAAAAGTAGAAGGTAAGAGACTATGGTTGTGATGGAATATTTTTTGTTTTAGTGGGATTGGAGTGCAACCTATTGTTCACGTTGTTCGCATTCTTTGTTGTCTATCTAGCAGAACTCAAACAATATTGCTCTATTTCATTTGAGATTCTATCCCTTAGAAATTTTTTACTGCACTTTTGGGAATAAAAAAATGAGCTAACAAACATTTATTTTTTGTAGAACGAATTACTAATGTTCTGTCAAGGATATTCTCTCTGAGGCATAGTTTGTTGCTGTTGTTCGATGATGGCTTTCTCGTCTCCTTAGCAATGATGGTGAGAATTTCTTAGAATTTTGACTTGAACATAAAACCTGCAGAAAGGATTACGATACTCAAATCAAATAAAAAATTTTTCAAGAGTGAAACGAATAAAACTAAGAATGTTGGAATTATAATTTTTTTCTGATCTGTCTCACTAGTTTTGCTTGTGCTTGTATTTATCGTTGTTTAGTGTAACCCACCTCTCGCCACCTTCTCTAAGATTTTGTGCGAGTTCTAGAGAGATGGAGGCAGTTTCATTTGGTCCAATTTCATTTAAATTACTTTAAATAAATTTTCGAGGTATAATCGTTATCTTCCGATTGACGAGGGTTAAGGAATAACTAATATATACAATTATTTTTTTAAAATAATTGTTATTAATTAGTTTAATATATTTATAAATTAAGATGTTGCAATTAAAAATTTATATAAATAAATAGCATAATCTCCTCGTATTTACTTACCGATAAATTTGAGTTTCTCTATTTTTCGTTAAAAAAAATCTTAAGATATATAAAGGAAAGAACACAATTTAATTTGTTAAAGCGGAGGCAACCAAAGTGATGGAAGTCAAAATCTGCATGACCCACTGAATATAGTTTTACACTTTTACTTACTCTTATAACTATAAATATAAATCTATTACATTGACTGCAATAGTGTTTGTTCTTTTCCCAACACTTTCGGTGCACGAGGGCTGAAAATGCTCAAGAAAGGAATATGCTGCAGTGATTCCTTTTTGAGTTTTTGTTACTTAATTGATACGAGTACAACTTAGGAAAGCACAACAGGTGTTTCAATTTCATCATGTGGTTTTCAATTATTAGTTCCGCTATATTTTATCAGTGGGTAGTAATAACTAGTTAGTTGAATTCTATTGGCTGAATCTGCACATGTGCATGTTTGCCAAAATATTAGTACTATCTTAATATTAGGTACACCGGTAGACCTTAATTTAAAAAAATAAAGCATTTTTATTAATTAAAGAAAATCCGTTTATTAACCCAAATACTACATGAACAATTAATTTGTATATAATTACTATTAATCACAGAATCCAGCTAACTTGGTTATATAAATAATAGTTTTATAAATAATTAACGGTTCATGTAAGTTTTTTTTTAATAATAATACACATTCAAATTTGATTGGCAATCAACGGGAGTAAATTAAATTAAGTTTGCACACATTTCTCATAATGACAATGCAATCCCTCACCAATCATCAAATGATCTACTTTGGTCCCTATCCTCTACTTCTGTGACCCAATAATATGGTCTTTGTGAGTATTTTTTCGTCAACCAAAAAATGCTGACGTGTCAGGTTCAAAAATAAATAAGAACATAATTACCACTAAATTCAAATTGGTTAAAAATTTATTTATCTCTATTTTTTGAATAATATTTTTTTAATTTTTATTCATTATATTAATATTTTTTAATAAATTATTGAATATATAGAATAATAATTACAAACTAATTAATAAATTATTCAAATTTAAAAATATCATTTATTATAAATAATTCTCAAATATAATTTTTAAATATGTATAAATAATAAATATTAAAATTCGATTAATATATTAATAATAATAACTCTATAATATACTATTAGTATTATCATCTAACTAATTTTCACAATAAAATAAAAACTAATGAATATATTATTTGATATATAATAAAAAAATTTTGAATAATAACAAATTTAATTTTTTTATCTCTTTAAACTAAATTAATAATTCTATTTGATATCTTTGTACTAAAATATACTATGAGTAGGCTACTAATACTAAATAATAGAAATTCGGGGTGGTTGTGGCAACAACAATGAAAGCTTGGCAAAAGAGAGAGGGGATGATATGGTAGTAGCAGTGAGATAAGGGTAATTTAGAATTTTTGGGCGGTTTTTCAGGGTTTGGATAGTTTTGTTGTAAGTAGCCAATCTTTCATGGGTACAACTTCAATTTTATTATTTTGTGGGTAGATTTGTCCGTGTCTAAAACTTTCAGGGATAGAAATGATAGTTTACTCTTATAAAAATACAAGTTCTAGAAAAAAAATACAAGTTCAAACACTCATTAATAGATATGACAATACGACGATTAGAGGCAGAATTTTTGTACTATTCAACCGTGTTGGGCTCTATCTTATCCTATATAAGCCCTGTCTCGCTTCTACTCACGAATAATAAAAATCTACACCTAACTACATTTTTAGTCTTTACAACCTTTTTTTTAAACTAGGGGCAAGTTATCCAAACCCCAATCACACCCTAACTTTGAAACCCACCATGAACACCCTTTATTAGGGTAGATAATTATCTGGTATGGGTTGCGTTACTAATTATTTAAATAATATGAACAAATAAATCCCTAACCAATTTGAATTTAGAGACAATTAGATCCCTGTCTATTTTTGAATATGACATGTTGATATTTTCCGTCCAGAATTAATGAAAAAAGACTCACAAAAACCGTGTTTGGATCACAAAAATAGATGACAGAGACTAAAATAAATCGTTTTTATAATAAGAAATTACATTGTCATTCTAAAAAATGAATACAGATGGAGTTGGTAGTTCACTCTATTTTACTCCGAGGACTATTGACAAAGGTCTTTTGACTTTTGACACATTGACATCCAACTAAAGGATCGGGGTATTATACTATAGTACTATACACGGTATTTTTTTTTTTTAAAATTAGGCTCAATAACTTTGTTAAATTTTGGTCAGCATATAATTAATAAAAAAAAGTGAATTATTGGATGAAATCTCACACTAATCTCACATCATTAAAATTATCATTGATGATTATTTAATGGTTACAAATTACAAAAATTACTAG
>NC_029778.3:7600703-7604834 GCF_000817695.3 Arachis duranensis
TACGCCTACCCAATTTTGATTTCTACCAAAAGTTCCCAATTTATTTGACTAAAGAAGACTTTTTTGATAAATATTTGACTAAATTAGGGGATCTGAATTAGCTTGTCTCCCAATACTCAAACAAAGAAATTAACTGTTCAATTTTCGGTTAGCCTAAAATGCAGATGAATCGAATAATTTACAACGAAATGTTCTTCGCGATAATAAGATCGTCAAAGAATATATATGATATCCTAGAACGGAAAATAGAATACCTTCCCGAAACAAATAAATTAAATATGTGCACACTGACGAAATAAAAATGATTCCCATCAATTAAAAAATAAAGTCCTAATGCTACTCCTGTATTAAAAGAACAAAGGAATAATATAAAGTTGAGCTTGAATTAAATTTGGTACTCAAGCTACGCTTTCTCTAGATTAAATTAACTCAAATTCGGTCACCAAAAAAATTAACTCAAATTCAAAATCTATAACTAAAACAAAACAACGGTCACACCATGCGAATTGAGAACAATAATACATTAATAAAGAAATCAAAAGCGTTTCTTCAACGCGAGATGAGAACATTCTCAAACACGTACACACCGTATTCGTAATTTTTCATTCCCCTATATGCCTCATAACCGCCATCCCAAACCATATTCAACAAATTAATTAATTTTTCAATGTAATGTAATTTTATTTCAAAAGATTGCGATCTATATTGTATTAATTTTTTATTTTATTTTGATTTGGATCAAAATTTAAATTTAAAATTTAAAAGATAAATAGATATTAACTAAAAAGAGAAATTCTTTATTAGAGATACTTCTTCTTTTTCTAAATTCAATTTCAGAATAAGATATTGCGTTTGCTTATTCCTATAAATACCCTTCAAATTAGACCCACCTTTCATCAAACAAAACATAAAAGTCTCACTAGTCTCTCTTCTAAGTTCTAATTATTGTTACAATTACAAAAACCCTAATTAAGCTGATTTTGATTTTTGAAAATCAACTACCAGCCATGAGCGTAGAAATCATAGACGGCACCACCATCACCAACTTCGTGGAAGACGAGGAGGCCTTCTCTGCGTCAGTGAGCGACCTCTTCGCTCAACTGGACGCGGACAAAGACGGCTTTCTGTCTTACACGGAGATGGTGAAGGAACTGCAGAGGCTGAGGGTGATGGAGACGCACTTCGGCGTGGACGTGAAGCGCGAACCGGAGGAGGTGGCGCGTGTGTACGAGTCGCTGTTCGTGCAGTTTGACCACGACATGAATGGGAGGGTAGATAAGAATGAGTTCAAGAAGGAAACAAAGAAGATGCTTCTGGCCATGGCGAACGGGCTTGGATCATTGCCGGTTCAGATGGCACTTGAACATGATAGTCTTCTCTTGAAGGCTGTCAAACGTGAATATTCATATGCTGCTTCTGCTAATAATAATCTTCTTGCAAATGCTGCTTAAATAAATAAATCTTTGTTTTATATTATTCTTCATTTTTGTATCGAAGGAGTGAACGTGCAATACATGATATATTGAATGTTGTTTCCAATACTTTTTCATATCAGAAATGCTAGTTATCTTTTGATTTTTAGTCTTTAGTGAGTTTTTAAAATTTATTATTATTTAATTAATTTAGATATCCACTTTTATTTATTAATTGTTTAAAAATTAGAAAAATTATTTATTTTTATTTTTTTTATCTTCTAAAAGCTGAATAAAAAATAACATTTAAAAGGATACTTAATTTTTTTAAACTAAAAATAAAGAAATTTGAATCCGTAACTTCTAAATAAAAATGGAAAGGCTATGTTATTTGAACTATAATTCTTTAACTAAAAGAATACTTAATTACATTATATATATAATGAAATTTATTATTAAAAAATTTTGATTATTAAATAAAAATTTTATATATACGTTTAATTAACAATATGATTGTCTTGCCAATCTTATTACTCGTATTCTCTAAGATCACCTGTTTTTAAGTCCTACCTACATTGTCTAAAATTAAACTCTAAAGTCTAGTGTGAAACGATTCTTATTTTTTGACTTAGTTTTCGAAATAACTAAGTTTACCTTTTTATGTATTTGACCTGACTTGACATGATTTATTATAAAATTGGCATAAGTTTAGCCTTTTGTAAAAATCTTAATATATTAATATGCTAAATCCAGACTTATTAATTAGTCTTATTAGCCTGTTAGGTCTGCCTAACCTGTTAAAACATAATTAAATATATAAATTATTTTATTATAATTATTAGATATTTAAATTTATTATATTTTATTATAAATATTTTTGTATATTTTAAATATTTTAAAATTTAAATTTTTTTATAAATATTAAATATGATATATCAGGTTTAATATTTTAAAAAAATTTATAACAAACTGCAGGTTAGATCTAGACTAATTAACTACATAACAGGTCAGACCTATTAAGTGTAAAGCCTAACCTGACCTGACTTATTTCCATTCCTAATTAATTTCCATACAATTGTGAGGAAAAGTCAAATGACAAACTTCACAAGTAATATAAGATATCATATTATATTAAAAAAAATATAAAAGATTAGTTACTTAGAAATTAAACAGGTTAATCTAGCCTATTTTGTTTTGGTCTACCTAAATTTATGGGCTAAATATGTTTAAATTTGTTTTAAATAAGTGACCAGCCTCATAAAAGCGTGTCGATTTTTTTATGGCCACGTTTTTTAAGTGTAACAAAAAAATGGCCAAATCACAAATCAGTGGTCACCCTCGCAAAAGTATGGCCATTGACCATTTTTAGGCACGCTTTTAAAGCGTGACAAAAAAAAGTGTGCCGATAGATCTTTTTTCTTTTAGTGTATTAAATAAGATGTGGATTGAGAGGATAGGATTGGTTTGACATTCAGACTCAATCCTACTTGGTAATTGCTAGAAATTGAGTTATCAACCTGTTTTAATTATACTAAAACGGATTAGATAAAATTTGGCCAATATTTAACCAATAAAAGAAAAGTGAGTAATTCTATATTATTGAATGAAATTTTATACCATTAAAAATATTAATAATGACTAATTAATAGCTACAAATTACAAAATCTATTGATTATTTTTTTATAAATTTTTTTTAGTGAAATTATTTCCTTTAGTTTTGTAAACATTTATAAATAAAGTAAGGATTTTATAGGAAAAAAATTGAATAAGGATTTTAACTTTGTGTTGCATAAAGGAACTTGATTAGAATGATTAATAATTAAATTGAGTAGAGTAATTTATGAATTTCAGTGAACATTAATTTAGTAATAGCAACATGCATCTTTATTATAGAGCAGGTATTACAATTTACAATAGATACACTGATAGAACACAAGCCACAGTACAACAAATGATGAAAAAACTAAATGCAAAATACAAAAAGATTATAAAGACAAACAAAGCCACAACACCTTATGAAGCAAGTCTTCAAATGGAATGTTGCTTTTCTGCCATTCTTGCATCTAATTCTCATGTGCTTTTATATTTGGTCGCTATTTCAATAAAGATTTTATAGTTGTTATTATGTGAAAATATTTTATTTTAATTATTGGATAATAAATTATAGAATTTAATTTTTATATATTATATAGCTGCGTTTATATTTATGTAGTTATAAGAATAAATAAAAGTGTAAAACTATATTCAGTGGGTCATGCAGATTTTGACTTCTATCACTTTCGTTGCTTCCGCCTCAACAAATTAAATTGTGTGTTCTTTCCTTTATATATCTTAAGATTATTGTTATTAGTATACTTACATAAATTTTAATTGCAACATCTTAATTTATAAATATATTAAACTAATTAGTAACAATTATTTAAAAAAAAAAGATAATTGTATATATTATTATTTATTCCTTAATCCTCATAATTCAGAAGATAACGGTAATGTCTCGAAAAGTTAATTCAAAACATTTTAAATGAAATTTGATCAAACAAAATTGCCTCCACTTCTCTAGAACTCGCACAAAATCTCATAAAAAATGGTGAGAGGTCGATTACATTAAATGATAAATACGAGTATAAGTAAAATTAGTGAGGCAGATCAGAAAAAAGCTATAATTCCAACACTCTTAATTTTATTTATTTTATTTTTGGAGAGATATTTATTTGACTTG
>NC_029778.3:7604923-7630714 GCF_000817695.3 Arachis duranensis
ATTTTCACCATCATTATTTAAAAAACGAAAAAACTATCATCGAACTACAGCAACGAGCTATATTTCGAAAAAAAATATCATAGACGGAATATTATTAGTAATTCGTTCTTACAGCAAATAAGTGTGTTAGCTCATTTTTTTATATCCCAAAAGTGTAGTAAAAAATTTTTAACCGATAGAATCTCAAATGAAATAGAGCAATATTATTTCAGTTCTGCTGGATAGACAACAAAAAATGCGGACAACATGAACAATGGACTGCACTCTAAACCCACTAAAACAAAAAATATTCCACCACAATTCTAGCCTTTCACTTTTCACCTTTTTCTTTTTTTGTCACAGTTGCTTCACTCCCCCTTTCCAATGGAGCCGTCACTAACGCACCTCACTGTCGTCGCCACCATCTGAAGAAGTAACGCGGCACGTCGCTGCTGCACCTTATTTTCCCTTGTGTCGTTCCGCCCCTGTGCTCCTTGCAACTGCCACTACTGCTGCACATTCTTCTTTCCTGCGTCATACTTCCTGCTCTCGACGTCGCGGTTGCACCTTCTTCTCTCCCATGCGTCACACTGTCCCTGTTCTCCCTGCAAGCGACGCTGCGGCTGCGCGCCTTCTTCTCCCTTCCGTTGCACCGCGACCGTGCTCCCTGCAAGTAATGCCGTCGTTCATCTTCTTCTCCCTTGCGTTGCGCCGGGTATTTCGGACAAAGAAGTTAGTCCTCCTCCTTGTTCGGTCGCATTTTTGTGTTGCGTTGCATTTGAGGAATCAACGCAGTCGCGCTCGTCTGTCCCGTGGTGATAATAAATGCTTCTTTTCATGTTTTTGGATGATTTTTTAATGATGGATTGAATGTTTCTTTTATTTTAGGTGGATGTTACTTTGCTGTTAGAGGGATGTTTCTTTGATTTTAGGTGGATAGATGCTTCTTTTCTTTTAAGAATGATGGTTTTTTAAAAGATGTTTTTTTAATTTTAGGTGGATGTTTCTTTCAAGAAGTTGACACAAGGGCGGGAGCGCAATGTGATGGAAGACGGCAATGCGAGGGAGGAAGAGGTGACACCAGCGATGAGGAGGAAAGAAGAAGATTAGAGTGGAGACATAACAAACAACACGAGAGAGTAGGGTTTGTGACGTGAGTGAAAGTAAAAATAAAATTAGGTTAAGTTTTTATTATAATTATTAAAAGTCTGTTTTTTAAAATTAAGTAAATATTCTTTTTTAAAATTTGATTTTTAAAATTAATCAAACATTTTTTAATCTGTTATTTATATTAAAAAAGTATAAACGCTGTCTCCTGTATTTTTTCTATTGTTTCATGCTAAAGTCATATCATTTGATTAGTAATATAACAAAATTTAATTAACATCTAAATAAGAAGTAATATTTTATTTATCCCTTCTTTATTAATTTATAAAATACTATTTCATACAATACTGTTACTATATATGGCTTTGGCCAATTGTTTTTGGGAATGCCACTATATATGCTTATATAGTGTATGTATTAAAAATATAACGATTAAATAATTGTTAAGGCTTAATGTTGCATTTGCTTGCTAGAAAACGCGCATATCCTGGTCGGCGAACTTTCTAGAGTATCTCAAAACCCAGGACTTAAATAGAACAACGGTCGCAAAAAGGGAACTTTTTTTATAACTGAATAAAATAAATTAATTAATTACAGAACTATGTATATTTAAATATTTATATTTTCTTTTTTATTATTTATCTTAGTAATAATAAGGGGATATTAATACATATATTTTAATTTATTGTTACTGTTAACAAGATAAGATTATATTTTAGTATGATTTAGATTAATTTAAAAGATAAAATTTATATAATTTGTTATGATTTTTATGATATCAATTTGATATTTATTTTTTAATCTAATCTAATTTTATTTGAAAAGATTGCGATGTACATTGATTAATTTTTGAATTGAATGTAACTTGATTGAAAGTATTGCGATTTGGATCAAAATTTAAATTTAAAATTTAAAAAGATTAATAGATATTAACTAAAAAGATATATTCTTTAATTGAATTCTGTTATTAAAGATATTGCGTTTGCTTACCGTATAACTGTCTTCTCCTTATTCCTATAAATACTTCAAATTAGACCCCCCTTTCATCAAACAAAACAAAAAAGTCTCATCACTAATCTCTCTTCAAGTTCTAATTATTGTTACAATTGCAAAAACCCTAATTAAGCTGATTTTGATTTTTGAAAATCAACCACCAGCCATGAGCGTAGAAATCATAGACGGCACCACCATCACCAACTTCGTAGAAGACGAGGAGGCCTTCTCCACGTCCGTGAGCGACCTCTTCGCTCAACTGGACACGGACAAAGACGGCTTTCTGTCTTACACAGAGATGGTGAAGGAGCTCCAGAGGCTGAGGGTGATGGAGACGCACTTCGGCGTGGACGTGAAGCGCGATCCCGAGGAGGTGGCGCGTGTGTACGAGTCGCTGTTCGTGCAATTTGACCACGACATGAATGGGAGGGTAGATAAGAATGAGTTCAAGAAGGAAACAAAGAAAATGCTTCTCGCCATGGCGAATGGGCTTGGATCATTGCCGGTTCAGATGGCGCTTGAACATGACAGTCTCCTCTTGAAGGCTGTTAAACGTGAATATTCCTGTGCTGCTGCTTCTGCTAATAATAATCTTCTTGCTGCTGCTTAATTTTTTTTGGTGACTAATGCTGCGTAATTAATTAAAGGAAAGGAAAAGTATAGGTAGATAATGAAAATACTAAATAATGTAAATAATAGATATATTGAATGATATTATTGATATTATTAATATTTTTTATTATTTTTAAAAAAATATTTTTTTTACAAATATATGTAAATACGTATATCTCGTTTACAGTGTTAACGAGATATACATGTACCTATCTTATTTCGTTTACACCGTATAATATAAGGTATCATATTTAGTTACTTCGAAATTAAACAGGTTAATTCATTTAGTTACTTCGAAATTAAACAGGTTAACTCAGCTTATTTAGTTTTGGTCTACCTAAATTTAGTATTTATTTGGATATTATTATTTTAATAAAAAATATCCTTTTTTTTTTATTTTTTTAGTGTGTTTGACAAATTTTTAATTGTAAAAGTAAAAACACTAGAAAAATAAAAATATCTTTTTTGAGAAGTTGTAATTTATATTTTTTTTAAAAATATTTTTTTTAAAAAAAATGATATTTTTCATGTAATAAATAAATAAAAAATACTTTTATATTATTATACCCAAACATAATTAATAAATAAAAAGTTCTTTTTGTATGAGATACCCAAACATAAGATTACTTTTACGTTTTTTTTATAAGATCTTTAAAAAAAATAACTCAAAAAAAAGATCTTCTCTTAAAAATTCACCAAATAAGTCCTTATGGGATAAACAAACTAACACCTTTAAATTTATTTTATTTATGGACTATAAATTTTTAGTCCAGATTATTTATGACCAATCTAATAAATTAAATGTATTGATCTATTTATTCTTTTATTTTAATTTTTAAAAAATATTTTGATAAAAAATATTTCTTTAGTTAAAAATATTAAATAAAGAGCATTATTTTTATAGATGGGTTGAATTTTTGGATTAAATAGAAAGAATGTTTAATTTTTTTTGTTAGTTCTTATAATTTTATCAAATTTTTAATTAGATTCTTATACATTTTTTAAATTGAATTCTTATACTATTATTAATTTTATAATTAAGTCTTTTTCATATTAAAAACTAAGGGTGACAAACGGGCCGAAACTCGCCATGCCGGTCCGCGTAACCCACCCAAAAAGACGAACTAAGTTAGAAATTTGAGACCGTGGGCTTTGGCGGGGCAGGACAGGGCAGGCTTCTCCATTTTGCCAGGCATTTTTTTTTGTCAGGGCCTTTTTAATAAATTTTTATGATGTTATTGATCTACAAAAGGATGAAGATGACAATTGAATATATTCTAAGTTATATTTTGGATTATGTTCTATGTTTGATTGATTATAAATTTGAAGATGTTTAATTATATGTTTTGAAAATGTTTATTTTGCTTTGGACAATATTGGTTTTATTATTTTGTTTCAAAAAACTTGGTTTATAATTATGTTTATTACATATTTATAATTATAAAGACTTTAATGTCTGTGAATTTAAAAATTATAATTTTTTTATATCTTTAAAAATTATAAATTTATTGAAATGGTTATATATATATATATACTAAGTATTACTTTTAATTAGAAGAAGGCAATAAAAAAAGTGACTGTGATTAGTGTAGATGTGAGTATACTTTCAATGTAAAAATAACATTGGTGACACGTAAAATGAAAAATCAGAAAACAGTTGGTCATTAGGATATTTTGAGTTTGTTGCGAAAATTTGAAAGGGCTATCCAAATCGTTTTGGAGTACGTAAAATGTTTTCATTTGAGTGGAAGTTATTTCATATGTAATGATGAGACAAAATCAAGTCTAGATTCATGAATAATGAAATTGACTTATTAATTTCTTGTAGTAAAAATAAATTGTCACACTAAACTGTAATTGTTTCATTAATTTTTAGCAAATTGAAAATGGTTCGATATTTAATAGTTTGAGAGCGAAATATACTTCTCTTTGTGAGTATCAGTTCTATTTGCATTAAAATCCAATCATTTGACAATGACAAAAAATAAGGAACTAAACTTTACAAAAATTCAAAATAAACAATAAAACTTAAATGACTTGAATATAAGAAAAATCAAAATACAGAAAGAAAAAATATTTGGAAAAGTAAAGGACAAATTAAGAGGTAGATAATGGAATGGGTAAAAGTTACTGAATTTAAAGAAAACGAAATGACATTGCAAAGAAGATAAATTGCATGGAAAGAAAGTTACCGGAAATTTAAATGAAAAGTAAAGATATGGATGAATTTCTTAAAAAAGACTCTTAGAAAGTCGCTGGAACGTGAATGAATGAGTGTGAGTGTTTTCTCTGAAAAGATTCCAACCAATTTTCTTCCATCTTTCACCTATTTATAGAAATCTTTAACCAATTAGTTTCAAATGTAACTCCCACGTGCATTGATTTTTGAGTTCCGTCTCTTTTGTACAACGTGGGTGATTGCCACTAATAAAGTCCACTTGTTCTTCTTCTTCAATCTGATTGAATTATATCTCTTTTCCTCGATTAGTCCTTTTTTCAATAAAGATTACATTGTTGGAAAGAATGTTTATTGAAATTTGACCTCGACACTGCTGACCTCTTCTTCGACACAGTTGACCTCCGTCGAGTCTGCCTCTTCGACTTTTACATTTGTATTAATCGATTGATAGAGAGTATCTAATGGAGTACGTAATTGGTTCCAATACAAAGTTAATTCTATCGTGTATTTGGAAGTTGAACAAAATATTTTTTGCACTTAGCAATGATCAAAGTTGACAAGCACTTAGCAATGATCTAAGTCTAAACTTGTCGAACATTAGTTTGTCAAAGAATTCAATAATATCTTTGTCGAAAATATTATTTTTCGATATAACTCTAAACACTAAACACTAAACCATAAATTATGAACCTTGAACTTGAACTCTAAAACATAAACCATGAACTCTGAACCTCAAACCTGAAAAGCTCAAACCCTGAAACTCCTAATCCTAGTCCATAAAACACAAATCCTAAATCCGTTTAACCCTAAAAATCAATTGATTTGTTTATTTCTTTTAGGAAGAGTACATGACAACACTAATTCTGAAACCTCATCCCTGAACCCCAAACCCGAAAACTCCAAACCCCAAAATCCTGAACCATAGTCCTCAAACTCGAACATTTTTGTCGTACATTTTTTTAATAGAATAACAAGACAATTTAAAACTTACATCAAGAAAAGAACTATTACTTTTATACATTTAGATATTCAAAAGACACAAAAATTAATTCTTTTAACAATACTTCAGCGATTTATAAAAGTTAACACAATAAATAATTATAGATCAAAGTGATAGACAAAATTAAAAGTTGCGTTAATGGTATTTGGTGATAATTAATTATGATCTGGTGAAAAGAAGGTGCGAGGAAAAGAAGAAAATGAGAAAGGAGAATAAGACAATAATAGTATGCGATAGAAAATAATACTAAGAAAAAATAATAGTGTCAGATACAATAAGAAGATATAATAAAAATATACATTAATAATTTAAAAAGTAATAAAATTAAAGAAAATTTAATAAATTAAATATAAAATTTAAAAAATATATTTTTTACCTATCAAAATTATGAATATAAAATTAAAAATAAAATATTTTTTTATCACTTATAAAATTTTTATATTTATTTTTAAATATATATATTTTTATTTTTAAAATATTTTATAAAATCTATAATTAATTGAATTAATTAAATTTGTCCTTACTATATGAAGAAATTAATTTAATTGAATAATCTTGAAGTGCTTATATAGTTATTTTTATAGTTAATAAATCTCACAATTTTTCAAGATTCAAAAAATTATTAATAAGGATATATATGATGAATTACGAAAATTTTTTTTAGGTACATAATTTTCATATTCTCCTATTTTATTTATTAATTATTCTTATAGTTTAATATTTAAAAAAGAAAAAAATAAATATTTTCATTTCTTATGTTTTTTATTTTTTTTTTGAACAAGAAGGCTCCACACAATAAGTGGAGGAAGAACAACAATAAGTAAATAGAAAAGTTAAAAAAGAAAAAAAATTGCAAAGCAACTCATCCACTATTTTTTTCGTGCTCCTCTTTTTTATAGTGTACTCCTGATTTTATACTCCTAATTTTGTACTCGTAGAAACATCTTTAACTATTCTAATCTTACTAAAATTCTGTGAATTCAATTGCAAGATCGCTAAGTGGAAGTCTACCAGCTGCATATCTTTTTTCATCCAATACTTACTAAAACTGTTTTTTCATTATTTATAGTAAAATGAAGACCTCTTCATATTCATGTCTATATTTTGGTCTACTACTTAAAAAATATAAAGACAAATATAAATATCTATGATATTTAAGTAAAAATTATCTTTTGTAAATAACTAATTTGTATTTTAGTTTATCTATAATTTTTTTGAATCACAATAATATTATTATCATTATTTTTTGAACTATATTATATATACACCTTTTTATTGTGTATTTTATAATTTAACATTTTAAATTTTTTTTATAGTAGTTTTAATTTTAACAAAATATGATATAAATAAGACCATATCAATATTAAAATAATAAAAAATATTTATCTAATAAATTTAAAAAATAAATAATATATTAATAAAAAAATAAAATTAATTTTAAAAAAATAAAAAATAGTTGAACAGGTACAATAATACTTGTTAAATTGCTATAATTTTCTGATGAATAGTTTGTTATATATATGAAAAAAGAAATTATTAAAAAATTTAATTTTGATCTAATTATTAAAAATTTTAAGTCACTTAAAATTCGAAGATAACTGTTATAAACTATTTTTTTCTCTCACTTGGGCATCAAAGATTCTCTCCACATTTTTTTTCTAATAGAGTAGTGCTAAGGAGGCAATGACCTAAGTGTACAATGTGTAATCTTTGATCCATGAATAGAATGAACATCACTCATACTATCCAGAATAACTATCCGGATATCAGGATAAATAAACATCTCATGTCATAAAATCACTCATCCCAAAAACTTAAATTGATTTTGGGATTTACCAAGGATCAAACCCCTGACCTTCCGAATCTCGAACTCTAATATCATATCATGAAACCACTCATCCCAAAAGCGTAACTTGATAGAAAAATATAACACATGATTATATCTCTAATACTTTCTAAACCTCCATTGTACGCATTGTACGCTTAAGCCATTGGCTCCCTATACTTTTCCTTTCTGATATTAACGTCGCATGTTAGTTTTTTCTGTACAATACATCCCAAATTTTATACTTATTTTAAATGCTATGCTAACCTATGCCCAAAACCCATCAACACTCCTCCTCGAAGCCCAAAAACTTTGTTGTCGCCACCAATTCTCCACAAAAAAAAACTCAAAAATAATCCAAAACACAACCCACCAACTCATGCAGCTCGTTACCAACCGCTAAAAAAAGAAAAATTATTGTAACTACATTGGCTAAACTCAGTCAAGCTAATCCTTCATTTAGCATAAGAATGGCACATGCGTAAAATAGAGTAGGGTACTCCTGAATTTAAATTCTCAACTCGAAATTTATTCACACTTTAAATCCCTCCATCTGATTTTACTCGATTTGAAAAAACAATTTATTTTTACTTTGATACAATATTTAGTCCTTCTTCCATAATTTATAATATGAAATATTATATATTTATGATTAGTTAATTGAATTGCTTTTGTAGTGGTATTATGTATTTGTACAAAAAATAAAAATTTAAATTTTTACTCTTCATCGTATACTATGTATTTGTACAAAAAATAAGAATTTAGATTCAAATATTTATTCGCTCATTCACGTTATATATTAAATAAGATGTGGATTAAGAGAATAGGATTGGTTTGGCATCTAAACTCAATCCTATTTACTACAAATTGAATTATCAACTCGTTTCAACTATATTGAAGTGGATTAGATATCCACAAATAAAAATTGTATATTGTCAATCCTAATTTAGCATAACAAAACTCTCTTCATTTAATTTATTCTTTTCTAATTTTTTTAATGAAGTTATTTCTTTTAGTTTTGTAAATACTTATAAATAGAGTAAGGATTTTATAGAGGATTTTGACTTCGTGTTGCATAAATGAACTTGATTAGAATGATTAATGAAATTGAGTCAAGTAATTTATGAATTTCAATGAACATTAATTTAATAATAGCAACATACATCTTTATCATAAAGCACGTATTACAATCCATACACTGATAGAAGTATAGAACACAAGCCACAACACAACAAATGATGAAAAAACTAAATACAAAATACAAAAAGATTATAAAGACAAACAAAGCGACAACACCTTATTAAGCAAGTTTTCAAATGGAATCTTACTTGCTCTCATCTATCATTCTTGCATCTAATTCTCATGTGCTTTTATTTGTACCTTTATATCTTGTCTTATTCAAATAATGTTAAACACACACACATTTAACAATAGAAACATTATAATTTTTACCTTTGAATTTTATTTTTATTTATAATTCTTTTCACATTAAAATCAACAACTAATATTTTTTTCTGACAGAAAAAAATACATGCAGATTTCATGTGAAAATAATTCGCAGGTAAAAATTTGCAAATAATTTGCTATATTTTAGTAGTAATTCATAGACAGTAGACATTAACGTGTAAGAGGAATTGGTTGAATGATTAATGACAAGATACCACTCTTGGCTTCAGAATCTTGAAAAGTATGGTAATCTCCATGATCATACATGGCTAATACCATTCTTGTAAGGCCTAAAATAGAGTCTATGAAATCTTGAGAGAGAGAAGAATGATGAGCTTCTTTGTTTATGTTCTTCCAGAGTGTATTCATAATTGATCTAACATGCTCACATGCCTCTGCCTCTGAAGCTCCACTTTTTTTCATGTAGCATTGAATTGACGAAGGAGCATCTCCAGTCTCTTTCTCACGCTAAACATCAACGACGAAAATACAATTTAGTTAATCACAACTATTATTCGTACATTAAAACCAGTCACTTTTTAATTATTAATATATTTATGTATTATTTTTAATATATATTTATATTTTACATATATTTTATACTGATAATTGATTTTAATGGCTGATTTTAGTATATATCTAATATAGTCAATACTAACGTTATTAAACTATTTTAAATTACTAACAAATTAAATTCAAAGATTTGAATTATCCTTCAAATGAATGAAATGATAGACTTAACTGTATATTATTGAAGAACAATATAAAATAGTTTGTATTATCAGTTATTAATATATTATTTAAGTTGGAAATTTAATTTTAATATAAAGTTAATTATTATAAAAAATATTTTTATTTAATTATATATTGTAAAAGTTGAACAAGTAAAATAGAAGATAGTGCTGCTTTTTTAAGACATAATTCTTTTTTTTTTTGGTGACTAGACATAATTCTTTTGTTCCGATGAATAATCATCTTTAATAGAAGAAGATATTTTAGTTTCCGTGTACCTTATATGTACCAAGATCATTAACAAGGCGGCAAAACAACGACGTAAGACGAATCATGTTGGGATATTCTTTTAAGGAATCCAGTTGCTCCTTTTTTAACGCATTCGGAAGTGTGAAATAAGCATGAAGAAAAAGAACATGTGAGCTTATAGATCTCCAACCATTCTCCAAGTACTCTTCAAAAGTTGGTATATAACCACTATAGTACCATTTTGCCTCAACAAAATATGCCTTACACAAATCTGCCCACTGAACAAAAATTGCAAAAGTGAGCCCAAAATGATATTATCGACACTTTAGGTAAATAGTTTAATTAAATTTTTTTAAAAAAATACGTTAAATAATAAATATTTATATTAAAAATAATTTATAAATAAATTATTTTACATTTAATTTTTTAATTTTAAAATGTTTATTTTAAAAAAATATAATAAAAAATTTATTACGAAAAAAATTATTTTTTTAACTTCTCTATAAATATTTAAATAACTTTTTTGAAAGTTACAATTTTATTTTAAAAATTATACCAAATATTAATACTACTATTTTTTATAAATTAAAAGATAAAAAAATAACTTTTAAATTTTTTCAAACAGATTCTAAATAGATTTTTAATTAAGAAATTGCAACATAGAAGTTATATATGTATGTCATCATAATTATTTTTGAGTTTATTTTTTCATTTGATAGATTTTGAATTTCATTAATTCAACCCTCGAATAATTAAGAAATTTCACCATATAAATAAGTTGTATAAATTTTGACGAAACTTGAAAGTAATTTGCTATTTCATCATAAAATTAAACTTTATTTTGATTGAGGATTTGGTTTAAAAATATTGAATTACAATCCTATTTATAATGTTCAAATTTTATAAAATTATTACATATATATGCCTAATAATAGTTAAGATAATATAGGTGATTCAACAATTGGATTAATTAAAAAAATTATTCAATTTGTAAAAAGGTTTGCATGACAGGCATGGCTTATTATATTTTGTTAACGAATTATATTTGTAGGCTTTCGAAGGCTACTTCATTAACAAAGTTATTGAGTGCAAGGAAGCACATTTTCATGTGGTATGGAAGGTTGTCCATACCAAAACTTATATCCCATCTAGAATTCATGAACGAAAATTTATGAATTAATAAGAATTTTGTATAAGATAAATAAATATCATTTAGCAATAATAACAATAATAATAATATAATAATACTTACCTCTCAATAGCTTTGGTAAATAGCTCTAAATCTTCTAAAGTGCCAAAGATCTCATACATATCATCTATTGTATTTACTAAGCAATTGACTTTTGTTACAGCTCTTCTAAAAGAACCAAATTCTGGATTAAAATTCATTCCCACTGTCCAAAAGAAGTTTTCCACCAACCTATCTCTTGCAAAACTTAACTTCTCTGCTAAGTTGGTTCTTTTCCACCACCTAATTAAAGATACAATAAAAAAAATAATTAGGGTTAGTACACAATATTTGAAATAATGATCATAACTCATATTTGAAAAATAATAAAATTTATTATTAAAATTTTATATATGATAGCAAATAATGACAAGTTTAAAAAATAGAATAAATGACCATTTATACCAATAAAAGATGAAAACGCTGGTATGCACATGTATCCACACTAAATCGAAACTAAACTTATACTCATGGAAGATGTCCTCTGTGTGACAAAAGTACTCTATCGTTGGAGGGTTGAAGTGTCACGTATGGTATTTTTGTCACACGAAAGACATCTTGGGTGGGTATAAATTTAATTTCGATCTAATGTAAATACGTATATATGTCAGTGTTTTCATCTTTTATGAATACAAATGGTCATTTATTCTCAAAATATATATATAATAATAATAGAAATATAAATAGTAGCTAGTATTTAAGTGTTTTTCTAAATTCATAACCTTTTGTTATTACCTTGACATATCCTTCAACTCTTCTTGGTAAATGCTTTGAACGATGTTAAAATCCAATTTAGCAAACTGAAGAAGTGTAAGATTCAAATTGAAACTTTTTTCATATGTGTTGATGAACCAAAGAGCCTCCCATCTTGGTACCCTCCAATGCAATGGATACTCCAATGAATGATTGATTAAGAGGGATGTGTAGCTACCATCATTATTTCTTTTTACATGTTCTTTGAGAATTTTTGAACTATATTTTTTTGCATCATCTAATATAGTTTCTTCTTCTACTAAATAAAATGAGGCTTCATATAGTGACAAAATTCCCTCAATGCCAATTGAAGATTGATGTTCCTTGAAATTGTTTGATTCTTTGAGAAAGAAATCAAACACATCTACAACAATAAAAGAGAAAGTAATTTAATTAAGGTTAATACTTATGTACTTGCTTTTAAATATCTTTTGTACGTACAACCCTAATTGGGTTTCATAAAGTTAAATATTAAAAAAATATATAGGTAAATAATTTTTAATTAGTTAATTTTAAATAACTGTAATTAATAATTAAAAATTTTGAGGAAAAATGTGGTAGTTAAATAGGGAAATGTGCAACTTTTGAAAAAATTGATAACTATACAGAAAAAGGTGAAAAAAATATTGTGAAAAAATAGATAAAAAATAGAAGTGAGAACGAAAAAAAAAAAACCAGAAAAGGATAAACTATTACTTATATTCCAAATATTAGGAGTATATAATAATCTTGTCTCAAACTATTTTTTATTCTATTGGTGTCCCAAACGATTCATTTGAATCACTCAGTTAGCCCGTAACATAATTAAAAATTACTAATAAAGTGTGACATATATAATAAATACTTCATGTAAGAAACTCCGATCCAATATGATACCATTGTTAACAAGAGTTGAACTTCATATATTTTAGTAAAAAATCTTTGATACTATGTAAAATGATTTAGAAAGTGAAAGCTAGTGGCATGTTTACCACATGTAAAACAGTTACATACTTATTATATTTAATATTACATAATTATTTTAATAATATTCAAACATATAAAATAAAATAAATAATAACTAAAAAATATAAAATAAGATAATCTAACATATTTTAGACTCATTTCTAATTTGTTATTGTCTCCATATGACCTTTTATTATGTATAGTTGATGAGCAGTCACACGTATATTATTCACTATATCCAACAATAATTTTGTGGATCACAAATTAACATTTGTACTATAGCTAGCAACTTGCCATGGTTATTTTTATTATTTTTTTTTTGTTGTCCCAGTGCATAAGTACAACTGTACAAGTGTACAAGTATCATGCCATCACTATTATTGCAAAGAATTTGCTATATATTCATCACTTATTTTATTAAATAAAAATATATTTTTTAAAATATTATGAATCATTATTTTTATTAATATTAATAATATTTTAGACTAACATCTTAATCTTATACTATTAAAATTTAGTATTTAAAATTTAAAATTTAATTAACAAAAAATAATAAATTTTATTGATCATGTAGCATTGTTATTTTCTTTAACTAACAATATTCAATGAACAAAATAATAAATGAGTAAAAAATAGGAAAAGAAAAGAAAACTAAGAAAATATTATTAATTATTGAAAAAAAATAATTTCCAATCTTTTTCCTTTTATTATTTACATCCACATATTTATGGCATGTCCTCTAATTTAAAGTTATTAAAACTTTTGATAAAAAGTGTGAAAAAATATTTTTAAATATTCTTTATTTTAATAATAAATTCAAAAATATTTTTAAATATTTATTTTAACAACCAATAACCGTCAAAACTACTTATATAGGAAAAAATGAATAAACATAAAAATTGTTCTACTAAATATATTTTTTTTAGTGACTCTAAAAAATATTCATGTTTAAATTAAAAAGGGGATCAGATTATAAGGGTTTAATGAAAACCTGCAGATATATCATATCCATGCTGTCTTAAGATCCTGAATCCAAGTGCTGTAGTATACAAAATATTTGTATTGAATATTTCCATGTTGTAAATATTGTCCAAAATGCTCTTTATTTCATCTTTAAAATGATAAGCTACTCCAAGTCTTTGTAATATATCAATCAGCTCAAGTTGATGAACATGATTTTCCACTTTGTAAAGCATCATTCTTACTTCTTCCTTTAACACTTCCCTTTTCTTTATGTGTGATTCTTCCTGCATTAATTTTTCAATAATAATTGAGAGATAATAAACAAATTACTTCAAATAATCCAAAATTATTTTATTTAATATTTATTAGTTATTATTAAAATAATTATGTGATTTTATATATAATAAACATATATCTATAAATATTATATACATAAAAATATAAATATTAAATAAAATAATTTTAATTATTGTCATTCTAGTATTATCGTAATTTTGTACAATGTATTATCCTTAAGAAATAAAGGAACTATCCATCAAATTAAAGTATATAAACATTTATTGGACCTATATATAATTGCATGGTTGGATATAGTCATCATCATCATCATCATACTATACCTTATATTCACTTATCAGTGATTGAATATATTCATACTTCCAAATGGAAGGTTGCAAATCTCCAAATCCTCGTTCAGCAGCCATTGATGGATGTAAAAGAGTAAAAGACTGAGACCTTGCTACTTTGAAAGCTATTCTTAGCTCTGTGTGAAGTTTGTTTTTCTGTGAACAGTAATGTAATAGTGAATCCTTTATATAGATTTTCAAGAGCATAACCAGGCTTTGACTTTTCTTAGTCCATGGATGTAAATTTTAAAATGTACAATATATCTAAGTTTAGTGAGAAACAAACGCAATTCATATTTTAAAATAATCAATAATAATGACCTAAGATTTTGCTATTTTTCTAAAAACTATCAACATTTATATATATGTTTTTTTTTTTTTTTTACAACAAAAGGACACACCAAACATACTGTAAATTAAATAATAAATTATGCTTCAATTCCTTTTAATCCTGATCATTTACATGCATGGATGTTACACAATTTCCAATTTTGTAAAGGAAGGAATAAGGGTAAAAATAGATTAGATCAGGTCAGATTTTATTTTTAATAGACTTAGTCTGTCGTGTAGTTAATTGGTTTGAATCTAACTTATAGTCTATTATAAAATTTTATTAAATTAAGCCTGAGTTATTATTCGATCTGATTTGACCTGAAACCTGTTTAAAAGGTTTAATAATTTTTCTTTAAAAAAAATATTATTTAAAAAAATTATTTTTTTTTAAATTTAGTCTATTAACATATTCAAATGTTTATAAAAATTTAAATGTGTCTATTTTATAATAAAATAGGCTAAGCCAAGCTACAGGTCGTGATTGGCCACCTAGTCTTTTTTTCACTGCTAAAAAGGAAGCGAACAAACTTCGGAAGAAGCAAAAAAGGAGGGGGATATTTTTGGACAGGAAGAGGGGCACATTTAGTTTATTGTGCAGCATTTTAAATGGGCAACACGAGTAAAATGTCTAACTTATAAGAAAATCTCTGAGCAATGTATTAAACATGGTTGCGGTGGCTTCATGTGTCATCTCCATATACAAGTCCAAAAACCTAGCTGGCCCAGTTCTAATGTGATCTCGTTTTAAATGTTAACGAATGTTTTCATGACCCAAAAAATGTGAACGAATATTTTGAGACCTTGTCCAAAAACGTGATAAATATATTATTAATTCTTTTATACTATAAACGAAATAAATAAAATAATTAAAATATTTATTTAAAAAAATATCTGTTCCTGCTTATCATATTATATTATTTTAACGTGATCTTATTAATTACTATTTACATTATAAATATCAAGAATTGAAAACTTTTTTTTTGAATTATTATTTCTGGATTTTCATAATATCATAAGTTTATATTAAATTAGATAATAGAGTCAAGTTATTAATTAAATAACAAAAGAAAAAAGTACAAATTTTAGGAAAATCAGAATAAAAATAACATTTTTTTATAATTTTTTTGTTGTCTATGATATTTTTTAATTTAATAAGCTAAAAATTAATTCGTTACAGTATTAAATTTTATTTAAAAATTTATCATTGATCAATAAATTACTATATATATAAACAAAATTTAAACTCTAATACTTATTTAAATAAATTAATAAACTAACTATTATACCAACTCAATTTCGTTACATATTTATAATCTTTAATTACTAGAGTAGACGCTCATATGATAAATGGCGAAAAGTCATCAGAATGCATTACTGAACTGTACGGGCGTACGGATCATCAATGGAGCACCAAGTGTATCTGACAAACATTGCTGAGCCAATTAGCAAGATTCAATGCTTCAGAACTCATAAGAGACGTGCATGAATTGAGACTTGATTATAATTAGGGCAGCTCAGCTAACACGTTGGTAGTTTTGATATTTTTATGACTAAACTATTATTTTTAGAAAAACAAAATTTCATATGTTAGAAGTATATAACTATTTAGGTATATTTTTTAATTAATTTATTTTTTTTTTAAAAGTAGTTTCATAATATAATACAAAAATTTCTATAATTTAAAGTTTAAATTTTAATTTTTATTATTTCTGATGAAAAGAAAAAAATAACATAAAATAAATAATAAATAAAAACTTATGCAAGAATTTACATAAACACAAAAAAGATTTTTGTCCAAGAATGTGTTAAGAATTTAAGTATTTATATACTTTTTTATTAAATTAAATTAAAAAAATTAATTTTATAACATAAAACTGATAAAAGTATGTCACAAATTTTTTCCCACTTGCAGGAGAAAATGGGGATTATTTGTTAGGAATTAAAAGACTTTACCTCATTTCTTAGCATTCTATTTACTTGTTCAATACACAATCATCTATATATCAATTTATATATTGTATTATTATTTATTAACATATAAATTTTCATTTTATTTTTTATTTTTTATAAATTATATTTCGTTTTTTTTTTCTAGCACCCCAAACTTCAATAGGCTCAATTTTATGGATATGGAAAGCTTGTGTGTGATCTACTCGAATATAGATTTATGGGTATACAAGACAAATTTATGGGACATTTTTTTGTGAGTGTGAGGTAGAAGAACTCGGATCATGCAAGTTCTTTGATTTTAAAATTTTGCTTAATAAATCGTATGGTCCGATTTGGATCTAGAAAAATTTGAATTTTGGAAGGTGGAAATCGGACCCTCCGTATTATTTGTAGTTGGTAATTTTTTTATGAAATGGATTATCAAATTGCACGGTACGATTCGATTATTTTATATTTTTTTAATCAACTTAACCTAGTCGAAGGGTCCGATTTGATTGTAAAGGCATATATAAAAGTGTGTAACTGGTGAAAGAGATCAACTCGCGTCTTCTTCTCCTTCTTCAACGGTTTATTCTTTTGGTTTTTTGTTTCTGTGTTTCTTCCGTGCTTGGTATGAAACCAAAAAATCTAGTAGTCAAGTTTATGTTCTTGTTTAAGTGATTGAGAGAAATGAGTGACAGAGTTCTATTAAAAGTGTATTATTTTGGACAGATTTTGTTACAAGCATCTGAAGGAGTAAAATTTGTTTGTGAAAATCCGTTAGATGTTATTCCTTTCACAATCTCATTTGAAGAGTTCAAATGTGTGATCTGTGAAAAGATTGATTCTAAGAGGGCAAGAAAAATATTATGTATTCTATACAGATATCCCATACCGATGTTTGGTGGATTCGTCCAATTTCAAACAAAATATGTAACGGACGAAGCGAGCATGCAAGAGATGTTTTCAATTTATATTGAAAACCAGGCTCAAATCTCATTCATTCAGTTGTATGTTGAGCTTGAACAATCTGATACCGACCGGAATATTGTACGAGAAGATTACAATAGTGACAGTGAAGAAGAGTTCGAAAGTAACTACGAAGTTGTTGGTCCAGACGGAAATGAAGATCAAGGTGACGGAACTATGGCTCCGAATGTGTCAGACATAGCAAATGCACTCGCAAACAAAGTGCAGTTTGAGGAGCCATCATTCATGCGAGTTTTAGATTTCAAAGTCATGCATGTTCCGGAGTTTCCGGAATATATAAGTGCAAGTACATAATTCTCCGTATTTATAAAATGGATTAGAATTTTGTAATAATTTATCTTGATAGATGGATCAAATAGTTAAGTAAAGTGCGAAAATATACTCAATTAGTATTTGTTTTTGTGTATCTATTTATTTATTTTAGTTTAAGATAGTAATTTTTTTAGTTAGTTATTAATTTAGATAAATATAAATTAGTATTTATTAATCATTATTTAATCATGCGTTGATGTGTGTATTTTGTTTAGAATGATATAATAATATGATGTAAAGTTTGGATTTATATCATAATTGATGTAGTAAATATTGATTTACCTTTATTTTCGGTGTTTAAATATTTGTGTATTAAGTTTTTTTTGTATGGCTGCCGTCGCGGCAGAAATTCCTATTGTTGCAAATGGTGAATTTGCCGTTGGGATGGAATTCAGTTTCAGGGAAGCTGTTATTAAGGCAATAAAAGAGTATACCATATGAAGAAGCGTAGACTATCGGGTGTATGAGTTTGAGCCATTGACATTTTATGCCAAGTGTACACAGTATGGGTCAGGGTGTGATTGGCTTATCAGGGTTAGCATGATCAGCAGGAAGTACTGTTGGGTTATAAGGAGGAATAATGGTAGTCACACCTATACGAGAGCCACCATTTCTCAGGATCATTCGAAGTTGGATTCGACCACAATTGCAGAAGCAATAAAGCCGTTGGTTGAGACTGACCCCTCCTTAAAGGTAAAATCGATTATAGCAGAAGTGCAATCGAAGTTCAACTACACCGTTAGTTATTGAAAAACATGGTTGGCTAAACAAATGGCAGTAGAAAAAATATTTGGAGGTTGGAAAGCATCGTACGAAGCGTTGCCTATATGGTTTGAGGCCATGTGTCATAAGGAGCTATCAACTGTTGTCCATTTTGAGACTATGCCTGCATATCAAGGCGATGACTTGGTGACTGATATTCGGGGTAAATGTAACATAATATTACCTATTTGCAAGCGAAAAATTGCGGGATTCCCTAGGAAACGGCGATAGATATGGCAGTCGGATCCAAGCCCAATAGAGCAGAAGTGTTAGTAGACCATCGATTTCTTTACAGTCAAAACGAGATGCCCTACATAACGCCCTGTAGAGGTGTGCTAGGCATGCTGATCCCCAACTGTACTGTGCAATACTGCCAAAATCACGAAGCAAAGGTAGAAACTTTCAGTGCACACCTGCCCCACATTTATCCCCAAACAAGATCGTCCTGATCAGCAACATAATGTGGCACTTCACATACCTCTTTATACTGTTTTCATCAGTCAAATATAAATTTTCTTTTAAATTCCGTAGCCACGTCAATTTTATGCAACTTCCTCTACAATCCGACTTACGCGGTGCAACTCCAAATTGGTGCAAGCACTGCACCTCCAAAACTTCAAAACTACTCATTGTCATCCCTATGACTGAAAGACCGTTCGTCGAAAAACTAAGAATTATAGCCATATCTTCAAGCGTCATAGCACATTCACCAATCGGAAGGTGAAACGTATGTGTGTCTGGGTACCACCTTTCGATTAGAGCATTCACCAATGCTTTCTGACACTGGACAACCCCAATCTGAGATACATGATAAAAATCAGTAAGTCGTAAATACTCCTTCACTCTATCATTGTACCAATCCCGAGGGACTGGGTGATCACATGCCAACATTCTTAATTTCTACAAAAACATAACAAATTATTAATCAACTCATTAACAATTACTAACTTACTACTAAAAGATAATAATTTTTTAACTACAGCAACTAAAATATTAAACTCATGCTAAACTTTTTGTTAATTACAAAATTAAATAATAACCGTGTACTAACCTACCAATTAATTAACTCTCATGGTTACAAAATTTGCACAACTAACTCAATAACACACATATTACTTAAAACCACACAACTATCATAAATTATTTTACTAAATCCAACTAAAATAAATAATTCTAACTTCTAAAATTAATTATTAATCCTTAAAATTATTCATAACTAACTATTAATAATAATAACTAATACATATATTTCTAATCAAAATTCACAACAATATTACAATATCTAGAGATGTTGTTTATTTATTTGCAGTACAAAATTTTTTTATAATATCTAAAATTATAATTTCTAATATTAATTATTTATTTACTATTATTTAAACATATATAATTACATTTGCTATACAAAATAATAGCCATCGTTCTATTTACATTTTGAAATTCAATATCTAACAACAATAATAATAATTAACTTCCTAATGATAATAATTATTATTAAAAAAATAGTAAAAAATTTTTAGAAAAAACTTACAAATGTTGAAAATAGTAATAATCATTCTATTTATATTCCTAAATTCAATTTCTAACAATAATAATTATAATTATAAAATATTAAAAAAATTTACATAATCAGAATGACTTAAATAATGTATAATATGAAACTCGAGACGATCAACATCTCTAATTTTGTATTTCTTTGGCATTTTAATTTTTCTTCCACCAAACACAGCAAGTAGCAATGGAGAAATGAAGAAGAAGAAAGGTGGTATGAAGTTAAAAGTAAGTGTTGAAAGTGATAACTCGGATGGTGAGTATGGATTTTGCATGGGTTTATGTTGGTATTTAGGGCACTATTCGAGGAGTAGCCTTTGCGTGACACGTGTCCAGACCTTCACAACACGGACCGTGCGTTTTGGCTAACGCAACTCGGACCGTCCGTTTATTGAAAGAGAAATCACATAGTCCAAGTTCTATTCCACTGACACCACACCGATATGAAACACCTGTTACATGATCAATAGTCATTATACATTTAGTTTGAGAGTACATTTGTGCTCCAAATTTGTTATATGATAATTAAGTTAGTCAAGCTTAATTTGTTGAAATTTGTACAGTAGGTTAGTTTGTTAGTTTTTTAATTGTAAGCATATATATTGAATAGAACCTGAATAAGTGATTTTTTTGTGTGGTTCATTCTCTCATTTTGGAGATGCCAACACTCATGCTTTTTCTCTCTGAGAACCAACTTCTTCTTCCATCTCTTTCTTCTACTTTCTAGAACTTTCTTCTCGTTCTTCACTCATTCTTGATTTCTTTAGTTTTCTTTCTCCATTTTTTCACTTCTCTTCACATCTAAGTTTACACGACAGAGATGATGAGAGTTGCTTCACCTCAATTCACGGTTCTTTAACATGGTGCGGCGAGCGTGAAACAGAGGTGAAGGCTCCGATCACGAGCACTGATGTGAAAGATCTAATAGGTTTGAAGTTTGAATCAAACTTGTGGTTTTGAGCATCCGAATCTTGAAACTTACAAGATCGTTGAGTTGAATCCCTAATTTTCAGAAAGAATGGCCAACCAAACCTCGAATTTCGACATTCAAACACTTGCGAACCTCATTAATTAGGTTAATCAATTGCAATCAGCAGCAAATTGAGCGAACAAAAATTCGATTATGGATCCAATGAGTTTGTATTTCCTGCATCCTGGTGAGAGTCCAGGAACTTCTTTAATTTCTGTGATTTTAGGTCCAGTAACTATCATGCTTGGGAGAGAGCTATGTGTAGAGCGTTGAGATCTAAAAATAAATTGAAGTTTGTTGATGAAACTTTAGTAAAACCATCGGAAGATGATTCACTATTTGATGCGTGGGATAGATGCAACACATATGTGGTGTCTTGGTTGAATTTGTCTTTAAGTCCAGAGATAGCACACAGTGTGGTGTGGATGGACGTTACTGCAGATATATGGTGTAGTTTGAGACATCGCTATTACCAGGGAGACTCTTTCAGAATGGCTGAGTTACAAGAAGAATTGTTTAGCATAAGGCAAGGAGACCTCAACATTACTGCACACTTCACCAAATTGAAAGGAATTTGGGAAGAGTTAGATAATTTTCGCCCAATTCCAGCATGTAAGTACTACACTGAAACTTGTGATTGTGATTTAGATGTGATGAGGAATTACCAAGAAGATACCAATGTAGTGAGGCTCCTCAGGGGACTAAATGATCAATTTGCTGTAGTGAGGTCCCAGATCATGTTGATTAAGCCGCTTCCAACAGTAGATGCAACCTTTTCACTTTTGTTACAGCAAGAGAGACAAAATGCAGATATCATTGAAGAAAAAGCATTGATAACCACGGGTGACACTAGAGCCAATCAAGAATTTAACCCTCAGATCAATATGGCCACTAGAGGGGGTAGGAGCCTTAGAGCCAAAGGGGGTAGATTAAATGGAAGAGGAGGTCAAACTTACAAACAGTGTGTATTTTGTGGTAAGAGTGGACACACTAAGGATGTATGCTATAAAAAGCATGGATACCCACCTCATATGAGGAGTGGCAGTGGCAGTGGAATCATCAACATGGTTACTGATTTGAATGGTGATAATATCAGTAACAAGACTCAAGAAGCAATTAGCAAGTTAGAGGCTCAGTTATCTGCAAATCAGAGAGCAGCATTATTGGCACTTCTTGAAAGGGAGAATAATCAATAACAGAGTCATAACACAGGTTCTAATCACACCATTTCTCTACCATCAAATTAATGTATGTATTCATTATGTCTTTGGCCACATTTAGTCCAAATTCCTGGGTCATAGACTCAGGAGCTAGTGAACATGTTTCTTTTTTATTAAAATCATTCAAAATTTTGTATCACATAAAACCTATACACATTAACTTGCCTGATGGTACTCAAACAGTTACTGACGTAGCTGGAACAATAGAGTTTAGCAACACATTTCATCTAGTACATGCATTATACATTCTTAACTTTAAATTCAATCTCATTTCAGCATCAAAATTGACTACTGATCTGAAATGTGAATTCATTTTCAATGATTCTACTTGTGAGATACATGATTATCTCTCCAAGAAGATGATTGGAGTAGCTGAACAAAGAAGAGGATTATATGCATGAGAGTCTGACAACTATTGCATCACCAAAACTGCATACAGCATTATCATCTCTGAGTTGGCTTCACAACTCCAATAAACATGAAGCAAGAGCCTTATGGCACTTTAGACTAGGACATATACCATTTCAAAGAATAAATGTAATGCAAAAATCATATGAATTTTTGACAAATAAAGGATTTATGGATCCCTGTGATTCTTGTCATTTTGCCAAACAAAGAAGGATAACTTTTTCGCATAGTTTCTCTCAATCTTCAGCTTTATTTGACCTTGTGCACATGTACATATGGGGACCCATAGGAACACCTTCTATGGAAGGTCACAAATATTTTCTAACAATAATAGATGATAAAAATAGATATACCTGGTTGCATCTCATGCGCTATAAAGCTGAAACTGTTTTCCATGTGCAAAATTTTGTCAATTTTGTACAAACTCAATATGGCAGCACCATAAAAAAAATTAGAACCGACAATGGTCTTGAGTTTAAAATGCCTTCTTTCTACAATTCCAAAGGCATAATTCATCAAACAACTTGCGTTGAGACACCTCAACAGAATAAAATTGTAGAAAGAAAGTACCAACATATTTTGGAAGTTACTAGAACATTAATATTTCATTCAAATGTACCTAAAAGTTTTTGGCATTTTGCTGCAGCTCATGCTGTCCATTTAATCAATAGACTTCCTAGTGTGTCCCTCAATGAATCATGTCCTTATCAAATTTTAAAAAATAAATTATCTGAAATTGCTTACTTGAGAGTATTTGGTTGCCTTGCTTATGCATCTACATTGACTGCACATAGGAAGAAATTAGATACAAGAGCCAGAAAATGTGTACATCTTGGTCATAAAATTAGAGTTAAAGGATATCTTTTATATGATTTGTCAAATAGAGAAGTGTTTTTGTCAAGAAATGTCAGTTTTTATGAACATGTACTACCTTTTTTGCAAACTGAGAAACTTAAATCATCATTATAACATCATGCAGCATCCTGCATACCTACACATTATATATTTTTTGACCCTTTTGACTCACCTCATCATAATATCATCAATAATAACACAAATCACACACAATCTGATGGTACTCAGCATGCATCTCATGACTCTCAATACACTTCTACATCCATTGAGCTAAGCAGTGACAATTCTAATCAAATTGCACGGGTTAATGCTCAAATTCGTCCCTGAAAGATCACATGATATTCATTTTCGTCCCTGAATGATTTTTTAATCAAATTAGTTCTTGAAAGATAAACTGTTAGTCAAATTAGTCATTCCGTCAATTGAATGATGACGTGTCACGTTAAGTGCCACGTGACATGATGACGTGACATGCCACGTGGCAGAACAGTGACACATGGCACGCCACGTGACAGGTCAGTGACACGTGGCATGTCACGTGTTACTTGACATAAAAAAGTTTTCTATTAGTCAAAATAGTCCTTGAAAGTTCAGACGTAAGTCATTTTCATCCCTTAAATTTTAAAAATTAGTCAAACTAGTCCTTATATAATTTTTTTTTCTTCATAAAATTATCTCTCTCCTTTAATTCTTCTCAAAATTAAGAGATGGGGCACAATATTGCTTTATCCTTTTAACAAATGAAACCCATTCCTTGATCATGTTATTGCATGCTCCAACGGATATCACTTTTACTCTTTGGTGGAATCCAAATTTTATTAATTGGAGTTATTGCAGACCTTGAAACAATGAGAGAGAAAGTGTGATTGACATGATGTTGATCATCAATGCTACACGCTACTCAACCAAAGGGAAGTAAAAGCAAATCATTTTAATTAATTTATTCAAACACATTTAATTGCTTTTCTTTCTTACTCTCACTTCTCTCTCTACTTGCTTCTCTTTCGGTCATTTCACTCAGCAACCATGGAAGCTACAGCAAGCTACCATAGAAAAGAAGAAGCACGCCTAAAGACCATCACTATGATGACACAAAAAAGAAAACATAAAAAATGTAGTGGCTGAGATTCTTATCACTTATGGTAAGATAGGTGATGAGATCTTGGCTTCTCCATACCAAAAATGGTTGAAGAAGATTTGGCCAGCAAGGTGAAGATCCTTGGAGGGATGGCTTGTCTCTGATTCTGCTCAACCACCACAGGAAGTAGCTAGGGTGGCTACGTGATGGAAGAGGCAAAAATTGGAGCAGATGAAGCTATCATCATCATGAAGCATCAAGGGCCAGAAATTCATCTTGGAGAGCAAGTCAAGGATGGAGCGCTCGGATTGATGAAGATTGATGACCAAGGAACGACTAGAGGTAATTGCATGTTGGGTTTTGCATGGGTTATCCTGAGCTAACAGTTTTTCTTCTCCTTCAATGTATTCTGTGGGAATCCCCTTGTATGTTGGGTTAGCACTTTATAGTCTGTAATCAAAGAAGATTATAGTGAAATTCCATCATTGTTGTGATGGAGACTGGATGTAGGCTGCACTGTACTTAGCAGCTGAACCAGGATATATCTGGGTGTAATATTCTCTCTCTTCTACTTCATTTCTGTTTCTACTGCAAAGGAGATAAAACTGAAAAATATCTCGTGCTAAGTGACGAGACAAAAATAAAAGTCTCGTGGTTAGGGACGAGACAAAAATCAAATAGTCTCCAGAAGTTGTTTCAAAGACCAGCAAGTGTTCAGAGTACGAAAAAGGGGCTAAGATTCAACCCCC
>NC_029778.3:7630802-7651307 GCF_000817695.3 Arachis duranensis
ATTTTGAGAAGAATTAAAGGAGAGAGATAATTTTATGAAGGAAAAAAATTATATAAGGACTAGTTTGACTAATTTTTAAAATTTAAGGGTTGAAAATGACTTACGTCTAGACTTTCAATGACTATTTTGACTAATAAAAAACTTTTTTATATGTCAAGTGACACGTGACATACCACGTGTCACTGACCTGTCACGTGGCGTGCCACGTTTCACTGTTCTGCCACGTGGCGTGTCACGTCATCATGCCACGTGGCACTTAACGTGACACGTCATCATTCAATTGACGGAAGGACTAATTTGACTAACAGTTTATCTTTCAGGGACTAATTTGATTAAGAAAATCATTCAGGGACGAAAATGAATATCGCGTGATCTTTGAGGGACGAATTTGAGCATTAACCCCAAATTGCACCTAATAGTCCTCAATTAGAAATTACTCTTAGAGATTCATCACCCCAAATAATACCTCATCAACATACATTACATGAAAACCATGAGTTTCGTTTAGAGACATGAAAGTCACTTCGCCCTAGGAGACCACCGTCTTATTTGAGAGGCTTTCATTGCATGATTGCCTCTTCCAATGGTTCAGCTACTACCAATACTACACATAAATATCCCCTCTCACAAGTAGTCTCATATGAGTCGTTGTTCTCAAAGCACAAAGCATTCACACTAACTGCATCCATGCATTTAGAACCCAAAACTTATGATGAAGCTGTTAAGGATTCAAACTGAAAAGAAGCTATTAATAATGAACTTTCTGCTTTGGAGAGGAATAAGACCTGGACACTTACTGAATTGCCTGTTGGAAAGAAAGCAGTGGGTTGCAAATGGATTTTTAAACTCAAATTGAACCCGGATGGATCTATAGAGAAATAGGAAGCACGCTTAGTGGCACAGGGTTTTTCTCAAACTAAGGGTGTTGACTACAAAGACACTTTCAGCCCTGTAGTAAAAATGAACACGTTTCGGATAGTTATCGCTGTTACGGCTATCAACAATTAGCATTTGTACCAGTTAGACGTCAATACAGCATTTTTACATGGAGATCTCAATGAAACTGTCTATATGAAACCTCCACCAGGTCTCGAAGTTCATAAACCAGGTCTAGTATGCAGATTAGATAGATCCCTCTATGGATTAAAACAAGCAAGTAGACAACAGAACACAAAGCTTGCTGGCTCTCTAACTAAGGCTGGCTACACTCAATCTAAGCATGACTATAGCATGTTTACCAAGAACACTTCGAAGGGTTTCACTGTTATCTTGGTATATGTTGACGATTTAGTGGTTGCAGGTAGTGACTTGCAGGAAATTCTTCACATCAAGACTTATTTGCATAACTTGTTTAGAATTAAAGATCTTGGGGAGCTCAAATACTTCCTTGGCATGGAGGTAGCTCGAAGCAAGAAGGGCATTTCCATTTGTCAGAGAAAATACTGCCTCGACTTACTGCAGGATTATGGAATGCTTGCTGCCAAACCAATATCCACTCCTATGGATTATACCACTCATTTGTCAAAAGACTCGGGAACCCCTCTAGCCTCAACTTTAGAATATCACAGAATTGTTGGAAGACTCTTATATCTAACAAAAACAAGGCCTGAAATTTGTTATGCAGTATCTAGATTAAGTCAATTCTTTGATTGTGCTACAGATAAACATTTTCAAGCAGCATTGAGAGTGTTGAGATATCTCAAAGGAGCACCAGCAATGGGTTTATTCTTTTCTTCAACCACTGACCTCACTCCCTCTGGCTTCTCAGACAGTGATTGGGGAACATGTTTAAATTCTAAAAGATCCATCATAGGGTATTATTTTTTCTTGAGCACTTCAATAATTTCATGGAAGAGCAAAAGGCAAGATACAGTTGCAGCATCATCATGTGAAGCAGAGTATAGGGCATTGGCTTCAGCAACAAGAGAGGCGCAATGGCTTCGTTACATGATGAAGGAACTTCAGATTGACCAACAACGACCAATGAGGATTTATTGTGATAGTCAATCAGCATTACATATAGCTGCTAATCCTGTTTTTCATGAGAGGACAAAGCATATTGAAGTGGATTGTCATATTACAAGGGATAAATGGCAAGAGGGGGTCACTAAGTTGCTGCCAGTAACAAGTGCTGATCAAGCCGCATATATTTTAACTAAAGCTCTTGCACCTAGCCTGTTTCGAAACTGTTATAACAAACTTGGACTATTGGACATTTGCACTCCAAGTTTGAGAGGGGTTGTTACATGATCAATAGTCATTATACATTTAGTTTGAGAGTACATTTGTACTCCAAGTTTGTTAGATGATAATTAAGTTAGTCAAGTTTAGTTTGTTAAAATTTGTACAGTAGGTTAGTTTGTTAGTTTTTTAATTGTAAGCATATATATTGAATAGAACCTGAGTAAGTGGTTTTTTTGTGTGGTTCATTCTCTCATTTTGGATATGCTAACACTCATGCTTTTTCTCTCTGAGAACCAACTTCTTTTTCCATCTCTTTCTTCCACTTTCTAGAACTTTCTTCTCGTTCTTCACTCATTCTTGATTTCTTTAGTTTTCTTCCTCCATTTTTTCACTTCTCTTCACATCTAAGCTTATACACCAGAGATGATGAGAGTTACTTCACATCCGTTCTTTAACAACACCTGTATTTTCAATATTCGAGTCCAACGCCATTGTTACTTCCATATTCAAATTAAAAAACGACTTCAATATATTCAAAAAATTCACGTATTTAACCATAGTTTATTTAGGTATTTTACCATATTGTTCCTTCTGTAACTAAATTTTTAGCCAAAACTAACAAGTCTTCTTAAATTTTAAAATTTCTTCTAGGGTACTATGGATGCTTGTGTGGAGATAAGGATCCACGCATGCATAGTTCTGTGGCTAAAAAATTTTAATATGGAAGTAAGATGAGTAATATACTCTAATATGGTAATTTTTGGTATTTTTTAAAATTGTGGGAGTACACAAATCGGACCCTCTGATTTGTGTTTAAAAAGGGAAAAAAATTTAGAGTACACAAATCGGAGGGTCCGATTTGTGTTAAAAAATTGAAAAAAATTAGAGTACATAAATCGGACCATGCGAGTTGTTTGATTTTAAAATTTTACTTAAGAAATCGTATGGTCCGACTTGTGGTTGGACAAATATGAATTTCAGAAGCTAAAAAACGGACCCTCCATTTTTGTCATGAAATAGAATATCCAAAGCAACTCGGACGCTCCGAGTTGTTTTATTGACACTATATGGCCGTGAAGCACCTGTATTCCCCATATCTGAGTTCAACAGTACTGTTACTTCCATATTCAAATTAAAAAGTGTAGTTCTGTCGCATTAAATTTCTGTTACAAATTAGTTGTTATAAAAGTTTAATAATATTTTAAAAATATAACTAAAACTAAAGTTATATTCTTTGTTAGTTAATAATAATTTTTAATTTAATATTTTTTATATTTTATTTTTTTAAATTAAAAATTTGTTAAATATAAAAAATATAATCTTAATTTAAATTTTTTTTAAATATTACCAAAATTTCATAAATCACCTAACCATAACCACTGTAATCAATGCACCTTATTGTTATCCAGCGATAATTTATATTTATTTAGTAGTATATAGCATCCCTAATATGCAATTCGTGGCATAGCTGTTTTTTTTAGTATATAGCAAGTTGATATAAATGCTTGATTTGTTTCCATAGCCTACCACTGGTTATTATTGCCACACTTGAAAGATGGAGAAGAAGGATATTTAGGAGGAAATGAAGAAACCTTTTTGTTGTTTATGTGATAGTTCTTCTAAGTTTTAAGTAGGAGTAAACTATTAATTTTTCTATGAAAGTTTAAAATATTGACAAATGTATTTACAAATAAAAAAATTATTATTTTTATTTATGAAAATAGATTTTTGCTAATAAAATTATTCGAATTTTAAAAAATTATATAAAATTTTTAAAACTTTCTTTAATATATTCTCATTTTTTTAGTCCACATCATCATTCTTCCAATCTCAAATCTCATCACCGTACCATTTAAATCCTGAGCTTTTTTATTACTATCTAAATTCTTTTTTACTCCACACCACCTCTCGTTTGCTTTGCCACTTCTGTCGCTTCCTTTCCCGGCAGCTAGCCCCCTCTTGCGCCTCGTCCTCCGCGTCACTACCGAAGCCTCCAAACAAGAACCTCGATCGTGTTTTATCCCTCATCTACAAGTGCAAGCGCCGCTCTATCTTCCGTCGCTTTGTCACCATTATCTCTGTCGCAGACTTTTGCAAGGTCCTCTCCTACTTTAAAACCTCCATCGATGACATGTGCTGGATCCTCTCTATCTTTGATGTCGACAGCTCCGCCGTGGCTGCAAGTGGTGGTGGTGGCATCATCCTCTCGCTTCCTCTGATCGTCAGCAACGGCCCACATTTTGTTTTGGGTATAATCTTTCATTGTTAGTGCTCAAATAAGTCAACTAAACGATAGGGTAGAAATCACTAATAAACTTGCTTCGTTTACGAATGATAACGATAAGAACAAAAAGATCATTTTTTAGGAAGGTGAGATTTGTTCAAGCTCTTGAAAGAGAATAGTGGTGGTGGTGGAGTTTGAAATTGAGGGGCGATATAATGTGGTGGAGTTTGTTCTGATTTTTCATAAGTAAAAATAATAGTAATTTATTCTTTAAATAGTTAATCTTTATTTTGTCAGTTATTACTGTTTGGAGCATATTTAGACATATTTATTTGTGTCTTTGGAGTTTGTATTTATTTTTCAAATTATCGACTTTATTCTTGTACTACTGTCATATAAGATATTCCATTAATTATTTAATTTTGATCTCACGGTGGGATTACATTAAAACTAAATGAAACTTTTTGGTATTTAAATAGAACACTTTAAACCTTAAGGAACAAAATAGAATTACATCCAAACGTAAAGGACTAATTTAATACTTTACCCCTAATATAATTATTTCAACATTTTGACAAAATAAGAGTATGTTGTGATTAAATAAAAATGATCGTATAATGGTTCACAATCTTTACCTTTTATAATAATTTTATGTCTGATAATCTTTAATTTGAATACTAGTGTTGCGCCTAGAAAGTTGAAAAGTCCTCCATTTTCCAGCACCCTCCACTCCTATATAGAGAGCATACATTCCCACTATTTTTCTCATCTATCCTACACTACTAAACAGATAATACAACTTGATTTGAATTCTAGTACTGAAAAATGGGTTCAAGAGTAGCAATACTCATGCTAGGCCTCTTGGCCATGGTTCTTCTTATCTCCTCAGAGGTGGCTGCTAGGGACTTAGCTGAGAAGGGTGAGCTTTTTTTTTTTTTTTCATTATGTTATAATTCTCATCATCATTGCATGAGAAGAGCATTTCTTACAATCAAGAAATTGTGCAAGATGGCCTTCATATATATTAAGTTATTAACACACTAATGGATGGTTTTCATTACATTCAAATTATAATTAAATCATAACTATTTAATACACAAACAGTATTAGGGGTTTTTATTTAAATAAAAAAATTTTATTTACCAATTTAAATCAGGATACAAAAATCAATTAATCAATTAATTTATGCATTTAGTTTCATTTTCATCATCAAAGATTGAAAAAATCATATTTGTTGATATTTGGTGACTGTACTAGCAAAAATAAAAAATATTTAATTTTCTATTTTCGAACGTATTGAAAGTGAATTAATTTTTTTTTCCGATATTTTTCCAATCACTATCAACAAAGAATGACAAAAATAAGAGAGAGATTTAAGGTAGATAACAAGAAAGAAGAGTTTTTTTTTTTTTTCAATTTCACTTAACACTTTATTAACAAATGTGCGAAAAGAAATTTGATTTTATTTATGTTTAAATTCTTTTTTATAGGATTCAATAAGAATCGAACTTTAAACATTTTATAAAAATTCTGACATTTCTTCCAAAAATTTAATATAATAAAAGAATATACGTAAATGATTTTATTTATAACAATATATTATTATTTATTAAATTTTTATTTTTAACTTTTTGGCTGAAGTTGATAAAGAGAAAAATAGATTGGGTGATGCCAAGTATGGTGGTGGAGGCTACCCTGGATATGGCCACAATGGAGGAGGAGGATACCCCGGCTCTCATCATGGTGGTAGCGGATACCCCGGTCACGGAGGAGGAGGGTATTGCCGATACGGTTGCTGCGGCAGCGGATACGGCGGAAGGTGCAGAAGGTGTTGCTCTTATGCTGGTGAAGCTGTTGAAGCACAAACTCAAGTGGCTAAACCTCACAACTGAGCCTTTGGTGGTGGTGGTGTTTGTAATTAATAGTAATGTTGTCATTGAATAAATAAATTAGGGCTTGTAGTAATGAAGATTGAAGACTCAAGAGGCATAAAAAGTGATGTTTGTTGCTCATCTTTCTTTTTCTTTGGTTGCCCACGGTATCTTTGTTGGCCAATGGATTGCTACATACATAAGACAGGCTTGCTTAAACAGACGATTGAACTGACAACTTGACCAATCCAAGTTGGTTTGTTGCTCATCTTTCTTTGCCACTATATGCTAGTGTTGAACATACATGTCACTCACATGTTTAATTTGTGTTATGTTTAATTTTAACTTTGAAGTTTAAATAAAAAGGCTGTTGATTATTATATATATCATGAATCATGTATATTTTGGAGAATTTTTAGTTCTTTAATAATAATTTTGATTTTTTTTCTTAGTTGGCACCAAAATTTTTTAGGTACATTTTGGTAGTTAACCCACATTTCTATGAATATAAAAATTGCATATAGAATTCATTCATATATAAAATCTTCTTATTTTTGCCCAATATACAAAATAAATTGTTACTTATTTCTATTATTTAAAAATTTCAAACTTAAAGAATATATTAAAAAAAATCCAAAAATTTATATTAAGGAATATATTCAACTCTTCCAATGCAAAACCGTCCATGCAAGCAAACATATCCTTAGAAGGGAACCAAGACTTGTTCAAAGCATATTGTACTCAGCATTTTAATAAATTTATCTAAATGTGAATATTTTAAAGCGAGTGATTTAATAATATTAAATCAGATATATTTTGATATTATATTAGAATTAAGATTGAGCGAGTCAAATTTAATTCCAAAGATTAGTTTATAAGATGAAGGATGTCTGACATTTATAAACTCTCTAATGACCTATTCTTAAAAAGATATAAACTTATAACATAGTTCAAGTTTTCAACATTAATATAGGATAGTTCTAGGTAAAACTAGTTGTAACAAGAATGCTTTATCGTTAGTTCATCTTTAAAAAATAAATAAATCTAAAATCAATACCAAAATGGTCTTCCAGATAGATATATATTGTACAAGCCCAAGATCAAGCCCAAGCCCATTACAATCTTTATTTTCTTTTTGGATAAATGATGCCTTTACTAGAAATTGCAATAACACCTAATTTTAATTTCATGTCTGAGGCAGGCCATAGGACATTAAATACAATTGAAATTCATGGATCTGAAAACAATAACGAAATTGTATAGATCCCGTGAACTGTCCAGAAACAAACAAGTTTGTACGGTTTGTGAGGGGTCACATTGAATATGTTATGTCGTCGCATCACATTAATGATTTTTTTTTACACACTGTTCACATACAATTTTATCTTAAATGAGTTAAATATAGGAAGATATCTTTATTATAAATATAAAAAATTTGAAATTTCTACATTTATAATAACAAAAAAGGTTAAAATTTTTACATTTATAATATTAATAAAATAATAAAAAATTATTAAAATTTATCTAAAAAATATTTTATATTATATATATACTATATTTTCGTATCTTATAAAAATTTTTAAAATTCATACATCGATATATTTCATATTATATCGTATTTTGGATCGTCGAGCATCATAGATAAATAATATCAACCGAGTAAGAGTGTCCTAACGATGAAGGCTTAGTAAGCATTATTATTTTTTTATTTTTGATTTTTTTTTGTCTAAATTAGTTCATTAGTTTGATCGAGTACAAAGATTGCTTGAACAAAAGAAAATATAGAAACTAAATAATACTAATCCCTGGATGACAAAAAGAAGACAAGTAAAATAAAAGGAAAGTAAATATTATCAAAATTAAAATTAAAGTACGATAAAATCGTATGATCTGTACAATGTATACGGTATACGTGGATATTTATAGACGAGAAAAACATGTGGCAATTGCAAGTAGCAACTATATATATCCCAATTCCCAAGTACATAAACAGTGGTAATCATTTAGCTTATTCTCCACCCTTGTATTATTACAAGCGTCCCTTAGCTGGTCCTGTCCTACCATTGTAAAACTCGTTGAATAATGCTTATCCATATTTCTAAAGCATGTGCCATTGTCACCAAAACTCCACATTTATTGTTTGTGGTCTACAAACAACCACAATGCCCAGATCCCAATAATTGAAAGTGCCCCTCGATTAATTATGTTGGATATATTTACTAGACTAAACCATTAAAACAAAGTTTTGCCTAACACGTGTTATAAGCACATAAATTAAGATGGTTAGGAATACAAAATTTTTAAATAATTTAGTTTAACAAATATATTAAAAATTTAAATTTTGTGATTTTTAAATAAATTATTTAATTAATAATTTTATCATGTGCTCTATTTAAAAGACACATATTAATTAAACTCTTAAAATCATTATTAAAATAATATTTAAAAATTTTATATAATTAACAAAAAAATTTAAAAAATATAAATAATAAATAAATTTTCAAAAAATTAAATAACTTTAATATATAATTCAATAACCCATATATTAATAAATATTTAAATTTATCCTAATTCATCCATGATCAAAATTTTCTATCTATTATTTATGGTTATTTTAAATTTTAAAAATTATTTTACCAAAAATAAATATTATTTATGCTTATTAAAATTTACTTTTACATATATATACCATCATGCTAAGTATATACTAAAATTAACTATTAGCATAGAATGTATATTGAAATATAAAATATATATTAAAAATAAATTAAATTTTATATATTTATATAATATACTAATAATTAATTTTAATAATTGATTTTAATTAGTATAGACTTTAATAACATGTATATTCATGATACAAGATAACGAAATCCATGCATGTCCAGACACAAGTAACTAAAAGTCTAAAATCCAAGCTAGAAACGAGTCAACTGACGATGACTCTCTCACTGCACATAGACTTTAAGATGGAGTTAGTAGCAGCTAACATGTTGGCCCAGTTAATTAAATAAGAGATCAATTTGATATGCTAGTTTTTAATTTGGAGTAGAGATATTTGTTTGTAATGTCTATTTGTTGGACTAGCTAGCTAAGGGAGAATTATTTTCACAGGAGTGGTAGAGATAGCAGGTTTTATAATTTGTAATCTTCAATTAGTTATTATTAGAATTTTTAATGGTATGAGATTATATTTAATAATATAAAATTATTTATTTATTTTTAATTAAATATTGATCATATTTTAATAAAAGTGATAACCTCTTAAATTTTTTTTATTTTTATTTACAAATTATGTGAAACTCTCACCATATACAATGATATGGATATTATACCCAAGTATACAGTCTAGTAATCTAGTTTGCTTCTGTTTAACATCCATCCACCACTACCTATAATTTTTGAGTTAGAATAAATTGTTTTATGAATCTAAATTATTCATATTAAATCATTAAAAATGTATATTATAATGTAACAATATACCTATATTTATAAGAGTGATTGAAAAAATTTATTTTTTTTATTTTTTTTAATCAAAGATTTTTGTATTTTTGATAGAACTAAATCATAATTCTTGAATGAAAAAAAAGCTACAGAAACAATTTTGATATGTTGGAAACTAAAATCCTGAAATTACTATTTATATTTGAGCATAACATTTATTAGACTTTAAAATTCAAATAAAAATAGTTTCTATATATCTGAAATCGTAAAGATAATATCTGATTTTATTCTCATTTAATTTCAAATAAAAAATAATTATAATTTATTTAATTTAACATTTATAACAATAAATAAAATTACTGTTATATAAATTATTTAATTTAAAATATCATAATTTATTATTATAATTAATATATATTATCTACAAACAAATTAAATAATTAAATAATTTTCCAATATTTTGGTGTAGGATATAATGCAATACCGTACATTTTTTATTCCGTTGTTGAGTTTTCACCTTACATCTTGTTAGTTGTTATTAGTTATTCAAGATGTTGATTTTTAAATATTTAAAATAAGAGACCAACTAAGAAATGAATTATTTATCGGTTAATATTAATTAAATTTTAAATTTTTTAACTCATAATAACATCTAAATAAACATTCAAAATTATGAATAAAAAACATCTAAATTAAAATCTCACCAAAAGAACATCGAAAAGTAAAATAAAAATATGTCAGATTCATTTCAATTCATACATTCAAAATTTAAAATAAAAAAATCCAAAACTTATATTACTAAAAAATATCTAGAAGTATTTATTATGATGCACATAAAACAGATGGGTAGAATGACGGCTCCAAATTAAACGACAAGAAAGAGTAAGAAAAGAGAGAGAAGAGTATGAGAGGAAGAATAAGAAGAGAGAGGGACCATAAGAAGAGAGAGAGGAAGAGACAATGGCCGAAGAAGAGAACATTATATGAAAGAGAGAGGAGTTGAGAGGAAGCTAATAAAAAAATATTAACCAGAAATTAGTTAGTAACACTGGCAAAAAACCCTACATAATAAGCGTTTATTCTGGTGTTTACAATTTCGGGTTTAATTTATTAAAAAAATTAATATTTAATTTAAAAATATAAAAACTAGTAAATTTTAAATATTTTATATAAGTTTGGTAATATTTGAATAAATATTTAAAAAATACACACAAATTTTGAACTAAAATTTAATTTCCAATTTTTTTAAAAAATTTAATCATTTACAATAAAAACATTTTAAAAAATTTTATTTGACATCAAATGATCAAATTTTAAAAATAAAATTGTATCAAAATCTTAAATCTAAAGTAGTTTTTTAATATTGGGACTACTTGCTCCGATCCGTACCCATCAAGTTGATGAGCAGTTAAAAGGCAATTAATGCTTCTTCATTTTCATAGCCAACAAGTTTTTACCATGTGGAGAACAAGGATGCTGAGTTGGAGATTTAAAGAATTTCTCAGGGTTTCCATTAGATAATATCCAATTAATGTTGGATACACTATTCCATCTGCAAAGTTGAAAAGTCCTCCATTCTCCACCACCTTCCACTCCTATATATAGAGCACAATTTCTCACTATTTTTCTCATCCTTCACTACTGAACACATAATACAACTTAATTTGAATTCTAGTACTGAAAAATGGGTTCAAGAGTAGCAATACTCATGCTTGGCCTCTTGGCCATTGTTCTTATCTCTTCAGAAGTGGCTGCTAGAGACTTACTTGAGGCTTCACCGAACAAGGGTAAATTTTTGCTTTCTACATTAATTGTACTTCCCATAAACAATAATATAATAAACAATGGCATTTTTTAAATAATTTTAGTATCAGAATGGCGTACTTAAATAATGCTATTACTAATAAAAAATATTATGTGAATTTATTGAAGTATTTATTACATAATATAAGAATCTTCACTTATTATTATCTTATGTAATCATCAAAAAAAATTCAGATCAGTTTTTCAAAAAAATAAAATAAAATAATAACTGATAAGTCCACATAATAAAATAGCTGCCGCTATCTGTAGTGATATGAATAAAACATGGTATTTTATTAATGTATGTGTTATATATATTTCAATTATTTTAGAGTTTTGTGAGTTGGTTCAATAACAATTAACTAACTCTTTCAAATACTAATATAAGTGAATACACATAATGAACTCTGATTTTCTGCATTTTGTTTTTTGTTGATTTATTTTAATTCATATTAGGTAAAGAAATAAAACTAGCTAGTAAAATCATGCTATATAGGTTTAGATATTTTTATCCATTTTCTTTTTTTTTTTAACTCTATATAAACACCAATTGAATGATGAATCCATGCATGTGCTTGCAGATGAAGCTGGTACAGAGGCAAATGAAGTGGGTGAGGCCAAGTATGGATATGGTGGTGGTCACTATGGCCACGGCGGTGGAGGCTATGGCCACGGTGGTGGAAGCTATGGCCACGGTGGCGGAGGATACGGCCATGGTGGCGGAGGATACGGCCACGGTGGCGGAGGATACGGTCACGGTGGAGGAGGGCACGGTCACGGTGGAGGAGGGCACGGAGGAGGAGGGCACGGTCCCGGTGGTAACTAAGCGAGTGTTTATTACATATTATGCTTCAATAATATGTTATTTAAGCATAATGTGTAATAAATAATTATTATTATAATGGCATTTCAGTGAATAAATGAAGCTCGTGAGATGAGAGAGAGACATATACATGTAGAGAAAGAGAGAAATAGTAGATAGGACTAAAGGCTATTTTTGTCTTTTTCCCTAAATGCTATGATCGATCTTTCTGATGATCTTAGCTTGCCATATTAAGATGTCTTACTCTCTCCACAAGTGGAATGTTGAATGTATATGCATCCTATGTTTATGTCATAATGAAAATAGTAACCAAAGTTGTTTTCAACTACGTACATTTTGTCTATTACCATTCAAAGATAAGTTCTTTTAAAAAAAATACAGGTAGATAATAAAAATATTAAATAATATAAATAATAGATATATTGAATATTTAATTTATTAGTGTATAAATTATTTTAATATTAATATTTAGATAAATAATTTAAAAATAAATATACTTTATTAGATCAATTATCTATCTAACAAACTCTTTTTTTTTACTTCAAAATTGATGAAAAATGTTGAGAAGGGTAGGGATAGTCACGAACTAAGGTTCCCACTGTATCCTTCGCATTATTAGCGGAAGAGGTATTGCCATTCCTTTTTTTTCTTTTTTTGGTCTATTATCACCACCTTTCTTTTTTTTAATCAATATTTTGAAAATTGGACCGAATTGGTTGATTCAACTGAGTTAACCGAAAATCAGTTACTTAGTCGATTTGATTCATCTACAAAATTGTTCTGTAAAAAACTAATAAAAAATTCGGCCGAGTTTCAACAGACATCAGTTCTCCCCCAAATCACTGAATGATATTGTTTGGCGCTGAAGAAAAAAAAAAAGCAAAAGGCTGAAGTGAGGTCTAAGTGAAGCCACTTTCCTAATTTCTTCGACTTCCCAACAGTCCAACCCTAATCTCTTCTCTGCCTACAAAGCAGAAATGTCACCCAAACGAAACAAACGCTGGAGGGAAGTTCTACCGTCGCGGGTCGAAACCTCATCGTCGCGGGTCGAAGCCACACCGTTACTGAGCGTTGCCGTCATCTTGGTCGTCGGCTTGTTGTCGTCACCGTTACTGAAGCGTCGTCGTCTAGCTCTAGCCTTCTGTGCTCTCCTGCGGTGAATACTAATGAGTTCTTCTGTTCTTTACTGTTTTTGAGTTTTTGTTTTTGTTCTTCTGTTCTTCGGTTGTTATTAACTTTTTCAATCCTTTTAAGTTTTTTAGTTTTTGACATTTTTCAATTAAATTTTTATTTAGTGATGAATTTAGGATAGATTTGAAGTAGGTTGATATTCTTCAAATGCAAAGTTTTTCTGGATTCTTGTTCTGTTTTTTAATTTTTTCATTTTATTAATTATATGATTAATCATTTTGTACTGTTGAATAAATTCGATGTAGGTTCAATTTTAGAATTCTGCTCAATGCCAAGCTCACGAAAGTTCTGCTTCTTCCATTTTTTACCTTTTACGCAAATTCAATTCTATCTAATTTAGGGTTTTTGCATAATTATAGTGAATTATTAGTAGTTGCTACTAAAGATGTGAGCTTGGTTAGTTCTGTTGCTCTAGAATTTAACTTCAGTTTTTTTTTTTAGAACTGGTTAATTGTAAATTCAGATTCAAATAAAATTAAGTTCATTTCATGAGGTCTCATTAGATGATGAAATTATTGTTAAACTAAAGGATTCAATTCATGATGAAGTTACATTGAGCTTGGTTTGACGGATTGTATAAGAAAGATGAATGTAAAAGGAAACTGAATAGAGAGATTATATTGCATTATGATATTCACTGGGCACAATCGATTATATACGAGAAAAGGAAAAAATCGTTCTAACTACTCAGAGATTTTTAGACCAGAATTAATAATAACAATTCTTTAGTTATAAACTTTGATATTTGAAGTTGTTTATGATCTTTTAATGATAAATTATATATTATTCATTTTGTGAAATTGTTAAATTTTGAATCTTATTAGTTTAAAAATTATTGAATTTAACTTTTTAAAATTATGTATTAAATTTTTTATAATTTTAATCTATATTTAAATCATTAAACCAATCACTTGACTGATTTGATGACCAGTTCAATTCTCACAACTTGCTTTTAACTTTTTTTTTTAAATAATTTTATTGAATTGATTAATGTTAACGTGCTAGTGTGCTGCCGCCTACCGCAGTACTACCTAACTTCCATGGTTTGATTCTTTTCTTAATTATTTTTATGAAATAAGTGAAATAAAATAAATAACTATTAATCTTTTTTTCCTAGAGAACAAACGTGTTAGTTTCTATTTCTCAAATTAATTGTTCATTTTACCTTTTAAATAATTGTTTATTTCAGAAGAAAAGAATATTAGAATTGCTTTTATGTTTTTGAAAAACCATATTTACATCGATCGAAGCTGGTTGTTTACATCTTGGTGAAGAAAATATTATTTCAGTTAAACAAGAAATTAAACGACAATATTTGTTGCTTCCGAAACTTGAAAACTAATTTCCACACTTCAGGAAAATACTAGAATTTCACTAAAGCAAAAAAAAGAATTATCTTTGACCGAAAAAACGCTGTTTTTGACTGTTTGTCCACCTGAAATCAATATCACTTTCAGACTTTCATCGTTTGAAGCTTAAAGTTATAAGGGTGTATTTGTAGAAGTATATTTCAGCTTTTTGAAAGCTTTAATTTTAATGTTATTTTTGTCTTATTTTTTCTTTTAAAATGAATAATTTCAGGATATCTATCAATAAAATTGCTAAGTACTCTAGTTGGTGATGATTCTCTGTCTTAATACTTAGCTTCGAGTCTTCATGCATGGCTTTCATCAATTATTATCATTTCTAACATTTCTTTGTTTCTTTGTGATGGTTCTCATGCACGTAGATATATATATGGAGAATTATAAGCAATGCTGTATTTACACTTTCTTTCTTTCTTATCAATTTTTAATGTCAACTCCTCTCTTCTCTGCATGTTTTGTTATCAGGGTATCCATTCTTTACTTCCAACTTATGTAGATATCTCTTTGAAAAGATGAAGTATTTTTTCAAATGTTTTAATTCCAATCGACCCTTTTGATGATCTTTTTTATTTCAAAATGTTTTAATACCATTTGTTACAACTCAAAGCTGCTGTATCTACAAAGTACCCCATAAAATTCGTGAGTCAAACGAAGATGCATACACCTCAATGCTTGTTTCAATTGGCCCCTCCATCATGGCAATTCTAGGCTGATAATCATGAAAATCCACAAACAGGTTTATTGTGAACGTTTCATTCGAAGATCTGAGGCATGTTTATTCGATTTGGTGAGTTGCGTTCAACACTTGGAACAAAAAATCCGTACATATTATTCTGAGAAGATCGATCTCACAGCAGATGAGTTGGTGAAGGTGATATTCATAGACTGTTATTTCGTAATTGAGCTTTTCAGCAGAGAAATGTGAACAAGAAATGATGCTATACATGATTTGTTATTGCTTGAGAATCAAGTTCCTTTGTTTGTTTTTGAGAAGATATACAATTTAGCTTTTGCTTCTCTCTTAAACAAATGGTGCTGATGAACTCCCTTCATTTATGAAGCTTGTTTTTGATATGTTTAAAAATCACAACAAACAAGGAGTGTCACCACCGCCAAATGGTAGAACTATATTATCACATGAGGAGTCAGATTAATTAGCAAGTTAGTTACACACTTTGCAGTTTTGAAAAAGTTTGTTATACAGCTGTTAATAGTGGTGAACGGTTAGTTAGCAGATTTAGTTAAGGAAGTATATATAGTAGATGGAGTAATTAGAGTTTTGAGTTTTTGCTCTTGTAAGTCTCATTTTTTCTTGTCTCAGTCAGAAGTAACTTGCTTTTGACCTAGGGCTTCCTCTGTAAACTTTCCTTTGTTCTTGAACTTTCCCTCTCTCTGAACTAACATTTCCACATGGTGCGGTGAGCGTGGAAGGGAGAAAGAAGGAATCAACAGCGAAAATTGAAAGGAGCATTGAGCAGAACCAGAATCCTTGAAGATTCAAACCATGGATCGCGACTCAGCATCCTCAGGCAACTCAGCATCGTCATTTTCGCCGATTGACGTTCAAACGCTCGTGAATCTGGTGAATCAATCAATATCTTGCAAAGTCATAACAGAACAGCGATGAATCCATCTCTGGATCCTACAAGTCCGTATTTCCTTCATCCTGGAGAAAGTCCAGGTACACCATTAATCTCTACAATTCTTGGAACGAACAACTATCATCTTTGGGAAAGAGCGATGTGGCGTGCGTTGAGATCGAAGAACAAAGTAAAATTCATAGATGGCTCAACTGAGAAACCAAAAAGTAGTGATTCTTTGTTTGAAGCGTGGGAAAGGTGCAATACCTATGTGATTTCATGGATAAGCCTATCTTTGAGTTCAGAAATTGCTCAAAGTGTGCTATGGATCGATTCAGCCGTGGAGCTTTGGAAGGAGCTACAACACAGGTATCAACAAGGTGATATCTTCAGAATTGCTGAGCTAGAAGAAGAGTTATTCGCTGTGAAGCAAGGTGATCTCTCGATCACGGGATACTACACGAAATTGAAAAGAATTTGGGAAGAATTGGATAACTATCGCCCAATCCCTCAGTGCTCTCACTGTAGAGGAAGATGCAATTGTGAATACAGCGTGGTTAGAGGATACAAAGAGGATTCTTGTGTCGTGAGGCTCCTAAGGGGGCTGAATGAACAATTCTCTACTGCGAGATCACAGCTCATGATGACAAAGCCACTGCCAGGTATAGATGAAGCGTTTTCTTTGTTGCTGCAACAAGAAAGGCAACTGAACGCGGGTGAGATGGTAGAAGACAGAATTTTAATGGCAAATTCTGGAGGTTTTAGAGGAAGAGGCAGAGGCAGATCAGGAATTGGAAGAGGAAATCCTGGAAGAGGTGGAAGAAACTCAAGGTACTGCACTTTCTGTGGCAAAAGTGGTCATTTGGTGGATGTTTGTTATAGGAAACATGGATTTCCCCCACACTTGAAAAATGGAGGCAATGGGAATGCAATCAATAATGTGATAGCTGATGAGAACAGTGATGAAATCAGCAATGAAATCCAAAAGGATAGTGAAGCAAATTCGAAGTTTGATTTTAATTCAGAACAGAGAGAAGCACCAAGTGTCTGTTTGAACCAACAGGATGCACAACCAAGGCATAGCATTAACCAGATCTATACCACAACTCTTCCATCCAATGAAGGTATTTCATACATCATGTCTCTTTCAGTATTTTCTCCAGGTTCCTGGGTAATTGACTCAGGGGCTACTAATCATGTTGCTTTTTCAACTAAGTCCTTTCAAACTCTTGAAGAAATTAAATCTGTTTTGATAAATATGCCAGATGGTTCACACACCATAGCCAAATTAGCAGGAAAGGTGATGTTTTCAGAACAGTTTTTCTTGAACCATGTGTTTTTCATACCAAACTTTAAGTTTAATCTGATTGCTGTGTCAAAGTTGACTAAAGATTTAAAATGCAAATTGGTTTTTGATGAGGATAATTGTGAAATTCAGGACAAAGCTACCACGAAGATTATTGGTGTAGCTGAACAAAGAATGGGACTCTATGCATTTGAAAGTCTAATTCCTGTTCCAGCTACACATAACAACATTGCGCATGCATCTGCACTCACAACACACATCTCACAACCCTCACAAACTGCTGAAAGCACTCTACAATGCACCAGCACAAACACATCAACACTTAGACATTAGACAATCAAATAGGATCAGGAGAAAACCATCATATTTAGCAGACTATCATTGTATGACCACTGCATCAGATATAAATCACAACTACATCAATAATCTTCAATTCAATCCTGGAATTTTACAAGATTTTTATCCTAAAGTTTTTGAAAATTTTTTTGAAGAGTCAACTATTCTCTTTTGTGAGTCACAGTCTCAATTTCATAATATACAAATTCAACACTCTACAAATCCTCTATTGCCAAATCCCATTAAAGAACCACAATGCTATGCTGAGGCCATCAGTGATCCATGTTGGCAAGCGGCAATTGAGGCTGAACTCTCTGCATTGAAAGAAAATAAGACTTGGACTTTGACTTCTCTACCTAATGGAAAAAAGGCGGTAGGCTGCAAATGGGTGTTCAAGCTCAAAATGAATTCTGATGGTAGCATTGACAGGTACAAAGCCCGGTTGGTGGCACAGGGCTTTACACAAACTGCTGGTGTTGATTATTTCGAAACCTATAGTCCAGTAGTGAAGATGAGTACATTGCCGATTGTGCTATCCATTGCAGCTGTGCAGAATTGGCACTTACATCAACTAGATGTAAATACGGCCTTCTTACATGGTGATCTTTTGGAGGAAGTTTACATGAAACCTCCAACCGGGTTGAATGTTTCTTCACCAAACATGGTGTGTAGGTTGGACAGATCTCTTTATGGCCTAAAACAGGCAAGCAGGTAGTGGAATTCAAAGTTGTGTGATGCTCTAAGAGCCGTTGGCTTCCAACAATCCAGAAATGATTACAGCCTGTTCACTAAAGATTCAAAAGGAGGATTCACTGTTATTTTAGTTTATGTTGACGATTTGATTGTAACAGGGACAGCTTTAAGGGAGATTGAATTCATCAAGCATCACTTGCATGAGCTATTCAGAATCAAGGACCTGGGAGAGCTTAAATTCTTCTTGGGGTTGGAGGTGGCTCGATGCAAGAGGGGCATCACTGTATGTCAGAGAAAATATTGCATCGACCTTCTCAAAGAGTATGGATTACTCGAAGCCAAAACAGTTTCGACACCTATGGACTACACAGTGCCATTGTCAAAGAATTCTGGAACTCCATTAAGCTCAACTTCAGAATACAGGAAGTTAGTTGAAAAATTGTTGTACTTGACCAACACCAGATCGGAGATTGGATATGCAGTTGGAAAACTCAGTCAATTCTTGGATTGTGCCACAGATAAACACTTTGAAGCTGCCATTAGAGTATTATGGTATCTCAAGGGAGCACCAGCACTTGGGTTGATGTTTTCAGCTCATTCAGACTTAGAGCCAGCGGGATACTCAGATAGTGATTGGGGGACATGTTCGGATAGTAGAAGATCAATATCTGGGTATTGTTTTTTTTTTGGGAACTTCAATTGTATCTTGGAAGAGTAAGAAACAAAATACAGTTGCAAGTTCATCATGCGAAGCAGAGTACAGGGCATTAGCAATGGCAACTAGGGAAGCTCAGTGGCTGACCTACATCTTGCAAGACTTGAAAGTGAAGTTGGAGAAGCCAATAGCCATATATTGCGACAACCAATCAGCATTACACATTGCAGCAAACCCAGTCTTCCATGAGAGAACAAAGCACATTGAGATGGATTGTCATATAGTGAGAGATAAATGACAAGAAAAGGTTATCAAATTACTCCCAATCTCCACTGCAAACCAAACTGCAGACATATTTACAAAGGCTCTAGCTCCAAGCATTTTTGAGAGATGTCATAGCAAGCTTGGAATGGTTGATTTTGCCAATTCCAGCTTGAGAGGGGCTATCACATGAGGAGTCAGATTAATTAGCAAGTTAGTTACACACTTTGCAGTTTTGAAAAAGTTTGTTATACAGCTGTTAATAGTGGTGAACGGTTAGTTAGCAGATTTAGCTAAGGAAGCATATATAGTAGATATAGAGTAATTAGAGTTTTGAGTTTTTTCTCTTGTAAGTCTCATTTTTCTTTGCCCTAGTCAGAAGTAACTTGCTTTTGACCTAGGGCTTCCTCTGTAAACTTTCCTCTGTTCTTGAACCTTTCCTCTCTCTGAACTAACATTTTCACATATATCACACTTCACTGATCTGCTTAGATGCTTCATCTTGCCAACATCTCATAGAATACCTTCAAGGAACTATAAAACTGTAATTCTTGGTAACAGCATCTGAGTTAGTTGAAGCAGGAGTGAAGTTCCAAGTATATTAATCAAGTCATGGATGCATACTTGATTTGAAATTTGAGCATGGGATTCTTAAAAGGAAAATACTTAGGCAAAACAAATTAATTTGATTAAAGAAATAGTGAATCAAATCTTGAATCGATTTAAATTAATATTATTTTTTTATAAAAAATAACTACAATATTTTT
>NC_029778.3:7651361-7677134 GCF_000817695.3 Arachis duranensis
ATGCCACATGTTTTAGTGGATAATGATGCTGAAGGTGACGTCTTTTGGTGGCTCAACAATCATTGGCTTAGCATGGCTAAAGTTTGACTGGCCATTTAAACGATGGCATGTGGTAAGTGATGAATTTATTATTATATATTTAAAAGAATGTAGATGACTATAAATTAAAAACGTTTACTGTTTAAAAAACTGAAAATTAATTACCTAAAAATGGCTAACCAAAAAATTTATGTATCATGAGCAAAGAGAAACAAAAATTCTTGTAACTTTCTGTTTAAAGAATAATAAAATGTCTAAAAAATAAATCTACTTAAATAAGTGTTAGTTGATGGTTTAAATTTTGTCTTATATATACAATAATTTATTAATTAATAATAAATAGATTAGTTATTGACCTATTAAATTAAAAAGTACAATAAAAATAAAAAAATATCTAAAAAAACAAAAAAAAAGTCTAAGAAAAGGAATACATCATACAAATAATAAGCAGGATAATTGAATAATTATGCCGTTTAGGTCATTGTGAAACTAAAATAGACAATAAGAGAGAGAACTAAATATACATTATCAAAGAATTTGGCTTCAAATTATCTAGCTCTACGATCAGTAGTTGTAAGGAGGAGATATTATAAGGAGGAAATAAAAGAAAAAAGTATGTGCGCCTTAATTGAAAATTGGATACTAAAATATACTGTTGAAAAAAAGAATTTCTAAATCAAATATTATATTTTTTATTAAGTTCAATTTTACTGTTTAATTCATGTGAAAAAAGAAACAAATACAAAAATAATATGAAAATAAGCTGATAAGAAAACAGAAAGTATAATTTATATTAAGCAATTAAAATTAAAAAGAACATAAGAGAATGGTTTTAATATAACACCAATCTCAAACTATGAACAATATTGATTATTATGCAAAACCAGAATTCAAGACTAAGCTAAAAATAAAAAATTAGGATTTCAAAATAAGAAACTTCACTCCACAATCCTATAAAATAAAAGCTAGAAGAAAATTGCTAAATTATAAACACCATGATCCTCTTGAATCCAAAAAAGGTTAATCATCAATTTGCCATTAGAAAGCCACTCAAAATCCACATCAGAACCATTCACTTGGAACTTCTTTGGAGGTTCACTTGAGTAAGCCGGAAATTGGCCATCACCTTTAACCTTGAGCATAGCAACACCTTCAACATATTCCACTTTTTGAATTATACCTCCATTATTGAGCATATTTGTTAGTCCTATTGGTGCAAATTTGATGCTGACAGATAGCATTCACTCCACATTTGTTACTGCTCCTGTTTTTCTAATGAAATGTCCAAAAGAAGCTCCTGATGAGGATAAAAAAGATACATGTTTTGTCCCAACACTACAAAAAAAAGGCCTATAGTCACGGTAAAAAATCGTGACCATAACTAGTAAAAAGGGTGACCATAGATCTATGGTCACGGTTTTTTTTCGTGGCCTATTCTCTCGTGGCCATAGGCCTATGATCACATTTTTTTGATCTATGGTCATGGTTTCAATTTTCAAAATCTGACACTTTAGGCCACTTTTTTTACCATGACCAATCTATGGTCATGGTAAAAAACTGTGACCATAGCCTTATTTATGGTCACGGTTTTCACCATGACCATAGCCTCTATGATCACCCCTCCTTAAAAGCCTGACCATAGATAAGGCTATGGTCACGGTTTTCACCGTGGCCATAGCCTCTATGGTCATCCCTTCTTAAAACCATGACTATAGCCCAACCTATGGTCACGGTTTTCACCGTGGCCATAGACTTTATGGTCACCCCACCTAAAATCGTGACCATAGCCCTATCTATGGTCACGATTTTTCACCGTGGCCATAGCCTCTATGGTCACCCCTCCTTAAAAACGTGACCATAGCCCTATCTATGGTCACCCCTACCTTAAAACCGTGACCATAGCCTATCTATGGTCACGGTTTTTCACCGTGACCATAGCCCTGTCTATGGTCACGATTTTTCACCGTGGCCATAGTCTCTATGGTCACCCCTCAAAACCGTGATCATAGCCCTATCTATGGTCACGGTTTTTTAAAATAGGGACTATAGCCTGTTGTTGTTTATGAGATCCAATTTTTTTAAATTATAATCACATCCCAAAATGATAATAATTACAAAATAAATCTAAAAATAAGAAATTAAAGAAATCTAAATCATAAAAGTTTCATTATAAGATAGATATGTTTAATCTTTAGTCTAAACAACACAAATCCAAATAGAGTGAAATTTTTCCAATTACATGTAATACCTCAAAAAGTATATAACACATCAAAATATTACATTTACATAACTAATTAATGTCATTGTAAGACCTATCCCATGTGATATTTGTATGGAACATATTTTTTTCATCACATCATGTCTTCCTGCACGTAAAAAAATAAACATGTTAGATATCTTGCAAAAATAATTTTGATGATGCAATACATATGCAGCAAAAGAAGGGAAACATTCATCCACAGTAACACTCGAGAATTATTCACAACCATCATTCACTTCAAACAGCAACTATTGCAAGAATGCAGCACAGCAGTAGTGATAGCTTAGACTCAGAAATTCATCAAAGTTATCACTACTGCACAAATAATTCAGAATTTGTTCATTCCAGCAGCAGCCAACACAAGAACAAGGCAGCAATAATACTATGCAGCAGCATCATATAAACCAGTTTAGCACAAAAGTAAATCAATGAAATAGCAACATAGGATCAATAACAGTTTAAACCTAATCAACAGCACCAAGTAAACTAATTTAGCACAAGACAGATCAATAAACCAGCAGCATGAAACTAAATTAGAACAGAGCAAGTCATTACCAGCACAGGAAAATCGATTTCAGATAGAATAAATATCAGAGTTCAAATCTAAATCCACTACAAAATCAATTGACTACCTAACCACCTAATTCAACTAAGCTAACCTAATCAAATAGCAACCTAATATATCAAGATATTTGTTTCCATTAGGTGCTCTGCTTTATTAAAGCATTATTATGCCACTCTAAGGATCAAGTACATCTCAGTAAAAATCTTGTGATGTACAGCTACCAATATCTTCTTCAAACCTTCCTGCCCAGTACTCTGAAGAAACAAAAAATGTGCCAAACTTCACCTCAATAAAGTTGATACAAAATTCTCATCATAAGCTTCAAAATTCAAATTGAAATATTAACAAACTTGACTCATTATAGTACACTTTCAATTAGAATCATAGGATACGATATATAGCTAAAGAGCAACCTAAAGGGAGTCTCCGAATGCAGATTAATGCTCATTAGAATTGAAATTATGAGATCAAATTGAAAAAAATTAGCTAATTGTAAAAAATTAATTAATTAAATTGAAAAGAAAAGAAAGAAACTTACTTGGAATACTTAATGGAGTGAATGAGTGCTGACACGAAGAGCTTTGAGGGCTATGTACACCAGCAAGGCTGATGCCCAGCTTCACGGGTTGGAGCAAGACTTCGACGGACGGTGGCCTTCGAAGCTGGTGACCGGCGACTGGATTTTGTCTGTAACATACAACTAAAACCCTCAGGCCTCAGCAACCAATAAACTCAGCAATCAATAACAACATAAATTAAGCTCAGCAACAAAAAAGCTCACCAAACAAATCATGAATAGAATAACAATAAGCTCAGCAAACAAATAATAACCTCAGAAAAAATCATGAACAGAAAATTAGAAATAACAACCAAATCACGAATAGAGTAACAATAAGCTCAACAAACAATAAGCTCAGCAAGCAAATAATAACCTGGGCAAAAAAAATCATGAAAAGAAAATCAGAAAAATCAATAAAATATTAAATTAGCAAATTAGAAAACTTATATACTAAAACTATAAAAACCAGCCGCATTTAAAAGAAGAATGTAATGGGAGACAAGCATGAATGCATCATACATATAATATTCTTCTAAAATAACTAGACATATTAATAGAAACAGCAGCAGCAGTAGTGCTACAACAGCTAAAACAAGTATATGCCCCTAGCTAATAAATGAACAAATTACAAGCCTTAAAAGTTAAAAGTTAAAACTCAAACTTGCATTCCATTTATACTTGGGTTACAGGGTATCCTTATACGTATTATAGTAAACTTTCAATTAGAATCATAGGATACGATATCTAGCTAAAGAGCAACCTAAAGGGACTCTCCGAATGCAGATCAATTCTCATTAGAATTGAAATTATGATATCAAATTGAAAAAACTTAGCTAATCGTAAAAACTAAACTAATTAAATTGAAAAGAAAAGAAAGAAACTTACATGGAATACTCAATGGTATGAATGAGTGCTGACACGAAGAGCTTTGAGGGCTATACACACTAGCGGGACTGATGCCCAGCTTCACGGGTTAGAGCAAGACTTTGACGGACGGTGGCCTTCAAAGTTGGTGACCGGCAACTGGGTTTTGCCTGTAACATACAACAAAAACCCTCAGGCCTCAACAATCAATAAACTCAGCAACCAATGACAAAAATAAATTAAGCTCAGCAACAAAAAAGATCACCAAATAAATCATGAATAGAATAACAATAAGCTCAGCAAGCAAATAATAACCTCAAAAAAAATCATGAACAGAAAATTAGAAATAACAACCAAATCACGAATAGAGTAACAATAAGCTCAACAAACAATAAGCTCAGCAAACAAATAATAACCTAGGAAAAAAAATCATGAAGAGAAAATAAGAAAAAATAAATAAATCTATTCCAGCAAATAATAACCTTAGAAAATCCAGCTAATCAGCAAATGAATTACTAACAAATTACTAGCAATAACCTAAGCTAATCCAGCTAATCAAAAATCAACTTCTAAACCCTAAACCAGCAAGCAGATGCCAAGGAAATGGCTGCAAAGTTTGTGAACAGAGTATTAGTTATCGGCGGCGAGGAGAAAGGCGAGCAACTGCAACGGCAGAGGAGGCGACACTGGCGAACACAGAGAAGGCGAGTAGAGAAGAAGAGAGGAGCGATGGGGGCTGTGGTGATCAAACCCATCGCTGCGGTGGCTACAGAACGCATAAAGCAGCTACTCAATTTGTGGTTTCTATGGACTATGGTCCTCAGAGAAGAAGAGAGGAGCGATGGGTTTGTGTCTTTGTGAAGAGAGGAGCGATGGCTTCTAACGAACAGGCATTAAAATGACGAGAGAGGGGATGAGGGTGCGCGTGGCTGGGCAGGCACTATGGTTCTCTTATTTCTTTTAACCCTAACTTAGGAACTTAGAAGATAACGAGGAGGGAATGGAGAAATTTGGGGGGACACTCTTTAGATGCATTCACTTTTCCGATTAGATAATAATATTATAAGACAATACAAATATATCAGTATAAGTTAAAATGATATTGTACAGCTAAATACATTTCTTTAATTTTATTGGTTTTTCTAAAATTAATCATCACATTATTAATAAGAAAAATCCACAACGAAGATGAAATTTCATATTTTATATATAGTAACAATATAAGGAAAATGCACACAAACAGACACACACGAAAGTGTTGATTACAAAAAAACTTAATTGATTATCTAATTTTATATGAAAGTTTACGTGAATGGAATTTATTAAAATTTATAAAAATAATAATTACTTTAAGAGTTAAGAATGTAACTGCCATGCTATTTAATAAAAATACTTGTATTTATTCAACTTTTGTGATGAATGCTGAATGGTTTGAGTAATTTTTAAGGTGTGGCAATACAAAAAATTGAACGTTGATGTAATCTTTTTTTGCCGTATGTATATACATTAAATTAATTATATTCTTAAAAATGGATTTGCTAAATATAAATTAAATAATAATAATAAAGATAATTTATTTAAATAAAATAATTAGCTTTCATAAAATAATGTATGCTGAATGGGGAAATTTTGGGGGGATGAGGGAATTTTGGACGATGCCGTTTTGTACAGGGTATCCTATGGTCACCCTTTTTTAAGAAACTGTGATCATAGACTCTTTTAGGTCACCTTCCAAAACTGTGACCATAGATACTTTTAGGTCATTCTTAAAAATCGTGACTATAGACTCTTTTAGGTCACCCTTTCAAAAAATCGTGACCATAGACTCTTTTAGGCCACTCACCAAAACTGTGACCATAAACCCCTTTAGGTCACCCCCAAAATCGTGACCATAGACTCTTTTAGGCCACCCTTTAAAACCGTGACCATAGATACCTTTAGGTCACTCTCAAAAACTGTGACCATAGACCCTTTTAGGTCACCCTTTCAAAAAATCGTGACCATAGATCCTTTTTGACCACTCACCAAAACCGTGACCATAGACTTCTTTAGGCCACCCCCAAAACCGTGACCATAGACTCTTTTAGGCCACCCCCAAAACCGTGACCATATACTAATTTAGGTCACCCCTCAAAACCGTGACCATAGACCCTTTTAGGTCACCGTTTTTTGAAAAACCGTGACCATAGACCCTTTTTTGTCACTGTAAAAAACCGTGATCATAGATCCCTTTAGGTCACCCCTAAAACCGTGACCATAGATCCTTTTAGGCCACCCCCAAAACCGTGACCATAGACCACTTTATGTCACCCCCCAAAACCGTGATCATAGACCATTTTAGGTCACCATTTTTTGAAAAATCATGACCATACACCCTTTTTTGTCACTGTAAAAAATCGTGACCATAGATTCCTTTAGGTCACCCCCCAAAACTGTGACCATAGACCCTTTTAGGCCATCCTTTTTTAAAAAACCGTGACCATAGCTTTTTTTGTCACGGTAAAAAACCGTGACCATAGACTCTCTATGGTCATGATTTTTTACCGTGACCAAAAAACCGTAGCCATATACCCAAAATGTTGTAGTGCAACTAGACAGAATCAACTTGCTTTACTTGTAATCAAGCATTTTTTATACATAGTGCTCAAATTCAAAATTGCAGAAGTGCACAAATTCAAAAGAAAATGAGTTAAATTGAAAACAAGGTAATTTTATGATAGCAGTAATTTCCTAATTTAAATAGTTAACTTATATAATAGTAAATAGTAAATAGTAAAATGTGAATTATATAATACTGGAATTACATGAATAGTTGTATTTCATGATAACAGTAATTTTCTCAGACTTAAACTGCAGTATACAAAACTAACCAAGAACAGAACAATTAAAACTATTTCAGATCTGCAAGGATCACTTGACTTGTTATATGAACCAAACACTTGAAATCCTCAACCACATGTTACTTGCACAAGTGATGTGAATACACAATTTCATATATAACAATAACGAGTGTATGATTGATCTTATGTTCTTACATACTAATAAAAAGGAATGCAATGCATCTCATATTAGATAATCACACAGTTCAAACTCCAAGTCATTCCTAATTACTCTCTCCAAACCTTAATTTACAGCATAAATTACACTTAATAAATAAAATATTAAGAATATAAAAAATTAATCAATTAGCTCTAGTTGATAAAACTAAACAGCTATGCTTAAAGCACGAATGTATTGAATTAACACTAAAACCATAGGATATGTCACATGCAAATTAGATATGATAAATAGGAAGAAAATTAACAAAAAAAAAAAAAAGAAAGAGATGATTCTGAAAAACAATGCACTAAGAAAGAAGGAGAGTTTTGGAGAAAAAAAATTAAAAAGTATTGAAAGATAACCCGAGAAAAATTAGAGATGAACTCAAACACTGTCGTCTTGGCTGAGGATTGTTGTGAAAGAGAGGTGATTGCCTTCAAGTTGTTCTAGCACCTGCAAAAAAATAGACAACAACTTTAATTATAAATAAAAAGAAAAACTAAAAGAAGAAGCAATGCAAGGCGAATCTTAGCAGCTCTCGTAAGACGATCTCCACTCTCATCCACAGGGATATTGAGAACGAGCTTCTGCATCTTAATCTCTCTCATTGGATTCGCAAATTTTTTCTTCGAAGCCTGTTAAAATTTTTTGAGAATATATTATATCTAAATTTGATTCTTTTGTCATTTTTTAAACTTTTTTATTAAATTTATTTGTCATTTATATCTTAAAATTATTTTCTAGTAATATAAACTTTTGAATATTAATCAATTTAGTAAGCAGTAATTCGTAATTCGTAAGTTGTAAATAATAATAATAATAATAATAATTTTGTTGTCCTGTATCTTAAGAATATATTTTAAGAATATAATAAAAAAATTAATTTTTTAATGTATTAAAAATTTAAAAATAATTTAATAAGTATACACTAAAATTAATTAATAAAATAATATATATTAAAAATAAATTAAATTATATATAATATATTAATAATTAATTTTAATTAGTATACAATTAATATTTTTAACATGTATCTTCATGAAACATAAGATAACAAAATCCAAGCTAGGAAACATAGAAAAAGCTAAGTCAACTGACGATGACTCTCTCACTGCACAAAGACTTTAAGATGGAGTTAGTATCAGCTAACATGTTGGCCCAGTTAATTAATTAAGAGATCAAATTGATCTGCTAGTTTTTAATTTGGAGTAGAGATATTTGTTTGTACTGTCTATTTGTTGGACTAGCTAGCTAAGGGAGAATTATTTTTATTCACAAATTATGTGAAACTCTCACCATATACAATGATATGGATATTATACCCAAGTATACAGTCTAGTAATATAGTTTGCTTCTGTTAACAACTTAACATCCATCCACCACTACCTATAAATTTTGGTGTAGCATATAATGCAATACCGTACATTTTTTTTCCTTTTTTGAGTTTTCAGCTTTACATCTTGTTAGTTGTTATTAGTTATTCAAGATATTAATTTTTAAATATTTAAAATAAGAGACCAACAAAGAAAGGAATTATTTATCAGTTAATATTAACTAGTTTTTATTTTCTTAACTCATAATAACATCTAAATAAACATTCAAAATTATGAATAGAAAACATATAAATTAAAATCTCACCAAAAGAACATCGAAAAGTAAAATAAAAATCTGTCAGATTCATTTTAATTCATACATTCAAAATTTAAAATAAAAAAATCCAAAACTTATTAAAAATATCTAGAAGTATTTATTGTGAAGCACATAAAACAGATGGGTAGAACGAAGGCTCCAAATTAAACGGCAAGAAAGAGTAAGAGAAGAGATAAGAGAGAGAAGGGTATGAGAGGAGGAAGAAGAAGATATCAGAGAGACCATAAGAAGAGAAAGAGGAAGAGAGAATGGCCGAAGAAGAGAATACTATAGAAAGAGAGAGGAGTTGAGAGGAAGCTAATAAAAAAGATATTAACCAAAAAATAGTTAGTAATGTTGGCAACAAACCCTACATAATAAGTGTTTATTCTGGCATATTTTTTCTAATATAAAATAAAAAATTAATTAATTTCTAAAACATGATTTTTTAATTTTATTTTTCGAAATACGATTTTTTTTGTACATTAAGGGCAAGTTCGTTGCACCCCAACGAACTTCATATAAATTATGAAGTTCGCCGCATCTTCGACAAACTCTATGTCAGATTTTTAAAATAAAAGTATGTCTGTTGGAGAGTGGATTAGAGAACCACAATTTTGTTGTCCACTTTTGTTCTCATTACTGACATTTTTTCTCTATAATGTCAAGGAATTTATTGTTATCCATTCATTACGATGGTAAAATAGTGTATGATGAAAAATGTTCTATCGTTTTTAGATTGGGACAACCGATAATTACCTATATGACACTGAAAGTCAACAGTCTAACAGCGTTGAAGAATCAGATATTACATTCCGTCGGATAACAAGAGGCAAAAAGGGTGAAAAAAATTTACTACAGATATATCCTATCGAAGTAGATGGCAGTTTATTTTATAAAAGGTATATTACAGTTGTCTTGTCTCTGTTGCTAGTATATTTGTTAGACCACAGTTGTGAAAAATATTTCTATTGTTTTGAATTAGGTATCGTTTACGTGACGAAGAGGACGTACGATTTATAAGGTCTTGGCACAACCGATGGACAAATGTTCATCTGTTAGAATTATTCGTGTTTTTCGTTGAGTTGGGTGGCCAAAGATCATTTACAGATACTGTCGATGCTAGTCTGTTGAGTGGAGCTGTTAGACGAACTATCAGAAGGACGATGGTGGATCTAAATATGCCACCTAAAGGTAGTCAAGAGGGATCTAATGTTGAAGTTCGTAATGCTGACTTGATGGATGACAATGTTGAAAGCCATGAGGGTTCTGCTATTAGGGATCCGATGATGGATCGGTATGAAGTTAACCCTGATGACGGAGATGATGCTGATGAAGAGATGAACTACTACGATGACACACAAATTGCTCTGACACAAGCTGCCATTTCTCGACCATATGACCGGCCGATCATTTCACTATGTTGAATCTCGATGCAATGACTTCGGATTGATCATTTACTCCCCCGAAAAGGATCAAAGCAACAAGTTCGAAGTTGGACAACAATTTAAGAACAAAGAAGAAGTGATGTTGGCAGTTAAGCGGTACAACATTAGAAGAATTGTGGAGTACAAAATAGTAGAGTGACCAGTTGAGGTATAATACACTATTATATCCAGGTTTATATAGTCTGCCGAACTCATCCTAGAGTTCGCCAGGGTACGATGAACTTGTCCTAATTACAAAAAAAAAATCGTATTCTAAAAAATAAAACTAAAAAATTTTGTTTCGAAAGCTAAATAATTTTTTATTTTATTTAAAAAAAATTAATTTATTCTAGTGTTTATAATTTTGTGTTTAATTTATTAAAAAATTAATATTTAATTTAAAAATATAAAAGCTAGTAAATTTTAAAATTTTATATGAATTAACTATTAATTTAATATTAAAAAATTCAAGCGTTTAAATTTTTTTTAGAAAATTTAACCAGTTACTATAAAAAATATTTTAAAAAAAAGTACTTGATATCAAATTGTCAAATTTTAAGAATAAAATTATATCAAAATCTTAAGTATAAAGTAGTTTTTTAATATTGGGACTACTTGCTCTGATCCGTACCCATCAAGTTGATGAGCAGTTAAAGGCAATTAATGCTTCTTCATTTTCATAGCCAACAAGTTTTTACCATGTGGAGAACAAGGATGCTGAGTTGGAGATTTAAAGAATTTCTCAGGGTTTCCATTAGATAATATCCAATTAATGTTGGATACACTATTCCAACTGCAAAGTTGAAAAGTCCTCCATTCTCCACCACCTTCCACTCCTATATATAGAGCACAGTTTCTCACTATTTTTCTCATCCTTCACTACTGAACACATAATACGACTTAATTTAAATTCTAGTACTGAAAAATGGGTTCAAGAGAAGCAATACTCATGCTTGGCCTCTTGGCCATTGTTCTTATCTCTTCAGAAGTGGCTGCTAGAGACTTACCTGAGGCTTCACTTAACAAGGGTAAATTTTTGCTTTCTACATTAATTGTACTTCCCATAAACAATAATATAATAAACAATGGCATTTTTTAAATAATTTTAGTATCAGAATGCCGTACTTAAATAATGATATTACTAATAAAAAATATTATGTGAATTTATTGAAGTATTTATTACATAATATAAGAATCTTTACTTATTATATTATGTAATCATTAAAAAAAATTCAGATCAGTTTTTCAAGAAAAAAAATAACTGATAAGTCCAGACAATATCCATATTTAGAGATACTATGACTAAAACATGGTATTTTATTAATGTAGGTGTTATATATATTTCAATTATTTTAGAGTTTTGTGAGTTATTGGTTCAATAACAATTAACTAACTCTCTCAAATACTAATATAAGTGAATACACAATGAACTCTGATTTTCTGCATTTTGTTTGTTGTTGATTTATTTTAATTCATATTAGGTAAAGAAATAAAACTAGCTAGTAAAATCATGCTAAATAGGTTTAGATATTTTTGTCCATTTTCTTTTCTTTTTTTTTTTAACTCTTTATATAAACACCAATTGAATGATGAATCCATGCATGTGCTTGCAGATGAAGCTGGTACAGAGGCAAATGAAGTGGGTGAGGCCAAGTATGGATACGGTGGTGGTAACTATGGCCATGGTGGTGGTAACTATGGCCACGGCGGTGGAAGCTATGGCCATGGTGGCGGAGGATATGGCCACGGTGGCGGAGGATACGGCCACGGTGGCGGAGGATACGGTCACGGTGGAGGAGGACACGGAGGAGGAGGATATTGCCGTTACGGTTGCTGCGGCAGCGGATACGGTGGGCGGTGCAAGTGCTGCTCTTACGCCGGTGAAGCTGCTGAAGCTGAACCTCACAACTAAGCAAGTGTTTATTACATATTATGCTTCAATAATATGTAATAAATAATTATTATTATTATTATGGCATTTCAGTGAATAAATGAAGTTCGTGAGATAAGAGAGAGACATATACATGTAGTGAAAGAGAGAAATAGTAGATAGGACTAAAGGCTATTTTTGTCTTTTTCCCTAAATGCTAGATCGATCTTTCTGATGATCTTAGCTTGCCTTACTCTCTCCACCAGTGGAATGTTGAATGTATGTATATGCATCCTATGTTTCTGTCATAATGAAAATAGTAACCAAAGTTGTTCTCAACTACGTACATTTTGTCTATTACCATTTAGAGATAAGTTTTTTTTTTTAATATAGATACAGAATAAAAATACTAAACAATGTGAAAAAAGGATATATCGGAGGTTTAATTCTTTAGGTGTGCGAATAATTATCCCAATATTAAGATTTAAGTGAGTAATTTAAAAGATGTAGTATATTTTTATTTTAGGGAATTACTTAGATAAAGACGTCTAAAATGTCTTTTTGTAAAGATGTTTTTTTTTAATTAAAATTTAACATATATAATCAATTAAATTATGTTATTATTGTCAAAATTAAGCTAGACAAATTGATTTAATCGAAAAAATGGTAAATCAAATCTTAAACTAGTCTAAATTAATATTATTTTTTTATAAAAAATGACTACAATACCTTTATTATAGAAAATGATTAAAATAATATGATATTGTAGTCATTTTCTATAAAAAATAATATAAATTTAGACTCGTTCAAGATTTAATTTATCATTTTTCGATCAAATCAATTTATCTAGCCTAATTTTTACAAAAATAATACAATTTAATCGATTATATGTGTTAAATTTTAATTATTAAAAAACATCTTTATAAAAAGACGTTTTCAGCGTCTTTCTTTGAGTAACTCCTTTTATTTTATTAGACCAATTTTAAAGTTCATTGTTCACATTATTTACAAAAATTATTATCTACCTAATAATTTTTTTTTACTTCAAAATTGATGAAAAATGTTGAGAACGGTAGTCACGAACTAGGGTTCCGACTGTACCCTTCGCATTATTAGCGGAAGGATATTGCCATTTCCTGCTGCTTTTTTTTTTTTCTCCCTTTGGTCCACTATCAGCACCTTTCTTTCCTTTTAACTTTCTTTTAAATAATTTTATTGAATTGATTAATGTGAACGTGCTAGTGTGCTGCCGCCTACCGCAGTACTACCTAACTTCCATGGTTTGATTATTTTCTTAATTATTTGTACGAAATAAATAAAATAAAATAAATAACTATTAATAATTTTTTTTTCCTAGAGAACAAACGTGTTAGTTTCTATTTCTCAAATTAATTGTTCATTTTACTTTTTAAATAATTGTTTATTTCAGAATAAAAGAATATTAGAATTGCTTTTATTTTTTTGAAAAACCATATTTACATCGATCGAAGCTGGTTGTTTACATCTTGGTGAAGAAAATATTATTTCAATTAAACAAGAAATTAAACGACAATATTTGTTGCTTCCGAAACTTGAAAACTAATTTCCACACTTCAGGAGAATACTAGAATTTCAGTAAAGCAAAAGAAAAAAAAGAATTATCTTTGACCCGAAAAAACGCTGTTTTTTACTGTTTGTCCACCTTAAATCAATATCACTTTCAGATTTTCATCGTTTGAAGCTTAAAATTATAAGGTGTATTTGACAAATACGTTAGAATGAGAGAAGGATGTTTCAGCTTTTTAAACGCTTCAATTTTAATGTTATTTTTTTTATCAGTTTAAATTTTTAAAATGAATAATTTTATAATGAGAAATGTTAGGGAGACAATAATTTTATTGAACAATATGAACAACCACCAATTAAATAACAACACACTACACCTTTAAATTAATTTTTTAAATTTTAATATTAAAATAACCATCCGTACACTAATAAAATAAACATATAATATATCTATTGTTTACATTGTTTAATATTTTTATTGTTTACCTATACTTTTTCTTTTATGATATACTATCAATAAAATTGCTAAGTACTCTAGTTGGTGATGATTCTCTGTCTTAATACTTAGCTTCGAGTCTTCATGCATGGCTTTCATCAATTGTTATCATTTCTAACATTTCTTTGTTTCTTTGTGATGGTTCTCATGCACGTAGATATATATATGGAGAATGATGTAGCTATAGAGGTTGAAGCAATGCTGGAGAACACACACCATTTGTTACAATTCAAAGCTGCTGTATCTACAAAGCACCCCATAAAATTCGTGAGTCAAACGAAGATGCATACACCCCAATGCTTGTTTCAATTGGCCCCCTCCATCATGGCAATTCTAGGCTGGTAATCATGAAAGTCCACAAACAGGTTTATTGTGAACGTTTCATTCAAAGATCGGAGGCATGTTTATTCGATTTGGTGAGTTGCGTTCAACACTTGGAACCAAAAATCTGTACATGTTATTCTGAGAAGATCGATCTCACAGCAGATGAGTTGGTGAAGGTGATATTCATAGACTGTTATTTTGTAATTGAGCTTTTCAGCAGAGAAAAGTGAACAAGAAATAATGCTCTACATGATTTGTTATTGCTTGAGAATCAAGTTCCTTTGTTTGTTTTTGAGAAGATATACAATTTAGCTTTTGCTTCTCTCTTAAACAAATGGTGCTGATGAATTCCCTTCATTTATGAAGCTTGTTTTTAATATGTTTAAAAATCACAACAAACAAGGAGTGTCACCACCGCCAAATGGTAGAACTATATCACACTTCACTGATCTGCTTAGATGCTTCATCTTGCCACCATCTCATAGAATACCTTCAAGGAACCATAAAACTGTAGTTCTTGGCAACAGTGCATCTGAGTTAGTTGAAGTAGGAGTGAAGTTCCAAGTATATTAATCAAGTCATGGATGCATACTTGATTTGGAATTTGAGCATGGTATTCTTAAAAGGAAAACACTTAACTAAAGATGTCTAAAATATTTTTTTTTAAAGATATTTTTTAGTAATTAAAATTTAACATATATAATCGATTAAATCGTATTATTTTTGTCAAAATTAGGCCAGATAAATTAATTTGATTAAAAAAATGGTGAATCAAATCTTGAATCATTCTAAATTAATATTATTTTTTATAAAAAATAACTACAATACCTTTATTATAGAAAATGATTAAAATATTCCTATTATATATATATATATATATATGTTCAAGATTTGATTCACTGTTTTTTTTTATTAAATTAATTTATTTAGCTTAATTTTGACAAAAATAATTGTCAAATTTTAATTATTAGAAAATATCTTTAAAAAATAACATTTTAAAATTCTTTATCTGAGTGGTTCTTTTCTTAAAATGCCACACGTTTTAGTGGATAATGATGCCGAAGTTTGATTGAGGAACATTGTGGCTTTAGGCACCATTTGGTTGATGTCTGTGTATGCCAAAGACAGAGACACGATATGCCAACGACAGAGACACGATAGGACGTGTTCTTTGTTTGGTACGTGAGACACAAATTAAGAGAGACACAGTGACACAGAGATACCCACAAAACATATGTATTTTGTATCTTTTCAATTAGTTGAGACACTAATTTTTACCATTTTATCCTTTCAACCTAATTTTTTTCTTCAACCATTCTTCATTTTCTCTCTCATCCTTCATACTCTCTCTCCCCTTTGTTGTTGCCCGATTTGTGCTTCAATGGTGTCGCTTCCATCCTTTCTCTGGCGGTGCTGTTTGTCTTCTGTCTTCTCCTTGCAGGTAGTGTCATAGCAAAGAAGAAAGTCTTTTTGCCTCACCCTTCGATCAAAATCAACAACGACTATTGTCGGTCCTGTCTTTCTTCCACCTTTACTCATTTTTATCTTCTTTTCATTCTTCTCTATCTTTTTCTTTTTTTCATTTACTTTGTTGCCTTGTTCTACTTCAGGTTCAATTTGTATTTGTTTTAATTTTTTTAATAAAAATTTGAATGTTTTTATTATTCAATTAGAATGTTATTGAAACACTTTTGTTTATTTTATAAATATTAAATTTCGGATTAAATTTTATTTGTGGTGTTCTTTGTTGTTGATGAGGTGATAAATTTTTTGTATTTGAGTTGATGAAGATTTGTGTTTGTTATGCTAACTTTTAGCAATTTTGAAATTTTTTTTTATATTTATGGAGTTGATTTTGTTTTGATAAAGAATTACCAAAAATTAAAAAAAAATTGTGTTGGTTTTGAAGATCGATGGTGATGCCATGGTAAATTATGATGATTTTGAAGGAATATGAAAAAATATAAGTGGTGATGGTGATACAGGAATGAATTGAATAAAATTGATTTTTTAGTAAAATTGTGAGTTGTATATTCTATCTATATCTTAATTATTAAATAGAATGCAAAATTAATGTCTTCTTATGTCTATGTATTCTTGTGTATTTGTGTTTATGTCTTCATAGTTTTAAGACATAAACCAAATACAGCCTTAGAGAATTGTCTAGATGACGTCTTTGGTGGCTCAACAATTAATGGCTGAGCATGGCTAAAAATTGACTGGCCATTTAAACGATGACATATGGTAAGTGAATTTATTATTATATATTTAAAGGAATGTAGAGGACTATAAATTAAAAAAGTTTACTGTTTAAAAAACTGAAAATTAATTACTTAAGAATGGCTAACCAAAAAATTTATGTATTATGAGTAAAGAGAAACAAAAATTAAGAACAATAAAATGTCTAAAAAAATAAATTCACTTAAATAAGTGTTGGTGGTTCAAATTCTGTCTTATGCATGCAATAATCAATTAGTCAATAATAAATAGATTAGTCATTGATCTACCGAATTAAAAAATACAATAAAAAACAAAAAAATGTCTAAGAAAACAAAAAAAATACTAAAAAAAGAATACGTCATACAAATAATAAACAGGATAATTAAATAATCATGTCGCTCAAATTGTTATGGAACTAAAACAGACAATAAGATAGAGAATTAAATATACCTTATCAAAGAATTTAATTTGGCTTCAAATTTTCCAGCTCTATGATCAGTAATTATAAGGAGGAGATATTAAAAGGAAGAAATAAAAAGAAAAAATATGTGCGTTTTAATTGAAAATTTAATACTAAAATATAATGTTGAAAAAAAAGAAATTTTAAATTAAACATTACAGTTTTTATTGAGTTCAATTTTATTATTCAATTCATGTGAAGAAAGAAACAAATGCTGAAATAATCTGAAAATAAGTTGATAAGAAAACAGAAAGTATAATTTATATTAAGCAATTAAAAATAAAAAGAACATAAGAGAATGGTTTTAATATAACACCAATCCCAAACTATGAACAATATTGATTATTATGTAAAACCAAAATTTAGGACTAAGCTAAAAATGAAAAATGAGGACTTCAAAATAAGAAACTCCACTCCACAATCCTATAAAATAAAAACTAGAAGAAAATTGCTAAATCAGAAACACCATGATCCTCTTGAATCCAAGAAAGATTAACCATCACTTTGCCATTAGGAAGCCACTCAAAATTCACATCAGGACCATCCACTTGGAACTTCTTTGGAGGTTGACTTGAGTAAGCTGAAAATTGGCCATCACCCTTAACCTTGAGCATAGCAGCACTCTCAACATATTCCACTTCTTGAATTACACCTTTATTATTGAGCATATTTGTTAGTTTTATTGGTGTAAATTTGATGCTGTCAGATAGCACTCATTCTAGATTTGTCACTGCTCTCCTTTTTTAAATGAAATGCTCAAAAGAAGCTCTTGATGAGGGTAAAAAAAGATGCATATTTTGTCCTAACTAAACAGAATCAACTTGCTTTACTTGTAATCAAGCATTTCTTATACATAGTGTACAAATTCAAAAGAAAATGAGCCAAATTGAAAATAAAGTAATTTCATGATAGCAGTAATTTCCTAATTTAAATAGTTAAATTATATAATAGTAAAATAGTGAATAGTAGAATGTGAATTATATAATACTGGAATTAAATGAATAGTTGTATTTCATGATATCAGTAATTTTCTCATGCCTAAACTGCACTACACAAAACCAACCAAGAATAGAACAGCTAAAACTATTTCAGATCTGCAAGGATCACTTACTTGTTCTGTGAACCAAACACTTGAAATTTTTAGCCACATGTTACTTGCACAAGTGATGTGAATACACAATTTCATATATAACAATAACGAGTGTATGATTGATCTTATGTTTTTATATACTAATAAAAAAGAGTGCAATGCATCTCATATCAGATAATCACACAGTTCACACTCTAAGTCATTTATAATTACTCTCTTCAAGCCTTAATTTATAGCATAAATTGAACTTAACAAGTAAAATGTAAGATCCAGAACTTTTAAAAAGTCTTATTATGATCAAGTCTCAAATCAGATAGTTAATTATAATTATAATTTCAAAAATTAATTTATTAAAGATAATTAAAGCAAGTTTTGATTAATTGAATTTGAAATAAATTAAGATTATTATGTAATTTTATAAATAGATTATTTTCTATATTTAAATTATAAAGTTGGTAGTTATGAAATAATAAGAATTTTATATGATTTGGACTAAATAATTAATATTTTTAAAATATTAATACTTCTATATTGAAAAATAAAGAAATTAATTATATTATTTCTAATTATGGGATTTGAACATTTTATTGAAAATAATTTGTGAAATTGATGAACAAATAGTATTTTTATACATTATTATTGTTGGATTAAAATCTATTTCTAATTACTATAGTATCCCTATTTTTATTTGAAATTACAAAACTACCCTTAAACCTAATTTTTACCTAAACCCTAATTCCCAAATTGGAAAAACCCTAACCCTAACCCAATGACCTGTTTCCCAAACCCAGCAGCTGCCCCTACCCGGTTCCCTTTCACCATCCCTTTTGACGCAACACATCCTAACAATACAGCAGCAGCAGTTGCGAAGTGAAAGAAAGAAATGAAGAAAGAAAGGGGTAGAGGGAAGGGGATACCGCGGAAGGAGAGTGAGGGAGGAGGAGGGAAGGTGGTGCGGTGGGCGTCACTGCCACCGTCGCCGCCGCTGCTGACAAGGACGTAGGAGATCCGTGAGAGCTGAGGAAGGAGAAGGAAGAAAAGGCCGCACTGCCACCGTAGCCCTTGCGCCGCCACCATTCGGTCCGTCCATGAGCTGCCGCCAGAACCATGCGAGGAGGAGCGTCGCTGTCCTGTGGAGCCCGTGTCGTCGCCGTTCAGCCCACTGCCAGACAGAGGCCGCGCGTCTCTGAGGGAGGAAGACCCGGCCAGGGACGCGAGGAGCGCGACCCGCTGCACGAAGCTGCGTCGCCGCATGTTGTCACTGCCGTCGAGCTCTTATGGCGATGCCGAGATCCTATGGCCACCGCCGGCAAGATCTGAACAGAGGGAAGCTTGAGGAGAGAGAGAGAGATCGATGGGAGGGATTTCCGTCCATGCAGCCGTGCCTCCACCGCCGTAGATCCTCCACTGCCTCTCACTACCGATGATGTCCTCCGCCGCCGTTGCTTGCCGTTTGAAGCTGCTGCAATGCCACTGCCGTCGCCGAAGAAAGCACTGCAGGTAAGGGTTTTAAGTCTGGTTTCTGTTCTTTCGAAATTTCGAGAAGATTATTGACACTGCGTGGTTGTACAGCTGCCATTATCAGAGATTCGGGCCGCCGCCGTCACTCAAAAATCATTGGCAGAGCTGTTGCCGGGTCAATTTATAGTTGCGGCTGCTTCTCTTTGTTATTTTAGTAAGTAATTTCTATTTCGAAAGCCATGTGTTAGTGTTCTTTTCTGTGTAATAAGGTAATTGCGATATTAATGGTTCTAAAAGTTAGAATCTGAGTTTACTGATGGCGTTTGGAGTTGTTTCTGCTTTTGAGAGAGCAAGTGGAGTCGAGTTGTTGGTTGTCGTCAATTCGGGTTGAGGCGAAAAAAACTCTGTGAGGCGTTTGGGCTGTGGTTTTGCGTATTGAGGTAGGGCCCTTCTCAAAACCACATTTTATGAATTAGAATTATTATATATGGATATTGACATGAGAAAATGTATCTTTGAGTGATTGTATAAGTCTTATGTAATTGTTGATTGTCTTGGATGAATATGAATGCTTAATTGGTTAGGTTGTTATTCGATTTTGTGAAACGAACAGTTCTTAAAATGCTTCTTTAAAGTTAATTTATAAATGCTTGAAATCGAGTTTATTTTGTCAAGAATTGATTTGAATTTGATTTGGTATTCTTGAAACCTGAACACGATGCATCTTTGTAAACAACTTGTTTTTGAACCCCTTGAAGAGGGTTGTGGAATGGTTTGATTGGACCTGGAAAGGGTGGCAAAGTCTAAGTTTTAGGGGAGATGCTGGCGAAATTCTTATAAAATTTGAGTCTTTATTTGAAATGTTATTTGGAAATTATGAGTTTAATGCCTTTGCTATTTTACTTGGAGGATTGTGAATTTAAGACCCTTTTTATTATCTTTACTTGGATCAATTATGAAAGCGATAAAGCTATGCTTTGAAAAGAATTATTGAAAAGAGAATTATGATTTCTCCTTATTTTCTAAGAAAAATTAGTATGTCTTTGGGTGCAAGTTATTCGAAAGAGAATTATGCTTTAAGGCAGTTTTAAAAGGTGAAAATGGTTTATGTTTTTCTTTATTTAACTTAAAGATTGTCACTTGGAGGAGTTTTTGTGACTTTAAAAGAATTTGAGTTTCGATTGATAAATCTCTTTTTTTTTTTATGTTTTAGATAAGATTCAAAATATCCTTTGAACTCTGGTTTAGCAAAACAAAAATGATTTTTCAAACAGTTTGAAACACTTTAGATGTAATCATGAAATTGAAGCTAGTTTGTTTAAGTAAAGAAAATGGTTTTGAAAGGAGTAAGTAATTACACGACTCAGTTTGGCTTAGCTTATATTTTTACTACTCAAATCAGGAAGCCAAGGTTTTAAAGATTTTGAACGAATTTGAGAAAATGAGTTATGTTATTCTCCCCTAAAGACTTGAGACTTTGCTGAAAAACTTTTGTTATAAACTCCCGTTGTTGGATGGATGATTTTTAATATTTCAAAAGAGATCTTTAATTTGCCATGATTTTTTTGGAAGTTTTGGAAAGAGGATGCCGAGGGTGGCTTTGTTTTAAAAAGGGAACCTACTTTGAGTAAAAGTGGCTTATAAGTCTGAGATGATTTGAGGAATGGAAACTTTAAAGCCAAGGCTGAAAAGAAATGATTTTTGATTTCAAAGTTAAGTGATTTGAGAAAAAGTGATTTATGGCTTGAATGATGATTTTATGAATTTGATGATGTTGGATGGTGGAAGTGCTATTTTGTTATGAGACGGAATTGCTGTGTATAAAAATAAATTATGAATGATTGCGGAATACGTTATGAGCCGGAATGGCTGTATATGATAATGAATCATGGCTGGCTGTGGAATATATTATAAGCCGGATGGCTGAGTATGAATATGAATGGTTATTGAATTGATAAAGTGATTGTTGCACTTCTAATTATCTGAGATACGAGTTTTCCTGGGTAGAAGCAGTGGCTAGCCACCACGTGCTCCAAATTGAGACTCGATACTCTGCTGACCCTATGTCGTAAGTGTGGCCGATTATGATTATGATTGTGAATAACTCGAGTTGGGGATGTACGACAGAGGGACAGTCCAATGGTTAGCTACCAGGACTTGTTGGGATGGCTTTATAACCAACAGATGATATCATTAGCCACTAGGACAAGCATTCATCATATGCATCTATGTGACATTGTTTGGGTGTACATATTGTACTTGATTTGCCTTTGTGATTACTTGTGATTAACTGCTAATTGTTCTACTTGCAGTAACTGTTTGTTTGTGCTTGAACTTTTCTATTTGTGTTTGTGACTGAGACTCTGTTGGATTGTGGTGATTGGTTGTTATTTGGGTTGTTTGGGCTTAGAGCCATGGTTGATCATGAGGTGGGCTGACGGTCATGTCTGGTTGATGTTTCTGGTTTGGAAAATATGAAAAACTAATTTGGTTCAGCATAGATAAACCTTTTGAAAGGCTTTTAAATTTTTAAGAAATGAACAGTTCCTATTTCAAAAAAGATTTCAGATTTTTCTTTTATAGTAAGCCTTTGTCTTTGAAAATATGTATAAGGCGGTTATTAATCACTGTAACGATCTTATCTCGCGTATCCTATTATAGTAATTCTGCAACCCTATAGTGAGAATCCTTTCGAGGATGATGTTCTCACTCTCCTATAGGTCTTTTCTTTTCAGTTTACGGACGACGAAGTTTAGAAGAGCTTATTCCTTTTCTGTTAAACAATATTTTTGTATTGTTTTAGTATTTATGTTTCCCTCGCCTTTGGCTTTGCAAGTTTTGTAAGAGGAATAAGATTTTGATATGTATTTGTATTTCTTGTGAGTATTGCAACTCATATTGTAAGTATGAATGTATGTTTTCGAAAAAAATCAGTCTAAATTTTAAACAGGCTCATATTTTAGTATTAAATATTATAAGAGTCGTCGTAATACCCGAGCTATCAGAGTGGCGCAGCCGAAAGCGTGACATTTTGATAGTTAGGGTGTTACATAAAACATTAAGAATCTGAAAAATTAATCAATTAGTTCCAGTTGATAAAACTAAACAGCTATGTTTAAAGCACGAATATATTGAATTAACATCAAAACCATAGAATATGTCACATGCAAATCAGATCTGATATATCGGAGAAAAATTAACGAAAAAAAGAACGAAATGATTCTGGAAAACAAAGCACTAAGAAAGAAGGAGAGTTTTGAAGAGAGAAATTGAAATGTATTGAAGATAACTTGAAAAAAATTAGAGCTGAACCTAAACACTGCCGTCTTGACTGAGAATTGCTGTGGAGGAGAGGTGGTTGCCTTCAAGTTGCTCTAGCACCTGCAAAACAGACAACAATTTTAATTATATATAAAAAGAAAAACTAAAAGAAGAAGTAATGCGAGGCGAACCTTAGCAGCTCTCGTGAGACGCACTCTCAGATCACCCACAGGAATGTTGAGAACGAGTTTCTACACTTTAATCTCTCTCATTGGATTTGTAAGTTTCTTCTCTAAAGTCTGTTCTCATTTTCACTCCAAATCAACACACAAACAAGCAAATAAAAGAGAAGATCCGAGCGATTACCATTTGATTTGGATTTGAACTAATATAAAGGTGGCAGAATTGAGAATGAGAAAGACGGTCTTTGAGAGTGTCGATAAAGAATTTTTTTGATTTATTTTTTTGTCAGATGCAATTTTTTTTTTGTATGAACATGATTAGAGATTAAGATTCATGAGGGAGTAATAGAGTATTAATAAGATTGACATAATTTTTTTTAGTGTTAATGAATAATGAATAACTAAATGTATTTTTATTTTATTTGTTAAATTATTTAAAATTTAAAATTATAAGATTAAAGTTAGTTAAATTTAAAATTTTAATTAATTTAAATAGGTAATTTTTGTCCAATATCAAAAAAGATATTTAAATTTTTTTATAAAATTAAATAAAAATATATTTTTTATTTTTACTTATTTTGATAAAAGTATCGATATGATATATATTTTTTTAAAAAAATCAACTGCCCACGGATATAATATAATTCACATAGCGTTTTATTATTATCTACATTTTTATTATATCAGTACATATGAATTTATTATCGTACCAAAATAAACACCAATATTATTGGGACAACTACTGTCTGCTCTGATGCATACGAATCAAGTTGATGAGCAGTTAAAGGCAATAAATGCTTTTTCATTTTCATAGCCTACAAGTTTTTACCATGTGGAGAACAAGGAAGCTGAGTTGGAGTATAAAGAATTTCTCAGAGTTTCCATTGGATGAGATCCAATTAATGTTGGATATACTATTCCAACTGTAAAGTTGAAAAATCCTCCATTCTTTAGCACCCTCCACTCCTATATATAGAGCACAGTTTGCCACTATTTTTCTCAACCTTCACTATAATAAACACAATACAACTTAATTTGAATTCTAGTACTGAAAAATGGGTTCAAGAGTAGCAATACTCATGCTTGGCCTCTTGGCCATTTTTCTTATATCTTCAGAGGTGGCTGCTAGAGACTTAGCTGAGGCTTCACCTAACAAGGGTAATTGTTTGTATTTTACATTAATTATAGTTCTCATAAACAATAATATTGTAAATATTAAACAATGCCTTTTCTTTTATTTTAGACTTTTGTAAATTTTAATTTTAGACTAGAGAGTTTAAGCTAAATAATGAAGTAATATTTTCAATTATGTTACTTGTAAAAAAATAATGGTCATTAAATTAATTAATCAAAAGTGTAGAATGTATATTTGAATATAAAATAAATATTAAAATAAATTAAATAATATATATACATAATAAATAATTTAGTAATTGATTTTTAGGGTGCATATAATATTTTTCATATATAACTACTCTTCAAATAAACCGATCCTTTAATTTCCTTTTTAATCTGTAAATATTTTTTTCTTTAAAGCTCCAATAACAAATAACTCTCAAATACTAATTAATAACTGAATTCACAGTGGACTCCGATTTTCTGCGTTTTTGTTTTTTGTTTATTTATTGTAATTCATATTAGGTAATAAAACAAAAATAGATAGTGAAAATGTAAAATCATGATAATTTTTTGGTTTTTCTTTAACTTCGTACAAAGTAGCATCACAATAAACATTAATGATATGAATCCATGCATATGGTTGCAGATGAAGCTGGCACAGAGGCAAATGAAGTGGGTGAGGCCAAGTACGGATACGGTGGTGGTAACTATGGCCACGGTGGTGGAAACTATGGCCACGGTGGTGGATACCCCGGCTATGGTGGCGGAGGATACCCTGGCCACGGTGGTGGAAGCTATGGCCATGGTGGTGGAAGCTATGGCCACGGTGGCGGAGGGTACCCCGGCTACGGTGGCGGAGGATACCCTGGCCACGGTGGCGGAGGATACGGTCACGGTGGCGGAGGATACGGTCACGGTGGTGGAGGGTACGGAGGAGGAGGATATTGCCGTTACGGTTGCTGCGGCGGTGGATACGGTGGACGTTGCAGGTGCTGCTCTTACGCCGGTGAAGCTGCTGAAGCTGAACCTCACAACTAAGGCAGTGTTTATTACATATTATGCTTCAATAATATGTAATAAATTATTATTATTATTATTATTATGGCGTTTCAGTGAATAAATGAAGCTCGTGAGACGAGAGACATACACATGTAGAGAAAGAGAGAAATAGTAGATAGGACTAAAGGCTATTTTTGTCTTTTTCCTTGAATGCTATGATCGATCTTTCTCATGATCTTAGCTGTCTTACTCTCTCCGCGAGTGAAATGTTGAATGTATATGCATCACTATGTTTCTGTCATAATGAAAATAGTAACCACAGTTATTCTCAACTACGTACATTTTGTCCATTAGCATTGAGAGA